>NC_040236.1:4617970-4930343 GCF_001444195.1 Xiphophorus couchianus
ACCCTGGGTCACTCCCCTCAGCCGAGGCAGAGGAGAGACCTGAGCCCCCCTGGGTCACTCCCCTCAGCACGAGGCAGGGAGAGAGACCCTGTGTCATCCCATCCCTTCAGCGAGGGCAGAGGAGAGAGGACAGGGTCACTACTCAGCCGAGGCAGAGGAGAGAGACCTGGAGTCACTCCCCTCAGCCGAGGCCGAGGAGAGAGACCCGGGGTCACTCCCCTCAGCCGAGGCAGAGGAGAGAGACCCTGGGTCACTCCCCTCAGCCGAGGCAGAGGAGAGAGACCCTGGGTCAATACCCTCAGCGAGGCAGAGGAGAGAGACCCTGGGTCCACTCCCCTCAGCCGAGGCAGAGGAGAGAGACCTGGGTCACTCCCCTCAGCCGAGGCAGAGGAGAGAGACCCTGGGTCACTCCCTCAGCCGAGGCAGAGGAGAGGACCCTGGGTCACTCCCTCAGCGAGGCAAGAGGAGAGAGACCCTGGGTCACTCCCCTCAGCCGAGGCAGAGAGAGAGACCCTGGGTCCCTCCCCTCAGCCGAGGCAGAGGAGAGAGACCCTGGGTCACTCCCCTCAGCCGAGGCAGAGGGAGAGACCCTGGGTCAACTCCCTCAGCCGAGGCAGAGGAGAGAGACCCTGGGTCACTCCCTCAGCCGAGGCAGAGGAGAGAGGACCCTGGGTCACTCCCCCCCCCCCGTCCGAGGCAGAGGAGGAGACCCTGGGTCACTCCCCTCAGCCGAGGCAGAGGAGAGAGACCCTGGGTCACTCCCCTCAGCCGAGGCAGAGGAGAGAGACCCTGGGTCACTCCCCTCAGCCGAGGCAGAGGAGAGAGACCCTGGGTCACTCCCCTCAGCGAGGCAGAGGAGAGAGACCCGGGTCACTCCCCTCAGCCGAGGCAGAGGAGAGAGGACCCTGGGTCACTCCCCTCAGCCGAGCAGAGGAGAGACGACCTGGGTCATCCCCTCAGCCGAGGCAGAGGAGAGAGACCCTGGGTCACTCCCCTCAGCCGAGGCAGAGGAGAGAGACCCTGGGTCACTCCCCTCAGCCGAGGCAGAGGAGAGAGACCCTGGGTCACTCCCCTCAGCCGAGGCAGAGGAGAGAGACCCTGGGTCACTCCCCTCAGCCGAGGCAGAGGAGAGAGACCCTGGGTCACTCCCCTCAGCCGAGGCAGAGGAGAGAGACCCTGGGTCACTCCCCTCAGCCGAGGCAGAGGAGAGAGACCCTGGGTCACTCCCCTCAGCCGAGGCAGAGGAGAGAGACCCTGGGTCACTCCCCTCAGCCGAGGCAGAGGAGAGAGACCCTGGGTCACTCCCCTCAGCCGAGGCAGAGGAGAGAGACCCTGGGTCACTCCCCTCAGCCGAGGCAGAGGAGAGAGACCCTGGGTCACTCCCCTCAGCCGAGGCAGAGGAGAGAGACCCTGGGTCACTCCCCTCAGCCGAGGCAGAGGAGAGAGACCCTGGGTCACTCCCCTCAGCCGAGGCAGAGGAGAGAGACCTGGGTCACTCCCCTCAGCCGAGGCAGAGGAGAGAGACCCTGGGTCACTCCCCTCAGCCGAGGCAGAGGAGAGAGACCCTGGGTCACTCCCCTCAGCCGAGGCAGAGGAGAGAGACCCTGGGTCACTCCCCTCAGCCGAGGCAGAGGAGAGAGACCCTGGGTCACTCCCCTCAGCCGAGGCAGAGGAGAGAGACCCTGGGTCACTCCCCCTCAGCCGAGGCGAGGAGAGAGACCTGGGGTCCCTCCCCTCAGCCGAGGCAGAGGAGAGAGACCCTGGGTCACTCCCTCAGTCCGAGGCAGAGGAGAGAGACCCTGGGTCACTCCCCTCAGCCGAGGCAGAGGAGAGAGACCCCTGGGTCACTCCCCTCAGCCGGAGGCAGAGGAGAGAGGACCCTGGGTCACTCCCTCAGCCGAGGCAGAGGAGAGAGACCCTGGGTCACTCCCCTCAGACGAGGCAGAGGAGAGAGACCCCTGGGTCACTCCCTCAGCCGAGGCAGAGGAGAGAGACCCTGGGTCACTCCCCCTCAGCGAGGCAGAGGAGAGAGACCCTGGGTCACTCCCCTCAGCCGAGGCAGAGGAGAGAGACCCTGGGTCACTCCCCTCAGCCGAGGCAGAGGAGAGGACCCTGTGTTCACTCCCCTCAGCCGAGGCCAGAGGAGAGAGACCTGGTCACTCCCCTCAGCCGAGGCAGAGGAGAGAGACCCTGGGTCACTCCCCTCAGCCGAGGCAGAGAGAGAGACCCTGGGTCACTCCCCTCAGCCGAGGCAGAGGAGAGAGACCCTGGGTCACTCCCCTCAGCCGAGGCAGAGGAGAGACCCTGGGTCACTCCCCTCAGCCGAGGCAGAGAGAGACCCTGGGTCACTCCCCTCAGCCGAGGCAGAGGAGAGAGACCCTGGGTCACTCCCCTCAGCCGAGGCAGAGGAAGAGACCCTGGGTCACTCCCCTCAGCCGAGGCAGAGGAGAGACCCTGGGTCACTCCCCTCAGCCGAGGCAGAGGAGAGACCCTGGGTCACTCCCCTCAGCCGAGGCAGAGGAGAGACCCTGGGTCACTCCCCTCAGCCGAGGCAGAGAGAGAGACCCTGGGTCACTCCCCTCAGCCGAGGCAG
The DNA here is from genome assembly GCF_001444195.1 of Xiphophorus couchianus. Lineage (NCBI taxonomy): Eukaryota > Metazoa > Chordata > Actinopteri > Cyprinodontiformes > Poeciliidae > Xiphophorus > Xiphophorus couchianus. The sequence continues at coordinate 4,620,564 of NC_040236.1, forward strand.
AGGAGAGAGACCCTGGGTCACTCCCCTCAGCCGAGGCAGAGGAGAGAGACCCTGGGTCACTCCCCTCAGCCGAGGCAGAGGAGAGAGACCCTGGGTCACTCCCCTCAGCCGAGGCAGAGGAGAGACCCTGGGTCACTCCCCTCAGCCGAGGCAGAGGAGAGACCCTGGGTCACTCCCCTCAGCCGAGCAGAGGAGAGAGACCCTGGGTCACTCCCCTCAGCCGAGGCAGAGGAGAGACCCTGGGTCACTCCCCTCAGCCGAGGCAGAGGAGGAGACCCTGGGTCACTCCCCTCAGCCGAGGCAGAGGAGAGACCCTGGGTCACTCCCCTCAGCCGAGGCAGAGGAGAGAGACCCTGGGTCACTCCCCTCAGCCGAGGCAGAGGAGAGAGACCCTGGGTCACTCCCCTCAGCCGAGGCAGAGGAGAGAGACCCTGGGTCACTCCCCTCAGCCGAGGCAGAGGAGAGAGACCCTGGGTCACTCCCCTCAGCCGAGGCAGAGGAGAGAGACCCTGGGTCACTCCCCTCAGCCGAGGCAGAGGAGAGACCCTGGGTCACTCCCCTCAGCCGAGGCAGAGGAGAGAGACCCTGGGTCACTCCCCTCAGCCGAGGCAGAGGAGAGAGACCCTGGGTCACTCCCCTCAGCCGAGGCAGAGGAGAGAGACCCTGGGTCACTCCCCTCAGCCTAACCCTACAGCAGCATATTTATGTTGTTTACCTACTCCTGACTCCCCCTAGTGGTCTGGAGCTTTTTGGACTTGATAAAACCCAGTGAACCAGATAAAATGGCAGCATACATCATCACCGACTGTGGAAACTTTATACTGGACTTCAATGAATAAAATATGTTGGTGCCCCTCCTGGACACAGGAGCCCAGAGCAGCACTCTGGCTCTTTATCGTAGAAATGGTTGTTTTGGGACAAATTTGACCCGAATAATCCGGGTCTTGAGTTAGACACACATTTGAGTGAATGGAGGAATACAATTTTGAGTTTTCATTAGCTATAATCCAGAGTAAAACATAATTTACCACAAAGCTATTATGGCCACACTAAGACGTTAATAAAAGTAAACTTACAGGATTAAAGTCATGATATTATGGGAATAACGTCATAATATTAACGACTTTGTTCTCATATAATAATCTTGTATTATTTTAACTTTATACTATGATTTTATTCTCCTGCAACTTTACAATCTTATTTAAATTTTTTCCTTTTTTTACTTATTGCTTTAATAGCCACAGTAGGAAATTTATTACTCGGTAGTTAAACTATGTAATATTCACTTTTGAAACTAATTTACTGAGATAAATCAACCTTTTTGTTACTGAGATCTACCTAAATGTGTTTTGGAGTTTTAGAAACTTCTCCATCTTGTTTCCCTTTCCCCCATTCTGGTGGTTGCTCTGTGAAGTAACCAATACCTCCTAGAACCAAAGGTCAAAGGTCCCAGCAGGAGTTAAAAATACTCCGATCAGTCAGCGGCCCCTCTGTGCGTGCGTTTCTGTAACTCTGGGTCTCATTGCATGCGGCCCACAGCTGTGCACGCCTGATCCCAAACATGGTTCATGGGGCTGATGCAACATACCAGACACGCAACAGCAGCCCGACCTTTCACACACTAATCCACTGGTTTCTGTAGAACACGTCCATCGCTCTGTGGAGACACATGTGTGTCCATTTGCGTGAGGGAACATGCTGTGTTGCTGTAATCTGTGCAGCCCTCCCATCATGAATCACAGGCATTTCAGGAATGTTTCAGGACGTTTTATGAACAGGAGACCGACTCCACCGGCGTTTGGTTTATAAACTCTGAGATAAGCTGTAGAATCACTTCACATTTCATCAGTCAGTGTCACCCAGAGCTGTGATAGAGAAGCCATCTGTGTTTGTGTTATAAATATTTTATCTTTAAATGTAGGCCTAAATAATTCTCTATCTACATTTGAACTTTGACACAGAAACATTAAACCGAGATCCATGGGAAGTTGGGTCATCGCTTGTGAAACCAAATCTGGAACATTCTGGTTTCATTTTGTTTTCTGCTTATGTTATGATTTGCATACATTTATAATATTCTGCTGTCAGTTTTTAATCATTTTAATTTATTTCTGCTTATAAATGTTTGCACCAATATGCCAAAGAAAACAAATCTGACACCTTTTTCCTTGTATGGCAATAATTAAGGCGACGTTCACAAAGCATGCCAAGTTTTTGCTGAAATCAGATTGTTTATATACCACTGAATTTTTGTACCCTTTGTGGTCCAATAAAGGATATTTTTCTATTCTATTCAAATTATGAGACTGCAATCAGACTTCTGTGTTATTTTACAAAGTGACCAGGGTACGCAGAAGAACATTGACGTCACAAAGCAGCGCATTGTTTACAAAAGCAATAATGGATGCTGTAATCTATGCATCAAGTTTACTCAACGATGGCAGATGACAATGTTACAAAATTGTAACAAGGTGAAGGAAACTAATAAAAAGCAGCGTTTCGTGGAGCATTGACTCAAAGTGTTGGGATTGTGAAGTGTTTCTCTTCATTCTTAATCATTTTTTCTTAATTTTTTTCAGCCATTGTTTACATCCAATCCGGCTTCTTCTGGTGCAGAATTATGACCAATGTCTCACATTAATCACATAAAAGTTGAATAAAATGTAGCATCATCATTCAGATCTGAAAAATCACATTTTTTAATTTTTTGGGGGGTGAACAGATCAGAATTGGCCGTTCAGACTGCCATAAAACGTGGGATATATGTCACATACGGACCAAAGAATATAACTTTGTCGCATTTGCCTGATGTGAGTGTAGTCGTAGTTGTTTTGAGCTTAAAAACTGATAAACTGATAAATTATGACACAATAAATCACATGAAATTTGAAATACAACCAAACAGAGGCTGAAAACTCAAAGTGGTGACCTGAGAAAACTGAAACTTCCTCCTGTGGAAAGGAGGAAATGAGTCACTCAGTGTTTTAACAGACAGACGTGGTCCATTGTTTACAACGAGCAGTGCATGTTCTGCAGGCACCTGTCCGGATCTAGTAATCCTGGAGTGTGTGTGTGTGTGTATGCGTGTCGCTCTGCACGTCAGATCCAATCTACTAAGCACAACGTTGCCCATTAATAAACAGATCTGAGGTTTAGTTGTTCAGTGCTTTGGAGAAGTATTTGTCGCACCCTTAATGTTTCAGATAATCACATTTTCATTGGGACAAAGATAAGCAGAGTAAATATACAAGATAAGTTTCCAAATGACTTCATAGATCTACTGAAAAACACTATCTGAAAGAACCTGACAGCCTTTAAATAAAAGTCATCATTCGTCTTGTTAAATTAAGAGATAACCGATCAATAGGGCGTGGTGATACGGCTAAAAAACGTATCACAGGATCAAGGTTTCACATCAGTCAATATCAATAATTATTGATTTTTTGTTTTAAATATCTGAAATACTGCCAACTTGAACTGTTTATCCCCAGTTTTCACTGCACGCTGTTTATTTTTTATTTTTAAGCAGTTATGAGGCACTGTAGCAAAACCTTAAACTGCTGCAACCTAGCAACAAGCTGAAGTTACTCGTCAGCTTGTTGCTAGGTGACCACAAGTTACTCAACAGGCCGTTGCTAGGTAACCAAAGAGCGGGTGAATTTTGCTGCATTCCAGTTGTACTCAGAGCTGGGAAATCCCAACTTCCCAAATCAACTGGAATGGCCTCCGAAGTCAAATTTCCCACTGGGAAACTGGGAGCAACTCTGACTGAACCCAGTTAGGACTTTGCGTTTCAATATGGCCGCTCCTCGCATCAACAGCAGTAAAATGAGGTGAAAACATGTTTATTTTACATGACAGACATAAGAGTGCATCTAAAAATCAATGTTACATGTTGCGCCTGCAACTCTAAACTGAACAAATTAAAAGTGGTGTTTGCTTATGGAAAGTATGTGTGTGCAAGAGCTAGGTAAGAGCCATGTTGAAATTCTGACTTCTTAACTAGAGCGCTATTACTTAGGGTCTGACGTCAAACCCAGAACTTTAAAAAACCGATCAGAAACAAACAGCTTTGGGACAGTGGTAAACGCTCCTGGAAGTGGGTGGTGGACTAAAATCACTCCAAGAGCGACTGGACGGCGTATCCAGAACAAAATCTGAAGCTCTCCTGGCTTCAATCATCCCAGATGAGGAAAATGTTCATGACTGCATCCATGAAATGCAGCATTTCAGTAAAACATACTTACAGTAAAACATGGTGGTGGTAGAATGACGGATTTGCTGCAACTTTCCATAATATACTGAACTGTCAATAAAATTGTTTGAAGTATGTAAAACATTTAAATATTCTAATCAAAGTCCTCAATGTTTTCTGTCCAGTCAGAATAAATTTGATTTATTTGGCAAAGGTAAAAGGAGAAAAGGTCTATTTTGGTGCAAATATAATCAAAAACATGTTAGCTTTGCAATAGTTTTTTGTAACAAGTCTGAAACAAGAGAATCCGCTTCAGCTTTCCTAATCAGCCAACATTTTATTTTCCTGGCAAAGTTTCTCTCAACCATTTATTTGAAGTTTCCACATAAAGCCAACCAGATGCCTGGCGATGATGAGCTAAAAAAAAAGGTTAAAGATCCACACGTTTAACTCCGGACAAAAAGAAAATAAACAACAACAAAAAAACCTTTATATAACCATAGACGACTTTACAGCATCCAGGTTTGGTTTAATGATTTTCAGACGCTCTGTTGGCCAGAGGCAGAACCAGGGCAGAAAGTCCAGTCCTGCTGATTCCTCCACATCCCCAGCGGTACCGCAGCCCTGGCAGGAAACAGCTGCTGCAGCTGAGCCCAGGCTCCAAACTCAGCCTGGTAATGCGAGTCGAACATTGTGTCCTGACGCAGCTGGGATAGAAAAAGTGATTCCTGCTCAGACTGGACCCATTTGGAGCGCTGCCTGACGGGGGCAGCAGGTTCGAGGACGTACGTGCGGGACTGCAGCACGCAGCGCTACGTGCTCTGGAACACCGGCAAAGTTTTCCCAACGTGAAAACAAAACCTTCCTCCACCCTGCAAACCAAGACTCTGACACCTTCGTAAAATTCATCACCGAAAATATGACTTAGCTTGTAGGTACAATAAAGAAACAATTAAATAACAGGCGTCTCCCGCCGTATTTTTGTTTTATCAGATTAGATTTAAAACTACAGTCCTGTGCCAATGTCATGAGTCATCATTCTTTTGTTTCAGTTTTGCTTTAAAGAGTTTCAAATCAATTGTTCTTAACGTTTTTACACTAGTTTTCTTTCCAGCATTCAGCATCTATGTATCACAAATCTGGAAGAAACTGCTAGGAAACTGCAAGGCCGCAGAAACACTGAGTTCCAGTACAAAATACTGAAACCTACAGGTGGGAGTTAGTGGTCAGTAAACCCAATGTTTTTGACCATTTTTGCGGAAAATTTGCAATAAACAGTTATAAATTAGCAGGAAAGAACGTGGGATCTGTTGATTTTATGTGAATTTCCACAATCATAAAACTGGATGGACCAATTGGTGTAATTTAGAGTCTGGAGTCTTGAGGGCCACACAAAAAGCTCTGGTGGGCCAGATTTGGACCAGAGCCTTGAGTTTGACATGTGTTCAAGACAAATGAACTAGAGTTTGACTAAAGCAGACCAAACTGTATTTTTACATTGCATTTACACCAATCCTGACGGTCAACAATGGTAAATAATTTTAAAAAAACAACCAATTCAAAATATTCAAAACTGAAAGTGGAGAGATCTCTGGTGTACGGTTGGCCATGTTGGGGTACCCACTCTTCCTGACTTGACTTAGAAATAAGCAACAGAAAACCTTTTCTGACTACAAGTGACTTCACTTTAATTTAAATTTCTAAATTGAGATTTTAAGAAGGATGTTTTGGAACATAATATGCTTCATGAAAGTCACATTTTAGCATGAAACTGTTAACCACTGGGATTCTAATTTCGTAAAACTGAAACTTTCATAAAACTCAAACTCTAATTTCGTAAAACTCTAATCAGAGGATCAAATGATCCTCTGATTTGATACAAACATCTTGTGAAATTCAGATCAGCCTTTGTGTCCCTTTAAGGTAGATTTAGTTCTGGTGATCATCTTTAAACTCAGATATTGACTTGCTAAAGCTACGCTGGTTTAATCTTGTCAATTGAGCGTTCAGTCATGGTGAGTAAAGACGTAGTCCAGTTACGACTTGCCAGAACACAAAGCATGCATGCCTCAGCATTTTCTGTCAGTCGGGACTGACAGAAACCAGTGAGTAAAAATGCCTCAGGGTTGAACTTTCCCCTACTTCTCACACAAACTGGAAAATGTTCCACTGCTTTTCTCGCTCCGCGCCGTTTCCACTCTGCAGAGTCTGATGGATGTTAACGCGAGTGCCTAAGAAAGTCAGATGCATGAAATATAGGCTAAAGGTTAAAGGTCAGTTGGTGATCTCCATAATTTATAATTTAGCAGCCTTGTGTTGGAAGTTAAAACAACGAATTTAGTAATTGATTAATTGTTAAGTAGAGGAAATGACTCAAATGCTAAATGTAGATATTTTAAACATTTTCAACAAAATGTCTTTTAAGATTAAAAAAAATCCTCAAATGTAAAAGTTTGTTTCACCAGGTTAAAATTCTGTAAAACAATATTATTCAGTTAATAATTAAAAACAGAAAAACATAATAAGCCAACTGTAATGATGGCTAAGCCATCTGTTAGGGCTGCTCAGTGGCGCAGTTGGTAGCACTGTTGCCTTGCAGCAAGAAGGTCCTGGGTTCGATTCCCGGCCCGGGGTCTTTCTGCATGGAGTTTGCATGTTCTCCCTGTGCATGCGTGGGTGGGTCCGTGGGTTCTCTCCGGGTACTCCGGCTTCCTCCCACAGTCCAAAAACATGACTGTTAGGGAGAATTTAGATAGACCAATTAACCTAGGTGTGTGTGTGTGTGTGTATGCTTGTTTGTCCTGTATGTCTTTGTGTTGCCCTGCGACAGACTGGCAACCTGTCCAGGGTGTACCCCGCCTCCCGCCCGGAACGTAGCTGGAGATAGGCACCAGCAACCCTCCCGACCCCATTAGGGACAAGGGTGAACAGAAGATGGATGGATGTAATGATGTTATATTTAGCTGCAGATGCTTCGTTTGCTATAAGCTAAATTAATGCTATTTTATTGGATTTAGGGAAGAAATTGCTCATTTTTAATTATTGAATTTAATTATTTCTTTGCATCTTTTAATAGATTTCTAATATTGTATAAACAACTTAAATAAAATTAAATTACTCATTTTTTTAAAATCCCATTAATTGTCAGAATAAACGATACCTAAAATTACCATTGCACCTCAAAACACAAAATCTTGTATTTTTGGTCAATTATCTCCTGGCTAACATGTTAGTTCACTTGAAATAAGACAATAAATTAGCATTTAATTGATTTTTGAGTCAAATATTTCCTAATGCTGATTAAAACGTGCCAGATAATTTCACTTATTGATACAATATTTCAACATGTTATAAGTGGAACTATTACTTTTTGTCATATCAGGGAAAAATTTATTTAAAACTAGCCCTATATCCTGCTGCAAAGTTACTGTTAAGTTAATTTTGTCTTATTTTTGGTCTATAGCAAATATCTTGGTAAGATTTTGTGTTTTTGCAGCCCTGAAACTCACATACTACCTTTTGAAAGAATAAGGAAAACTGTTCTGCATTCATAGAGGCTAAACTATGTAGTGTTACATTTCACTAAGTACTAAGTAATGTATTCACCTGAAAAGCATAAAAATAACCAAAGTTTGGTCTACATCGCAACTGGAAATTCTAATTTCAGGACATTTCATCCCAGCGCTGCGTGTCCCGAGGCCGAAACATCATCAGTGACCCCTCACACCCCCACCATGGACTGTTCTCCCTGCTGCCCTCTGGAAAGAGGTTCCGCAGCATCCGGTGCAGGTCCACCAGGTTCCGAAACAGTTTTTTCCCACTTGCCATCAGACTGCTGAACTCTTAACTGGACTGCACTTAAAATCTGGTCTCCACTTTATACCTTGCACATGTACAGAGCTAAATAACTTCTATTTTACTGTCAGTCCTGCACTTTATATATTCTATATTTATATTTATATTCATATTTTATACTGTATTTTATTTTATTCTGGAGTAACCTCAACATTGGAAGCTCAAAACACTGACTTTATTGTCATTTTGCATGCACAGGGTGTATACAGAACGAAATTTCGTTGCATACGGCTCAGGACAATCTAAGTCTAAGTCTAATGTTTATTTGCATCATAGCCGAGCTCCGCACTATGAATGTTTTTCCCCTCCTCCGTCCTTCCTGCGTCTCCTCCTCCTCCACCGCCTCCAAGCAGCCAATCAGGCGCGCCGCCTGCTCCAGCTCAGAGCTATAAAAACCTCATGAAGCCATGCACCAGCAGACGACTGAAGAGACTCGAGCCCGACGCAAAGAAGCGCTGATTTCAAAACAACCCAAAGACCAGAATCATGAAGATGCCCCAGGTCACCGTCCTCCTCCTGAGCGTCCTGGTCCACGCCGGCGCCGGCTTCCCGTCGGACAGAACCCGCCGGGAGAAGCACGCCTCCTGGGATGACGTTAACGTCGTGGCCCACGGCCTCCTGCAGCTCGGCCAGGGCCTGAAGGAGCATGTGGACAAGACCAAGGCTCAGATGAGAGACGTGAACGGCCGGCTGAGGGCCGTCAACGGCACGCTGGCGGAGCTGGAGAGGAGGCAGGAGCAGCAGGGCGAGGCGCTGATGACCCAGAGCAAGGAGGCGCAGGGGACGTACAGGCTGCTCTCCCAACTGGGAGAGGAGGTGAAGCTGGAGGTCGGCGAGGTGAAGAGGCAGGCGGAGGTCATGACGTCCAGGATGGACCGACTGGAGGAGGTTCTGACGGAGCCGACGAAGGACGGCAACGACAGCGAACACGAGAGAGTTTCATTCATCCAGGTGAGTTGGATTAAAGCTTCAACGCTTTAAAAGTTGATTTTTGTAAAGCAGTTTGAAGCTGAGCGTTTTTTCCCCTCGTCCAGAGGCTGATGGTGGCTCAGAACCGACGAATCGATCAGCTGGTGGAGAAAATCAGGCAGCAACAAGACAAGCTGGAGAAACAGAGTCTGCACCTGCAGGCCCTGCAGAACAAGGTGAGACGCCTGGAAGCAAACCTGCGACTTTGTGACGTCAAACAAACACCGGAATGTTTTTTAATCTTTCACTGATTGTTCTTCTGAAGGTTGCGCATAAGAGAGTGAAATCCCACAGACGACGAGACGAAGAGAGAGCGCTGAAAGGCGAGGCAGAGCTCAACCAAGCAGGTAACTTTTTACAGATTCAGCTCGTTAAAAAAAAAACATTAGTGAAAACTTACTCCTCCTGGAAAAACAAACAAAACAATACAGTAAATCTAACGAGCAGATTTTAATTAAATCACACCAAAAAAAACAAAGTATTACCAAGTATTTTGGTTTAGTTCCTAATGCAAACAAGTTGATACACCTGAAATAAAACCAACTTATAAACAAGCCTTAAATCTTGCTGAAGCGTTATTTATAATTCCACTCATAACAAAATGTCTTGTTATAAGTGAAATAATCTTCCACTTAATCAATATCAAGGAATTATTTGATCTAAACTAGCTCCTATATGCTGCTGCAATGTTGTGATTTATTTTCATTTGAAACAAGATCAAAAATGCTTAAGATTTTGTGTTTTTGCAGTGGAACAGCTATTAATGGATTGTAAAAAGACATAACCAAACAGTTCACCTTTGCACTTTAAGTTATGATGTTTGACTCGCAGTCGTTCAGAAACAGAGCAAAGTTCAGAAGAAAGGGCAGCAACGTTAAACAGAAAAACAAAAACAAGGCTGTTAAATGTGTATTTTAACTCCATTTTGTCCGTAAGTCAAAGTCTGATTCATGTGTTTTGTTTGCAGGGTTGGCCAGAGATTGTCAGGATCTGTTTGCACAGGGACAGACAGTCAGCGGCGTCTACATGATTCAGCCCGACAACTCAAAACCCTTCAACGTTCTCTGTCAAATGACTCCAGGTGAGTTTCTTCACTCCCATTTCTGAGATTTATCAGAAGATATTTTCACAAATTAAAAAAAGGAGGGGAAAAACTGATTTGTTTTCTGGTTTTTTTCTGCAGATGGCGGCTGGACAGTAATCCAGAAACGCCAGGATGGATCTCAGAACTTCAACCAGCTTTGGGAGAGCTACAGGAAAGGATTCGGCGACCTCAACAGTGAGTTTTGGAAAGTTTAATGTAAAGAAAGGTCAGAATTTTCCAAAATTCAAAAATTAAACGTAATTTTAAATTTTTGATCTCCCAGGAGAGTTCTGGCTCGGTTTGGACCACATCCACTCCATTTCCAAGCAAGGCCAGTACGTCCTTCACGTCGAGCTCTCTGACGAGGCCGGGCGGCGCCAGGCGGCTCGCTACCAGTTCCAGGTCGACGGAGAGGAGAGGCAGTTCGCTCTGCACCTTGACCTTGACCCTTCGTCTGGCGTTCAGGAGGGAATCGAGTCCACCGGAGCGTCCGGACTTCCCTTCTCCACAGCTGACAGGGACAACGACCTCGCTGCGGACGCCAACTGCGCCGAGCTGCTCTCAGGTACAAAACCGTCTCAGAATCCAGATTAAAAGTCGCTCCAATAGGCCCAACGATTTAAGCTAAACACGATTGTCCATCTGTGTTTTTCCCCAGGCGGTTGGTGGTTTAGCAGCTGCGGAGAGTCAAATCTCAACGGGAAGTTCCCTCAGCGCCACGGGGGAAGACGGGCCACGTTTCAGGGACGACTGGGCCCGCTCAGCTCCACTCTCCTGAAAATCGCTCCGGTTTCGAAGACGCAATAAGACTAAAGTCACTTCAACCCAGAGAACATCTGGGTCTTTAACTACTGACGGCCTGAAAAGACGCTGACAACACACATTACTAATGTCTGCTGATGCACTGAGCGCCTGGTATTTCTATGCAATGCATACGAGGAAAATGAGTCTGAGCTGAAACGTTCAGTCATGTTGACTGGGACTTTATTCCCCTTTGTGAGGGAACTTTTTATTATACGTTATCTATTTCCTTTAATTACGTTTTGCTTATTTAATACATTGTTTTTTACTCATTTGATTACAGTTTCAAATGCTTTTTTATTTCTATGAATAAAAATGAACATGGAAAATAAAAGCCAGAAGTTATTTTCTGAGTCATTCATGATGTACACAAAAAAAACAACAGGTGATTTAACTTAAATATATTCTGTTAACTGGTCACAAGGGATTTTATTAAGTCTGACAAACTTTAATTTAATTACATGTGACAAATAAACCCATTTCCCCCATTTTCTTTTTTCAGTGCATTTATAAGATGTTCTATAAATAATGCTGGAAAGTTTAAACTCTTTTACTGCAATGTTTTAACGTAAAATAGTTTTTGTTAAATAAGGTGCATTCCAATAGAAACACTAGACTTTTTAATATTTAATCCAAACCAAACAGGCTGAAATTCAGAATAGAACCCAGACAGAAAACAAAAAGAAAACTATGGTTTGGTTTTCTAAAAGGTTTGGCAGCAGAAAACAAAGCAAATGCTTTATTTATGTGTTAACGTTTGTTCAGGTGTTTATTTTTTTTGTAGAGTAAAGACTTTAATGTTAGAAGCCACTGGATTTAATTCAATACAAATTTAATTCCCTATATTTTTACTGCAAAAACACAAAAGTATTTTTTTGTTAATTTCTTCTGTAAACATCTTATTATACCTGAAATAAGACTAAACTTACAAGTAACTTTTCAGCAATTTATAGAAGCTTGTTTTAAGTCAATATTTCCCTCTTACAGATAAAAATACTAGTTTCACTTCCAGATTATTTCACTTATAACGTGTGAAAAATGTTTGAGTGAAATAAAAACTACTAGTTTCAGTGCCAGATTATCTTATCAATATTAAGAAATTGTTTACTTAAAGGTCGTATCTTGCAGAAAAGTTACTAAGTAAATAAAAAAGAAAGTTGCAATCTTAAACAACTCAAAACCTGACCAGGTTGGTTTGATTCAGTGTCAGAAGGGAATAAAAAGTTACATATTTTTTATAGTGTATGTGACTATCTGGGTTCAATTATACTCATATTTATTAAAAGTTCATGTTGAGGTTTTCAAGTCACACAAACGACACTCTGCCTACTGCTCTATGATGGCCTGTTTTTCAGATTTTAAATGACACTGATGTTAAAGGCAGTTATTACAGGGTCCATTACAACATGTGAATATAATATAACGAATACAAAAGCTATTGGGAAGGTGTGAAGATGTGTGCAGTTTAATCTTTTAGCAATGGATACAAACTGAAAGCTTACAAAAACATAAAATAAAGACCACTTTCCAGGATTTGGGGGGAAAGAAAAAAGATTGTTCACTTCAGTTTATTTCTTCAATAACAGAGTACATTTATAACGATTAAGGTCAGCAGATGATAACAAGGCGTTGAGTCTTCTGACTGATTCCCTGATTTATTTTCAATGTGAGCAGGTGCTCCTAAACTCTTGCAAGGCACCTCAGTTGTCTCAAACATCATCGTTCAGGTCAGCGTCTTGGCACAAAGGTAAATATAATGTATTGTGCAAAAAGTCCTCAGCAGCAGGAGAAAGGAAAGCTCTTCAGGAAGTTAAAGCAAGCGATCATGAACAGGTCCCAGGTAACTCCCAACATTTCTAAAAGATTTTTTTAAATAATACTACCTAAGAAAAATGTGGAATTTATATATTTTTTCTGGAATAACTGCATAAAAAACAACCTGTAACAGGCATAAGACACAAATCTCATAGCAAAACACAATAAAGTGTGCAACCGCGGGTGTTGAAATCACACCAGTTTGTATTCAGAGACAGAAAAGTGAGTTTTGATTCACAGAAATGAGTTGCTTAATTAAATGGCACCAAAAACCCCAATAAATCAAAACATTGTTGTAAATGGTCCACATGTATATTTTGTTGCATTGCTAATGAAAGTACATAAGGCAGCATTTTAAACATCAAAATTTACTCCTGTTGCTGGATTTCAACACAAAGAAAATAAAAAGGCTTTGTTTCATGATCTGGGTGAACAGCGACCTCTGCTGGCGCCAGAGATTAACACAACCGTTCACTTTACTGCTGAATTAAACATGAAAGGCAACAAAACATCTGATATCCCAGCAATATTTTGATGCTGAAAATGCTGCTGGGACTTTAAGACTGGTGAACAGCTCTGCAGGTGTGATGAGGTTCGAAGCAGATTGCATTCAGCTGATCATAAAGTCAAGTAAAGTGGAGAAGCAGGTTTGGATAAATGCTGAGCGTGAGAAAAGAGAGGCAGGAAGGAAGGGAAGGTTAGTGCGTGTGGAAAGGCTTATTAGAGGTTCTGCTGCAGGAAGTGCAGCAGACTAATCTCGTAGTGCTCTCCGGACTCCGGACACCTGATGCTGTGGCGTTCGTTGGGATAAATCTGGAGAAACAGGAAAAAAAATACATTAAATGATGCGTTTGATGCACAAGGAGAAAACGAGTATTTCCGAAATATCTGGCAGCCATTTTGGACATTCTAGCTCAACAAGATTGTAATCAATCAATTAATGATCTCAAGTTATTTTGTACCATTTTTGTTTTGTTATTTTTGTTTATTTGAAAAATCTGAATAAAACGTTTTTTTTTTAGTTTTTTTTTTAAATGTGTTCCTTCATCTGACCGTACTGCACAGGCCAAGTTTAACAACCAAAACAAATTCAAGACCAACTCTATCAAAATGAAACGTTAAAATATAAAATGTAAAAGTTAAAATGTGGCCCAGAAATCTTTTTGGACTTCTTAGCGTTCTAAAACAAAATCTGTGCAACGCTAAAAAAGCAACTAAATACTGATAAATAATGAGTCTCTACACAACAAGGACAAAAATCTACTAAATTCAAAACTCAAATTATTCATGTTTGCTACAAATTTACATTGGATATTTTGTTAAAATCAGGCTCCCAACGTCAAACTGGTAAAAAACAAACTGGATAAATAGATGAACAGATGGATGGATGAATGGATGAACAGATGAATGGATGGAAAAATAGATGAACAGATGGATGGATAAACAGATGGATGGATGGATGAATGGATGAACAGATGGATGCAACATTTAGACAACAGGTCAATGAATCCAAATGTATTTCCAGAATCTTTTCCTTTTCCAAAAACATCCAGGCCTGAAGAATCCAATCATCAGATTCCAGATGTTGCAGATGAACTGATCAGTTCAGTTCTGATCTGTCACCTTCCTGGTTAAAAATCTTTTTTCCAGCCAAACATCAGCGCAGGTTTCATCAACGTACCTGAAGGCTGTACGGCTTTCCTGCTCGGATGAGCTGAGACACCAGGAAGTTGGTGTGGAAAAAGTGAACATTCTCGTCTAGAAACCCGTGAAGGATCAGCAGTCGGTTCGGCCTGCGAGACGCACAGAGATACGTGTCGGCCATTTTTATTTATTTACATTCACAGACTTATTAGCAGCAGCGGTTGCCACTTAGTTGAATGCTGGTAATATAAAACAAACATCAGATTCATTTAATTGTCAAGCCAACCTCACGAAAACTTGCAAAATAAAATATTTTCTGTGAAAAGTGAATGAACAGACTAATTGAAATCTAAAAAGAAATCTCTTTATGCATTCAAAATGGCTAAATCTATGTTAGTAAGTTTTGGTCGATTCCTGAAGCGATTAATCTGATTAATTGGGATTAATTGTCTATTAAAATAATCACCAACTAATTTAGTCATTGATTAATCATTAACTGGAGCAAACAGACTCAAACAAGTCTGTTTAACAGAATAAAAACATATTGAAACAATAAATACAGATTATATTTAACATAAAAAGCCTTCCTGGTCTGTAAATATGTTCTACCCAGAAACTAGTGACATAGTTTTAGCTTCACCTCATTCAAAGTCTGTAAAAAAATCTCCTATTAGGTTCCTTTTGCTGTCCAATTATTAGTCAGATAATCAAAAAATAAATCAACAATCAGCCGTATTGATAAGTTTGTAGCTTTTCACATGTTGAGTATTTTTTTTAGCTGCAGACGCATCATTTGCTACAAATAATCAAATGTTCACTTGAGGAATATTATGACATTGCAGGCAATGAAATGTTAATTTTCTTATTTAAAATAGGAACTGAGCTGTTTATTTGGATCTTTTAATGTATTTTCAAAATTTTATAGAAATGTTTAATCAGTTAATGAAAGACCTACAGAATGTGCAACCAATAAACAGTTCATTCAAGATTCATCAGTTTTGAGGGCAAAAATGCTCCCTGGTTGAGGCTTAGGCATCAATATAATCTGTTTTTGTCAGGTAAAAGATGTTTACGAAAGCGTGAATTGTTCTTTTATTCGGAGGTCTCACTCGTTGGGAAGTTTGTCGACATGCAGAGCGACGGAGCACGCTTCATATCCCTTCTGGTTTTTTTCCGGCGTGTCCAGATATCGCTCTGTGTAGCCGGTGTCGTACGCCATCCACAGCGTCACAGGCGCTCCGGCGACGGCGACCTGATCGACACACAAAATGAACCTGAAATTATGTCCGATTGATCCTGGGTCAATTAGAGAAACGCAAGTTACAATGACACATCTGACAGTAGAGGCTAAGCGTTTCTGATTTTCTGCAGTCACCTTAAATATGTCTGGTCGGTGGATGAGGCCCATGAGGGAGAGAAATCCTCCGTACGACCAGCCGTGGATGGCGACGCGGCTCAGGTCCACAAACTTATACTTGTCAGCAATGTAGTGCAAACCCTCCACCTGGTCGTCAATCTCCACCAGACCCTGGATAAAGAAGAACCGATTATCCTCACCATTCTCGTTCAAATCTAATTTTCTACACAGAACACTGGGAACAGATTAACTGGTGTAATTTTTTAAAAACAAATCTCTAAATTTGATGTTAAGTAATGATTTACTAGGGCTGAAACGATTAATCAGATTAATCGTCAACAAAATTAGTGATCAGAATGACCAAAAAAAATGCCATTTGCTGAAAGAATAACACAGTGATTATGCCAAACTGTATAAATATATACATATATATATATACATACAATCTACATTTAACATAAAAAACATTATTTTTCTGTAAATATGTTTTACCCAGAACTCCTCAAGTGGCATAGTTTTAGTTTCACCTGGCTCATATTTTGTAAAAAAATCCCTATTAAGTACCATTTGAAATCCAATTATTGATTGGTTAATAAAAAAAAGTGTACAACACTATATATATTTATCATTTAAGATTTTTAAAAAA
Source organism: Xiphophorus couchianus (assembly GCF_001444195.1). Classification (NCBI taxonomy): domain Eukaryota; kingdom Metazoa; phylum Chordata; class Actinopteri; order Cyprinodontiformes; family Poeciliidae; genus Xiphophorus; species Xiphophorus couchianus. The sequence goes on from NC_040236.1 coordinate 4,636,930, forward strand.
CATCCTTTGTTTGTAAATATGTTCTTCCCAGAACTCTTTACGCAAGTTATTTTTTGCTTCATCTGGTTCAAATTCTGTAAAACAAACAAAAAAAAAATCCATTTTGGTATTCATTTATTAATTGGCTAATCCAAAAGATAATCCACAGATTAGCCCTACAATGCATAGATTTTAGGTCAAGCAGAAAAGACTAAGATTTTCAAATTTCTTGGTTACAAATTATCAAGTACACAGGAAGTGTTGAAGTTTATGCACTAAAATGTTTTTTTTCTTATTTAAAAAAGGAACAGAATTACTTATTTCCATATTTCAATTTCAATAAAAAGACTTAAATGATTAACTTTATCTGATTAATCGTTAAAATAATCAATTAATCAATTACTAAAATAATCATTAGTTGCGGTTTCTGAAGGCACCATTTTGTCCTTCACAGCTCCTTCAAACTTGAGTCCTCGCTGGCAGGATCCCCGCCCGTCGATGACCAGCACCACGTAACCCAGGCAAGCTAGCGTGCTTAGCCGCAGGTACTTCACTGCTTTATAGGAGTTATTCACCAGCTGCACCTGGAGGGAGAGCAAAGGGTTAATTCTACGACATATTTTAACTTGGCTTTAATCAGCGTCGCTTTACTAAACTGTGCTGCACAAACAGTTGAAAGTCATCTGACAGGAATAATCTAGTATTAATTTGTGGAGAAACCAAGAAAAAAATTAGATCTGATTGGTCTTCTTCACTTTACATGTAGCCTTTTCTTTGTTCTGGCCACATATTAATATTTCAGACTAGCTGTGTACACTACATAGGAGCCCTTCTTTGTTCTGTTGATTGTAATGTTTATTTTAAAGTGGAAGAGATCAAACCTGAGGACCACCGTAGACAAAAACAACAGTGGGATGCTTCCTTCCAGCCACCAGGTTGTTTGGTTTGTACAACATGCCGTAGAGCTTAAAGCCCGACTTCCCAGTGAAGCTAAAGATTTCTGGAGGCGGAGCATCAAAGTGGTACGCTAAAAACAAAACACAGGAAATTAAACTTCTGTCACATAGCAACATCTGCCATGAATATTAACTGTGCATTATGTTTGAGGTGAATTATTAACCATAATTAAATTAGTTTAAGATACAAAGCTGTACCAGAAGACTCCATCATGCTGGCCCAGAACTGAGGTTCTTTGTGCAGCGGGTCGCCGTCCCCGACCAGCTTATAGATGTGAACACAGGGAGCGGTGGTCAAACTGCTGTAATGGCTAATAAACATATCAAAGGTCTGTGTGGAGAAAGAAGGAAAAGGCTAAATTAATCACACATAACATCTCAGATTTATGAAGAAATCAATAATTAGTTCTGGGCGATATTAAAATAAAATCAGATTTTTTCATACACATCTGATTTTAATCATTTTTTCTTGCTTTCTTTTCTTAAAAAAAGATATTGCTAATCTCAAAAAGTGGCTTTTATTTCAATCACCTGCTCTGAGTTGTACAACGGAGCCTGGTTATAGAAGAATTTTTTTAAATTATGAGAATACAGTTATAATATTAGCAGAACAGAGGTACATTTTTACCAGAAGAACGTCTTAAAATTACAAGAAAAATTTTTTATGAGAAAAACGTTTCTAGAATTATAAAAGCATTTCCAGAGATGTGACCAGCTCAGTCCGTGTGATTTTCTTCAAGTAAAACTCAGTCGTTGCTCAATTATTTAAAAATCCTGTGATAATAATTTGATGCTGACATGAATTATTTCCTTATCTGTAAAACGGATACAAATTTATAACTTCACAAAATGCTCAACATTCCCCAGTTAAATCTTTTGCTATTTTTTGTGTTGAAGTTTTCATAAAATTACTACTCAATTTGCCTAACTTTATTCTTGTGATATTATGTCTTTATTCTCATAATTAAAATGAAACTTCCTAGCCTGGCCTTTATATTTCATTATCAAGATTAAAAGATGCAAACAAGATGGCAACCCTAGGAGAGCTGACATCACTCTGAACTATGGAAGCCAAAAGATTCACGATTTTCCAAAAATTTAATTGTCAAAAACCATAAATCTGATTAATAAATAAAATTGATTTATCACCCAGCCCTCTCTATAATTAATCTACACAAAAACCAAACAGAAATATGTTTAACCGTTTAATGAAGCAGAGATCAGAGAACGCTACTTCTGAATTTTCCTTCAAATTAAATATTTAATAACCTAAATTAACAGCTAAAATATTACTTAATTCAAACCCCAAGCAGGAAACATAAACTAGATAACTCAGAGGAGTTTGTGTCAGTCGGTACCTGGCTCACGGAGCAGCTGTGGGAGAATCCGGGTTTGGTGAGTCTGACGATTTCCCCCGGCATCTCGTAGCTCACCACGTACAGGTGATGCTCCAGAGGAGAGTGTTTGGTTCCCTGGAAGTAAACCAGCTTCGTCGCCTCGTCGACCCAAATCTGAGGGCTGCAAGAACGCTGCACCAAAAATCAGACAAGAACATCCAGAATTTATTAGGAAAGAGCTTTGTCCTTTTAATCTAGATTAGATTTCATTATTATTTACATCAATTTACAGATTGGAAAGGTCTCTTTGAGAAGACACTTGCTTATATTTCACAGGCCATTACAGAACAAATGTTTCCACTAGGGATTCTAACAAACAATTAACTTACAGTTAACTGTCAATAAATAGTTTAATAGATTAAATTTCATTCAGTCGATTAATAACGTCCGCTCAGACCTTCAGGCTGTGTTGCAGTTTGGTCGCCATCCAGCAGAGGGCGCCGCTTAAATGTCTTGATGGATAAAATGTTGTTTTTTTTTTCTACTGAACAACCTAATAGGTTCCTGTTTTGTTATTTGTTTGAGAAATATGTCCAAGTTTAATAATAAGAGAAAAAAAAAAAGTTTATTTTGAATTTATTATAGTTTAAATTGCTAAACTGTTATGCACTTTTTTAAGTTTATAAACTTCATGTTCCTTCTTGATGCAAGAGAAAACTCAAGTTTTTAAGAAAACAGCTGCTTATCAGTTAATCAATTTCAGATTAACTCATTAACTGATAACCCAAGTTTGTACAAATAGCTTTACTTATCACAGGGAAATATTGACTTTATTAGCTGTAAAAGCTTGAGATGTTTAACTGGGGTGAAGCTTCACCTTTGCTCCGTGATTGGCCAGCACCTCCCACTCCCCACTGGTCACCGTCACCTCCTCTTTAACTGGACACTTGAAATCACCTGGTGGAAGAAAATGTAATATTTAAACTGAATATTACAACGTAAATGTTTCTTCTTCAACATGTTTCTGTGAGGCGTTACCTTCAGAGTGAGTGTATCCTTTGGCCCAGTCGTATTTGCCCCGCTGTAACACTGAGGTGATCTTATACAAATGGCAGTAGCCCGTTTTAGACTCGTTTACTGTGATGAAGGTGAACTCGTCATTAGACGTTTGGAGGAAAGGATGGAAGATGTCGTGCACCTGCAACAAAAACAAACAGGGATGTTTATGTGGATTTATTCGATTGTTACCATTAAATTCTTCAAATCAACACATTTTAACATCTGACAACCTAAATAAAAACTAAAGGTTGTTTTCAAATGATGTTAGTGTCTGTGACATCACTGTGGATGAATATTCGTCACTCGTTTTAATTCAGACACATTGGAGGGTTTACAGATATGAATAGACTGTTTTTTGATAAACATCTGCTGTATATTCAAAGAACTATTATTTTATTTTTGTTTCATACTTTAAAATAAGGAGAGATGGAGTTTTTTGCAATAAGATAGATGAAAACGTTTTCTTCTAAGGTAAGAGAAAAATGCTGTTTTAAAAAAACTATTTTATTTCCTCCACTTGAAAACGAAGTCAATATTTTTGTTTGGGAGCACAATTTTGTCCAATAAAACTGATTTCTGACTAAAAATGTACAAATTAATCATAAAAAAAGAGAAAAAAGTAGTTAAAAAACATTACTGGCTCTTTTGGGTCATTATTTTGTGAAAATGTACTGCAATTATTTAATCAAACAAACTTACAAAAATTTTAAATCTGAATTTGTTGTTATATCTAATAACAAAACGTATTACTTTTTGTTAAGAACCATTGTATTTCAGGAGCTGCAGAAGAAAATGTATCCATCCACTTCATTATACCCAAAAATGTTTAAAATCTAAAAGCAGACATAAAATTAAGGTTCTTTGAACTAATATTTTTGAATCTATTTTTCCTTTCTTTTTGTCATTAGTTTGGAAACATTCTACCTTTTCAGAATCAGAAATTAGTTTTATTCGGCAGAAAAAGATTTTTAAATTCGATTTCAAGTGTAAGAAATAAAATAAAGTTATATTTCTCACAAAGATGAAGAGAAGAAAATTTATCTGTTCACGCTATTGCAAAAAATGTTGCATCTCTATTTTAAAATCTAAAAACAGAAATAGAACGATGGTTCTTTAGTAGATATTTATCAAAATATATAAAATTCAAAAGATTGTGGCTCTAAACAAGTTTTATTCATCTGGACGTGGAAAGAGGCAAAATGTCTCATTCAAAGGTTGCAGATCTCTGATCTAAGCCTTTTAGTTGTGACAGAAAAGCTAATGTATAATACTCATGGTACTTTAGTCGCTTTGAATTCCTTTAAGCAACGTTTAATTTTCTACAATGCCGCTGTAAGTCAGTCTGAGACAAAACGGTGATGAGGAGCTCACATTGATCCAGATGTCACTGGTTTCTCTGTAGATGATGAAGGGATGGACCGAGTCACCCAGAGCCTCCAGGCTCTCCCGTCTTTTTGCTTCGTCCTGTTGAGCCGGGATGAAAAGCGCCGGAGGAAGCAGGACTAGCTGAAGGTTCTGCTGCCGTCGGTCCATCATGACCGCCCACGCGCTGACAGAAACGGAGAGGAAGAGCCGTGACTCGCAGCAGGAAGCTTAGCTTAAACCGCGTAGCAAACTGAGCTACGGTTGAGTTTTACAGACTTACTATCGGCCGTCTTTTGTCCATCCGGCTCTAGTGATGTACTCGATGTTGGGAAACAGGCAGTTAAACGGAACAGGCAACACTTTCTCCTGCGTGCTGACGATCTGAGAAGAAAACGACGTCACATCAGTTGAAACTTCATCTGGACTTCTAGGTTAAACTTACAATGTAATGAGGACTCACCTTTCCAACACTGTCTGCCCTGATTTCAGCTATCTTCAAAGTGATTTCAGGATTGCTACTGCCTGAAAATTAATGAAACTTGATTACATAACCTGCTAACATTTCTTGGCAGCAGCTTTGTGTTTTAATGGCATATTGCTCTTTGCTGCCTTAAAGCTGCAGTACGTAACTTTTATAAAATACATGTTTTTTTTACATATTTGTTTAGATTTTTGTGTATGAGACAAATGATCTGAAAATATCGACATCCTCCAGATACTCCATGTGCTAACATTGCCATCAAAAACAACCAATCAGAACCAGGAGGAGGGTCTTATCGCTGTCAGTCAAGCTAGTGAACTCGCTGCTAAATATGCTAATGACGGAGAAACAACTCACCATTACAGAAAACCGTTTATACGCCATAATTTGTGGCCATGCTAATTAGCCTGAGCATTCATAGCATGCTGTGCTGACGGGGAGAAGCTGTATCGTAGCGCACATGGGCATGATTGACAGCACTAAGCTCCTCCTCCTTGCTCTGATTGGTTGTTTCTAGCTAGCACTAGGAGAAAACAGAGGTGCTTGATTTTTTTCACAGATTATTTGTCTCATACCAAACTGCCACAACACAGTGACAGTTTCAACAAATATGTAAAAATAAATATAATTTTTAAAAAAGATAAATACTGCAGCTTTAACCCCAGTAGTTTCTATGTTTTGCTTTTTTGGGGGGCGGTGGGGAGGTTTGCGCAGAATGCATGTAGCAACAAAGTAGCGTCCAGCCCACTACCAATAAGTTCACACTTACTCAAGACAGATGCAAAAAAGGCTAGCTAGCTAGCAAGTATTAGCAGCTTGTTACTGGTAGCAATAAAGCCTTGAATGCAGTGAGTGATGATGTCTGCAAACCTCTGACTTATATAAAAGTCCAATAAGAAAAAACCTAAATAGCCACAACAAAATTTAAGATCTGTGATTAATGAATTTAAGACCAACATTTTCTTTAATGAATTTAAGACATTTGAAGGCCTTAATTTTAGATTCATGAATTTAAGGCTTTTTCAGGATGCATGGACGCCTTGTAAAAACAAGAAACAGCATTGATCAAGTACCAAACAGACATCTTGTATTTCTTGTGTGCTTGGTTAATTAGATTCTGACCTGGCGGTCTTTCCTTTGTGTAAATAAAACATGAAAACATGTCTATGAATCTGGTTAATAGACAGGAAAGTTAGTTAATCTGATAAAACAGAGTTATTTTGGCCTAGTACCTGCGCGTGGGTATCTGTAGACGTCGGTTTTCCGCTCCTCCAGAGCCGGAGATGGAACATGGATCATCTCCACCTTCGACTCGTCCACCTCCTCATACACAATCTGCAGAGTTTTACCGCCATCAGGCTCTGAGTCAAAGAAAAATACAAATAGAAATACATTAGGCAATCATTAAAAAGGTAATTTATTTCAGTAATTTGATTAAAAACAGATTGAAAATGATTACACTTAGAGCAGTGAATTTCCAGGTTTTATTTCAGGTTATTTTGAAGATTGTGGCTAAAATTAGAATCTCAGATACGATGTTCATAATTTCTTTGCTTTCTTTCTAAAACAACAAAAAAAATCAAAAGAGAAAATATCTTCAAAAAAAGGCTTTTATTTGAATCATTCTTTTTGTTAGTTGTACAACAGAGTATTTGGGCAAGACTACGAGAATGTTTGTTTAATTATAAAAATATAGTCATAATATTAGCAGAACAACATATTAAAATTAAGAGAAAATATGATTTTCTCTATTTTAAATGAAAGTAAATGAACTTTTCAATGATGCATTTATGATTAACATAGAAAACTGTTCACTGCTAAATACCTGCCAAAAATAAGAAAAATAAATTGAAACTGATTTGTAATTACAGTTCTCAAACGATCAATACATTAAATAAAAATTAAAAAACAAAAACATGATATTTACTTTCGCGTGCGGCTGGAGACCACCAGTAACCAGTGAAGCGATCAAACTCTTCCTGAGTGACAAACGTGGCGACCCCAGCTGATTTAGGATCGTCTTTAGGGTTATTAATACCTGCAACAAAAAAAAGAAACATGAAAAAAACCTTTAAGTAACACATTTAATAAAGAAACAAAATGTAATCTGATCCAGTTCAGACCTTTGTGGCAGAATGTGAGTCTCCTCTCTTCTCCAGTCTCTGTGTTTGTCACCCAAATGTCATTGTTGTTGATAAAACCAACAAAGTTGGGGTCCCCAGGGCAAATTTTGGGGTCCATACGTGTGCCTGAATTCTGGCTCTTGATCTCTATGGGGTTCATCGGAGAAGTCTGGAAAAACACAAGCCAAAAACCTAAACTGTATTTTATTTTTATCAATAATTTACAGCAGATCAGAACTTAAAAATATCTAAAAGCTGCTAGGAGAAATTGGCAAACAATTATGGAGACAATGGAGCAGAAACATACATCACATTTATCCTGATGTCAGTGTGTTCAACATCGCAAATGAAAATTATTTCTACATCACATTTCAAGCTCCATGTCCAAACTGGAAGTTTATTTTTAGCTGTTGAAATAAGAAAAGAAGTAAAAGTAAATTAAAGTATTGATAAAGAGCTGAAAATAAACACACATTACACTTTTTAGACTTTTATTTGTTAAAAAAAACCACACATTTAAAACCACATCTTGTTTTTCTTTCATTTAGCAATTATGCTATTTTGTGTTAGCATATTAAATAAAACCCAAACAAAAAAACTGTGTATTAAAGATCATAGTTATAATATGACCAAATGTGAAAAAGTCTGAAGAGGTCAGAAAAGGTCAGAATATTTTTTTGAAATTTTATGTAACATTTTAGTTTTGTGTTATATTAATATTTAAGTCATTCAGATTAAAGAATTACATCTGTTTTTATTAAAATACATAATATTTGTTAGATCTTTTATAAAAATCTGCTTGTTAACAGAAGTATTTATGTCAAACTATATATTGTACAAATTATTTTACATATCTAAGAGTTAAAAAGTCCAAATGTGAGCGAAGTGCTGAAAATAAAGGCTGAAAACTGCACAGCGTGTTTTCTCTACATGCTGATGAACCGAGGGAGTCCCATCAGTGGGAAAAGCTTCATCTGCAGTGAACAAAGCAGCAGCAGGAGTTTCCCTGCTGGCCGTAACAACCTTTTCATATGACTATGCGCTTGCAGAAGGGAAACCTTCAGGGTACAAAAATAAGCAACGTTCATCTGTACTTTTCCTTTTGATTGGAGGTATTTCCTGCTATTCGTTCCTCTGTCGTTACGAAGGACCCAAGGATTCGTTTATCAAATTAAATCAGTGACTGCTCTCTCAAATAAATCGCTTTTTACATTTTTACCCTGGATAATCATCTGTAAAAACGTATTTTTTTCCCAGTGTCTGAGCTAAATGAACTACAAATGGTTAAAATGCATCCCCGGAACCAGAACCACAAATGGAGAAGCAGCGTTCAGCTTCTACACTATGCACCACAAATCTGGAACAAACCTCCAGAAAACTGCAAAACAGCCAAAACCCTGACTGCCTTTAAATCTAGACTAAAAGCCCACCTGTTTGGAGTTTATTTTTGAAACATAATTAATGAAACATTATTCAATATTTTGATGCGTAACGTCACCACTTGACAAAATGTAATGCATAAAATGTTGACTGTGTGCTATGACTTTATAAAAACACAAAAATACAATAAAAAGCACTTCAAACTGCCTTGTTGCTAAAATGTGCTAGACAAATAAACCTGATTGATTGACTTATTGATAGAAATGACATGAACATGAAGAAGTCTTCATGAATGTTTATGACTGTTTTCATTTATTAATTACACTTTTGATGCAACTTTGCATTAAAATTCTCATTATTTACCATATGACATAAACATTCATGACATATAACCAAATATTTTAGCTTTCCAAACCGTCTCCTGGCAACTGTGATGCAATAAACCCAAAGAAATCCTGTAATTATGCATTTGTCTTTTAACTCACAATGAAAGAGTTGTTAGCGCCGTCCCGACAGTAGTACAGGCTGCTGTTGGCCTGGAACAGGAAAAGCCCGCTGGGCTGGTGGTAGTCATAGGCGGTGATGCCAGATACCCCCAAACGTTTTCTCTCTCGCAGCAGTTCCTCCTCCCGAGAGAAGCCCCCGTGGTGAGGACTGGCCTGGGGTCAGAGGTGACAGCGGGACACAGAGCGTGACAAACCAGGCCGATCAGAAAGTGTTTGCTCAGAGGATTGGAGAAAAAAAAAGAAACGGTGGGACAAGATGAGACGCACAGCAGCTGCTTTCTGTTTGCTCTACTTTAAAATATTTTTCATCTAACCACTTAAACTCCTTCTGTAAAACATCAAAATATATAAAAAGATGCAAATAAATAATTGAATTCCCCTTTTTAAATAAGAAAATAAACATTTTATTCCCTAAAGTGCTATAAAAACATGAATGTTCTTCTAACATCAACATGTTTTTGCTAAAGTTAACGTTAATACAATGTAGAGCTCATCTGTTTGTTTAGTTTTTTATAAACAGATTAATAACTGAATCGCAAACGGTGATAAATAAGAGATTTTTTAAACAGAATTTGAACTAGTTGAAGCTAAAACTAACACTTGAGTTCTGGATAGAACATATCTACAAACAAAGAGGGTTTATTTTTTATCTTAAATGCAAAATGTATAAACTTTTGTACAGTTTTTGCTCCAAAACATTTTTTTGAGTCTGTATACTTCAGTTTACAATTAATCGATTACTAAATTAGTTGACGATTAATTCAATAACTGGTCACAGACCTACCACCACAACTTCTCTTTACCTGAAAATGGTCCAGCATTGGTTTCCATGACAAAACGAGTAGCGCATCTTTGCGGACCTTCTTGGGAATGTCGGAGTAGAGCAAAGCGTTTTCTCGGCTGGCGTAAGGCATTCCTGTCAGGAAGAAACAGGAAGATCTGTGAGATTAACTCCAGATAATGATGATGCCTTTGGTGGGAGAAGTTTCTAAATAAAATCTCATTTCTGTTCAGGTTTGTGAGCCTTTAACACTTAATTAATGATTCATAATAAAGTGGTTTGACAAACAGCAAAAACGTAAACACAATTCGACTGATTGGCTGCTCATTGCTTTGAAACGTTAGACATTAAACGTTAGAATCTCCCGTTTCTTGCAGCAGACCATCTGACCTCTATTAACACAAAATGGAAAAACTGAATTATGCCAACAAAGCAGAAATTGTGTCCCTGTGTGTTCCCCATTTTCTCCAGCTGCACTGGAGCTGGGCAGAGCCTGTGCGGCTCTGCAGACATGAAATGGGTTCAAAAACAGATGCAGGCCGGATCCTCTGACTCACAAGAGAGCAACATGACTGGATCTACACGCACCAAGGACAAAACCCACTAAAGACACCAGAACACTAATTTATTCAGCTTCTAGATTTGTTATGGGCATTTCTTTTAATTGCAGTTTCTGGCATTAACTTAGATTTCTGTTTCAAAGGCAAACACAAAACGCTCAATATTGTATGTTTTGTCAATTAATTTGTTGGTTTCCTTTCCTACTAAGTTCAGTCTATATGACATAATACAAGAAAAAAAATAGTTAGTCTGGGTAGGCTTGTCGCAATAAACAATAATTCAATTAATCGCACGATAAATGAAAATGATCAACCTCATTTTAGTTTATCAGCTTTATCGTTTCTTCCTGCCTTTTTCTCTTTCTACTGTTGACACTGGATGAAAAAGGCCTTCCTCATTTCCTTAATGGAGGAGTGAACTATTCACAGAGAAGATCTGCCCGTCTTCTCTATCTGAATCTATTGATTATTGAAGGGCAATATAGTATACAGACTTCATTATCTGCACTCTCTTGGTTGAAGGTAGTTTTTATTTCCACTTTGGTTTTATGTTGTTTAGTTTTTACTCAAGTATACTTTTTGTTAACAGAGACTGAGAATCCATTTTTATTTATTTTTGGTTGTTTTGTTTATTTTGTTTAACAGCTCCAGTGTTAAGTGTTCTTTTGAAAATAAAGCATATTTATTTTTGGCAGGATGTACTTGCATTATTATCTCATTACATAACATCTGTTTAAAATGGTCTTCAAACAATATTATCGTTTATCGCAATCATTTTTAAGACAATTAATCGCTCAGCAAAATGTGTTGCTGTGACAGGCCATTTTATGTTAACTGTGGCATTTTTTATTATTATTATTTCATTAAAGGTTTTCTGCGTGTCCAAAGTGTGGTCTGGGGGCCATTTGTGGCCCTCGGAACGTGGCCCCTGCATGCAGTTTAAGATTGATTTAAACGGAGCCAATGCAGATGGTATGAGATTTTCAACTACAAATATTTATATCTTAAAATACAATAAATAAATTGTCCCAGAAATGACTGTGGTAAACAATAATATTGTTTGTTGAGACCTTTTTCAACAACTATATTGAAAATGGCCTAATAATGCAAGCGCTTGCTCTCAAAGGCCAATAAACATTAATTTTGTGATGAGGTGTTAACACTCGAGCTGGAAGATATTTAAAATATTAAAAATTAATAAACAAAACAACAAATAAAATGGATTATAATGTCTCTAAACAAACTTTCCCTTCAAAAAAATAATAATAATCTGAATTGAAACAATAAGGCTCATTTTAATTTATTGTGCAGTAAATTGATTTTCTTATTGGGACAAGTTTATAAAAAGTCTTTTTCTTCCATTATTTTTTTATTATTATTTTGGCTTTCATTTTAACGTTGTAGTAATTTGGGCCACAAATCTCTAGTGTCGTTTTATTCTAAAACAGACATAGTCAAACCCAACAACTAATACAGTCAAAAGTTTCCAAAGATATTTCTCATTTTTGTTGCTGAATAAATTGAGTTGATTTCTTAACCAACAAGTTAGGAAATAGTCCAACTTTGAAGCCCTGTTTTGGACCTTTTTAATTAAAATGAATGTTAAAATTGTTGCTGAGCAGGTAAGAAGGAGAGAATTCACAAATTATTTTGCATTTTTAACTGAAAGAAATTAAAATAAACTGTGGCTCCTTGTGCAAACAGTTTGGACAACAAAACAAACTTTGTTTTTTCCAGAAATAAAAACCTGTTTTTGTTGGTTTCTGTTCTTACCGAGGTAGTAGATGCGGTGGGAGTGTGGACTGGCCTCGTCTTTCTGGACGAACTGGAAGTCGTGCGGTGCCTTGTTGATGACCACTCCCGTGTTTTTGCGGCTGCTGTGGATGATCTTCCGCAGGCCGTCCCAGGAGTGTTTCTCCACCTGGAACTGGGTGGGATTCACGTCCTCCATCTCCACCACCTCTGTGCTGTCTGAGAGCTCATCCACTCCCGTCATGCCTGCCAGTGCGTCTCTGATGCTGCCAACACAAGAAGATTTATCTAAATACTGGATACTTCCAGTACCAGACCTTTATGCTTTCAGATCAATTCTCAATACTTCAGTAATTTGAAATAATGTATCTTAACAAGAGGACAGGAGACAGGGATGAAGGGAACTACTTTTTCTTTCGCCTGGTAAACGTGTAAAGCGTCCTGCTGCTGCTCAGTCACTCAGACTCAATGACAGATCATAGAAGTAGTGAATATGGAGATATTTCAGCTTGCATTTCATAGTAGTTCATAATAATTAAACAAGGATTTATTCCAGTAGTAGCATTACTTTACCAATTTCCTATTTTTTTGTTTGAAACAACTTTTTCACATTTTTTAAGACGTTTTGTTGTTAAAAGAACTTAGCTGCTACGTCAATGTACTTCTGAGTTTAAGATGAAGAGGGATGTCTAGTGTTATTTTTATGAAGTCAAGATCTGAAATACAAAATGTTTTTTTTTATTTAGATTTAACAGGAAAATTAAGTGTTTTTGCACAAATTATCAGTATTGGATCAGTATCAGATTAAATTTTACTCAATATAAGATTGGAAAGGAAATCAGTGGTGTCAAACATCACGACTAAATATCTTTTTGAAAAAAGAATAAAACTAGAAACGTAAAAATGGATTGATTTGTGAAGCTAAACTTAAAACTAGAGCTGCAACCAATGAGTATTTGAGTAATCAATTATTCTTTGGATTATTTTTTAAACAAATAAAAAACCTGTCACATTCTGTAGATTTTTCATCAAAGCCTTTTTTATACAATATTGGAAACACATTAAAAGATACTTTATTCCCTTTTTTTAAATAAGAAAATGAACATTTTATTGCTTAAAATGGAACAACAGTATTCCTTTTGTGAGCGCTTGATTATTTGCAGGAAAAAAAAAACTTCAAACATGTAAAACATTTTGACCATTTCTTTGTATTATCAGATTAATAATTAGATTTTAAAAAGTTGCTCATTCTGATTTTTTCAAAGAATTTGAGCCAGGTTAAGTTAAACCTTTTCCACTTGAGGAGTTCTGGGTAAAACATATTTACAAAGAAGGTTTTTTTTTCTTAAATGCAAGTCTTAATATATTTTGTGCAGTTTTCGTGTTGTTTTTTCAGCAAATTGCCTTTTTTAGTAATCTGAATACTCCAGTTAATGATTAATCAATTACTAAATAAGTTTATTCTTATTTCCATAATTGATAATAATCCATTGTTCCAGTCCTACTTAAAACAATTTAAAAAATGAAACTTTTCTGTACATATATTTTTTTAAATAAATGAGAACTGGAACCAGATAAATAAAAACCTCTTACCTTTCCTGGCTGTCTTCTGTTTTGTCGTCGGTTTTCAGCCTCTTTATCTTGTGCATTAACTGTTTAACAACCTTGAGCCAGATCCGACCGCCTGCAAAACGAGGTAATGACATAAAAATTATAGAAATGAAATAAAAAGACTTGTTCTTTTTTTTACCCCTCCAGGGGGTCTTTTGTGGGCTCTAGTGTCCCTTAAATGATAGTAGGCTGACAGGAAACGGGGAAGGAGGAAGACATGTGGCAAATGTCGTCGGGTCCGGGAGTCGAACCCACAACGGCCGCGTCGAGGACTCAAAGCCTCCAAATACGGGTCGCGCTAACCGCTACGCCACCACGGCACGCCCCAAAAAGGCTTGTTCTGAAATAACAAACATTCCTAAACGTTTACAGAAGCAGCCTAAAGGAAAGTTAAATGCGACTTAGATTTGTGACACATTGCCATCGAACCAGAGCCTGATTGTGGGGCGAGGCGATACAGCTTAAAAATAAAATCAGATTTTTTTCATACAAGATCCAATTTTAATATGTTTTTTTTCCCCCAATTTCTTTCCTAAAATGTTCTTCTTTTTAAACTAAATATTTTCAATCTTCTCTTCTGGGAGTTGTGCAACAGACTATTAGGGCCATGCCTTATTTATAGTCATAATATGAGCAACGATGAGGCAATTTTACCACAAAAAAAGTCTTAAAATGACAAGAAAAAAAAATTTTATGAGAAAAACTTCAGCTCGGTTTGTGGTTCTTTCTTCCAAAGTTCTGCTGCTGATAATAATTTGATAACCTGTTGAAATATTTTTTCTTTTCTTATCTGTAAAACAAATACCAAAGTATAACTTTTTTAAATTATTTTTCACGTTAAAGTTTTACTTAATTCTACTGATATTGCAACGTTATTCTGGTAATATTAACACTTTATTCTCGCATTATGTCGACTTAGCTGCACAACTTTATTCTTGGATTACTACAACTCTATTCTTGTAATATTATGACTTTATTCTTGTAATTTAAATAAAAATCTTAGCTTATATTCCATCATAAAGTTGATCTAAATTCAAAGTCCAAATAAACAAAAGCTGTAAAACACACTTGTGGAACAAGATGGCCGTCCTGAGCGCGCTGACATCACTCTGAGAAACCCAAGAAGTGCATTGGTGGGGGAAAAAAAAAATGCTCTAAAAAATTGCCCTTCAAAAACCAAAACTGTGATTACTCAATAAAGTGGATTGATCGCCCAGCCCTACCTGATCACATGCTGAAAACAGTGAGAGTTTTCCCTTAGCTGCTTCCTGGAGGATCAGCTCCTCTTCAGCTGATGGGCGCCAATGTTCTGGTTTCTCACCACGTGTGAATCAGCTGCAGCTGACGTAAGCCCTGACAGCTTTAAGTCTGTGTCACAACGGTGGCAAATATTACACTGTAACTCCATATTGTACTGCAGGATGTCTCCTGCTGCCTGGTTCTGGTCTAAATGACCAGGAAATTCAGCTTCATTTACCAAAATAAATCAGCTTAAATGATTGAATTATTAACACTTTTTAAGTACATCTGAATAGGTTTAGCAAACCAATGGAAAATCTTGTTTATTTAAGTCAAATTAAAACCCATTAAAATATTTGAAAGCATAAGTTTACATAAAATGTATTTAAAAAAAATTCCCCTCACGTACAGATACTCAATTAATACTAACATTTTCCAGTTTTAGTTAGGATTACCAAAATTAATTTTTTTCCCAATAAACAATTAATCAATCCATTAATCACAACAAGTTCAAATGAGCCTGATAATTTCAATTCAGATGATTCAGATTTGAATTTGAAGGGAAATTTTGTTTACAAAAGCCATTTTATTTTTGGTTTCGGTTGTCTGTGGGTTTTATTTACGTTCATTAACAATACCACATTTCTGTATAACTTTTTTTTTAAATTGGTCTGATGTAATATTCTTAAATGCTTCTTTTCCATTATATGCAAGCAGAGAAATCATAATTAATAGAGATAAAGAGTTGAAAACATCAGTCTGTGTGTAATTAATATATTATAATTAACATTATATGTTGCACTCAGTGAATTGAGTTGATGAAATGCATAAACTTTTTAGTATTACGCTAATTTATTTTTTATGGCAGGGCCTCCAGAGCCTAAAGTGGTTCTTAATAACTGGCTAAAAATGATTGAGAACCCATTTTTGAAGATTGATATAATTTTAAAAATGTACATTGATTGAAATTCCAATGTGTGACACTAAAAGTAACAATAATACATTTTATAATCTTTTTTCTTGTCATTTTGTTTACATAATTTTCCATAGAAGGAAATTTATCTATCTTCTTTTTGCAGAAGTTTTATGTTTTTCTTTAATTAATAAACTAAAAACAAAAATAATTTTCAATATCTACCATTTCTCAACAAAAACTCTAAATTTTCTCTATTCAACAGGTCATTTTACATTTGCAGCTGTAGGTTTTAATAAGCAGGACTTATTAAAGTCCTGCTTATTAATACAAAAACGGTTTTTCAGATGCTAAAGGTTACAAACTGACTACACACTCTCGAGTGAATATGAATAATTTTGATTCGTTTTGTTGATGTAAACCAATAGTTTACACAGAACAGAGTGTTAGATTTTAACAGTTTATCTGGAACCACTAAAATCTGAAACTTCCTCAGCTTATCCATTCTCAGTTATGTCATTAAAACAATCTCAGCAGGAACATAAACTCAAGTTTGACACTCCAGTAAAGTGACTCACTGAGTGACAGGAAACATCTGGCTGAAGGTGTCCCGTCACTAAAGCCTGGCAAACAGGAGCGGGTTCTTATAAACCCGCTCCGGATCCTTGAAATTTCGGTTTCGACCCAGTCAGTGTATCATCGGCCGTTGAGTTTTAAGCTAGCTAGCACAACACGCACAGTAAACAGGGTCAAAACAGGTCGAGACGGAGTTAATGTCGTTTACACTTTCTGCCCACAGACCTTCAAAGTTTGTCTCCTCCTCTCGGTTTGAGTGTTGTGGTCCAAGAACCGAATAAGCCGATGAAGTGGGCAACTTTCCCGGAGAGCAGCTAGCCGCTCGGTGCTAATGCGCGAGCAACGCGGAAAGAAACGGCGAGTGGAAATCAGGCTGGAACCTTTACCCCGGATATGTTGGAGCACGGAAATTCAGCAATAAAAAATTACTTAAAACATTTTTGGAAAAAAAAAATTGCGTTAAATACACCTTGAATTTATGATTTATTAGTCTAAATTTAAAAACAATCAGTCTACTTTTAACACAAGAAACCTTTCTTTTTAATTAAAAAAGGAAGCCAACTATAACTGCTGTTGTAGTTAAAGGTAATTTGAATAATTCCCGATATAAATACCCAGCCAACACACACCTGTAGAGGCCAATAGAAGAGTAGCAGCCAGGGCTGGATTCACAAGAATGTGGGCCCCTGGGCTGGAGCCATTTTGGTGCCCTAACCACTGAGCAAAAATGATTTTACTAATGCAAATTAAAGTACATTAATAGGTAGTTTATCAGCAGAATTTATGCATTGAAAGTTCAAAGGGGTAGTATTGTGTAAAATTTGCTTTTGGAGCTTTAGATCACGTTATAATGTTACTCCCTCATCAAAAACATACGTTGAGTGTTGCCTTGATCCTTTGCATGAAGAGTAATTTAATCTCCCATGGGAACCATTCAGCTGCACAAAACGCCTGAGTGGACCTAGCATCACCTTCAGGCACTGCAGTTTCCAAGCTTCCGCCTTCAGGCTCGCCCATTGACCTCCTTCAGACTAGTCAGCAGCAATTAGCAAACATGGTGAACTGTGCATCTTCTGAGCTCATTACAGAAGCTACTTCTCAGTTCAACAATGGTAAAAACATTGTTAAAGAGTTTAAATTTGTTGATATGACTTCCTGAAGGCAGAGTTTAAAAAGAGCAGGAGATTTCAAAGAGACAAAGTTCCAATTTCAAGACATTAAATCAGAAAGTGCAATTTCTTTTAAGTCATATTTGATATACAGCATTTTATAAGAACTGAAGGTAACAAGTTACATGATGATACTGTCCCTTCAACAGTGACACTGGTTTCTGTGAATGTCAACATATTTTTTTGTTTTCCCATACATAAAAGACCCTTTATGTTATTTGTTAATGTTTGCAAGTTAGAAAAAAAAATTATGGTTATTGTCATGTTGTTCATATTTTTAAATAGACCAGCGTTATCCATCTATCCAATAATTCATTGACTTAGTTTTTACATTAAAGTAATTATATTACAAGAGTAGTTGTTCGAGAATAGTCAGAATATTAAGACTTTTCTCCAAATATGTCTTTATATATAGGGTTTTATTTTAATGTTATAGATGTTAGGTTTGTCAACATTTATTTATTCTTTGAATTTATTTTGTTTAGTCAACAAGTTGTTTCTCCAGACATTTAATGGGCTTTTTGCACGTCAGCCTCCGTGTTCGGGGAAAAGCGGCTCGGTCGTTTCCGGTCTATTGAAAATGTCATTTTACACTCGGTGCTTGCGCAAGGTAACAATTAATAATGTACATCGATCCGAAGCCCCAACAAGTAAGCCGGAGAAAGGTTTTAAGACGTACGCCTCGTTATACATTCACAGATACGAAGGTGAGTTTTACCTTCTTTACTTTGTAGCTAACATTAACTTTAGCTTATGCTAGTAGACAATATTCTATCCACTGGACTGATAACTACCAACTTGATTTTTCTGTTTTGTTAGAATAAATACAGTGAACCTCAGTGTGTCATGAAATCAACCTACTGGCCCTGAGATAGACGGAACAGTAATATGCTCGTATCAAGGAGCCCAGTTTCATATTCAACCCATAAGAAAATGAGTATTAACTATTTCTATCTACAAATTACATTTCATAAGCAGAAACTACAGCTAAATCAGCAGTTGTCATTCACAATAACAAATAGTCTTCAACAAACGCATTCAATATTTTTTTTTCCACAGAAACAAAACCAAACATTTATTTTAATCTTAAAACATTTATTTTTGTAATAATTTGTCCTTTTTTTTCCTTTTTGCATAAGTGCAAAAAATGCACCCAAAACAGCCACCTGAGGGAAGTCTACATCTTTAAATAAAAAACAAGCAAAGTGTACATTTATAGTACAAAATTCTCTTTTTTTTTTAAAAAAATTGCACAGTTTGTGTATAATATATATATATTTATATA
This sequence comes from Xiphophorus couchianus, assembly GCF_001444195.1. Lineage (NCBI taxonomy): Eukaryota > Metazoa > Chordata > Actinopteri > Cyprinodontiformes > Poeciliidae > Xiphophorus > Xiphophorus couchianus. Next base: position 4,656,002 of record NC_040236.1, read on the forward strand.
TATTATATATATTCATAATCTCCATTTTAAACAAACTTTAAAGGCTCAGAAAGTAAACAAAAATGTACCAAATGAAAAATAAAAACATTTTTTTCCTAGAATTTAAAGCTGAGAAAAATTTAAACCCTGTTTTTTTCCATTTGCGTCCACCATAAATATACATATTTAAATGCAAGTCTCTTTACATATAAGTCTCTGTGCTAGTGTTTCACCAGACAATCAAAATTATTGCAAAGTAGTTTAGATCTACTATAAAACATGGGTGTAGGGGAAGGTGGGGGATAAAAGTTTCTTTCTGCGCAATATTTCTTAAATTATGCGAGAAAAGAAAAGAAAAATATTTCTTAAACCCTTTAAAATTTTCTGGAATCCCTGTTTTCATAAAAGATTTCTATCTCAAACTGTTATTTCAACATTTCTAACAAACAATCCAGTATTGCGTTGAGCAAGAACACTTGTTTCCCTGACTTTTTTTTTTTTTTTTTTTTTTGTGGTTTCTGAACTTTACACCATGCCACACCGCCATGGGCAGGCGGTCAGCGTCGATAGGGGTGGAAGCCCTGTACGTTGTGGTTCTGCCCCCTGCCGAACGCGCTGGCGGCGGGCTGGGGAGCGGCAGCAGGCTGTGCTGTAGGGGCTCCGTACGAGGCGGCCGTCTGGCTGGGGTCTGCAAAGCTGTGGCCGAAGGCTGTCAGGTCCTGACCGTACCCTAAAAACAGAAAACAGAAAGATAATGAGAACCTGGAGGAGGTTTAGCAAAACTCCTCTAAAACTGCTACGTAAAACAAAACAAAACAAAAAATTAAAGGAAAACTCCACCATTCTCTGACAGCTACACGATTCCTTTTTTAAAGTATTTGTGAATTTGAATTTTGTTGGAAGAAAATATTTTATAGCTACACCACACCTTGCTTTAAAAGGAAAAATTCAAATTTTGCACTTTTTGGTGCTTCTTTTGGGTAATAACTGCTTTTAAAGCTGCATTCAGACCAAGCAGACCAATATGGGCATCAGGGCGCGTTGAAACGTCTTGAGTGAAGCTGATATCCCACCTGCAAAAATTACAGCCAACAGACTGGTTAGTGCTCCGTTTGTGCCATTAAAATGTTCGTTTGTGCTGCTTTAGTTTCAGAGATATTAAAAAGAATTTTTTTAGGTCATCCAGAGGTCACCATCTGAGAAGTGAGCACCATCTTGCTCTAAAACAAACCGAAGTGGGCTACATTTTTAGTGGTTTGTTTGTGCAGGTTTCGTTAATGAGATAATGAAATATCATTTCGGCCGATGACGTAATCATCCCCCCCTTTCTTGCTCCAAAACATACCAAAGTGGGCTACTTTAGTACACTTTGTTTGTGCTGCGCGTTTGAAGTGTTTCAAGCATTCAACACGTGCCCAATGTGACAGACGCTGGAACTTTTGACCCTGGACGCAAAGCGTCAACCAATCAGAGAGACTTCACTACTTGACGTAGTGGCCTGCCGATGGTGTTCTGCTAGGAGATACAGACGCCGATGCGAGTTAGAAGACCGGGCTAGGGTGAGACGAAAATATTGCTGAAAGTGACACTCGGCGCCCAGCTAGGTTGTGAAACTCAAAACACCTCTGAATTGTTTGGTGAATTCAAACACGGCGCAGAGGAGCCCGACGACGACATTCTCCTGCTTCCAGTAAATAAAGGCCAGGGCGCTCTCTCAATATTTCATCCGCCATTGTTCAAAGTAACCGGTAGAGGGGGGAAAAAAGTCAACAAACTACTCCCAATATCACCTGTCGTTTGACGCACGACCAGAGCAAAAAATGTCAAGCGTCTGACTTCAAACTGCACACGGTTTTTAATTGAGACATTCTTGAGCGCGAAACGCGTCAGGTCTGAACGCAGCGTAACTCAACACTGCAAAAACACAAACTCTTAGGCAAAACTAAGCTACAAGGAACTTTTAAGCAAGATATAGAGGCTTGTTTTAAGTACATATTTCCTTAATATTGATGAAAACATACTTAATTCATTGGCAGATTATTTCATGTGTGACATTTTTCCCATTTCATAAGTTATTTGCCAATATAAAGTACTTTTTCATCAATATTAAGGAATTGTGTACTTAAAACAAACTCCTATTTCCTGCTGAAAAGTTACTTTTTAGTTAGTTTGAATTGTATTGAGATATTTTCTCTAGAAACTAGACCAAAATTACTTGGTAAGATTTTGTGTTTTTGCTGTGAAGTGCTTAAAAAAAGTTGTTTATTGGTAATAAAGTTATGTTTCTTGGTGTTTGGAAAAATGAGTTGGTTCAAAAACCTCCATATTAAGTCACATTCAAGGACACTACCCCTTTACCTAGCAGTACATTAAACTATTAAGTTATTAGCTGATTGATTAGTTAGGCTATCTGCTCTGGTTGCCCGCCTGCGTTGAGCTGCTTAACGGACTACAATAGGTAGCTGTAAAACTGCATGTTTTATGACCAGAAATATTTCCAAAGTAACCAATTTTGTTTCTTGTCATAGAGGGGAAGTGTAGAAGCTGTCTTTCAGCCAGCTGATCAACAGTGCACAGCAACAAGAGGGTAAAGGGCTTGGACACAAACTCCACAAAAGTTCCACTGCCTTGCATTTTGTAGCCTCAGAAATGAGGCTTGATCTGTTATTTTCTGATTATCTCAATTCAACATGCAGATGTTTGTAAAGTCTGAGAAGGTAGCAAACTGATAAATGGTGGTTAAAGGTGCATCTAGTTTTTCCACTCACTACCACTGCGGATCGAGCTTTTCACGACATGCAAAATATCATGCGGTACTAAATTTAAGGTTGTAATTTTAGAACCTCGTAAGTTTTGGTAAATAAAACCTCATTAATTGAAAATTGTACAGCTGCAGATCCATTTCAAAACAGGCAGATTTCTGCTGTTTTTACCATTTTCTCACAAATGTTTCTAATGAAAAACATTTTAAAGAACATGAGGAAATACAAAAAGCAGTTTTCAAATGACCATTTCAAAAAAGCTATCCAGACTATCATGGCCATATGAGAACAAGAAACTCCTATAAAATGATGAATCTACTGAATAACAAAATTTTAGTTTCTGTTTTGTAAGCAACACACCCAGCTCTGATGACTACCAGATCTAAAGAATCAAGACACTGAGATCTTTTAACCTACTTCATGTCATCAGGCAGGTTTTATTATCCAAACAATAACATGCCCTGATCTGAAGAAATTCAAGAAAAGATGAGGAATAAAACCGCTTGTGTTTAGAGGTGACTTATTATGTTTCCTTGAACAAGTTAGGTTACATCTATTGACAATACAAATCATGTTAATTTTTTTCTCAGATAAGATTTTACCTGGCGGAGTATTTTGAGCTTCTTTCAGCTGTTTTAAGGCGTCTTGTCACTTTAAACCCAAATAAGCTGCTGCTAGCCCCGCCCCCAACACTCATTTAGTGTAAAATGGCTGCAAACAGGTGCACAATTGTATAATTGTACATCTTTGAAAAGCAGAAGTAGAGCCTCCTGCACAAATAACAAGAATGCAGCAAGTGGTTTCTGGGTGGCAAGTTGACAACAAAACACTCGTCTTTTCTAGCAGCCACTGTTCAGTGCATACAGCGGTAAAACCAGCTGGCCAAATGTGCTGGAGCTCTGCTTCGGTTGCTAGGTTACGAGGTTTGGCTTGACTGAGGTTGCCAGGTTTAGTGGTCAATTACTTTTTCACTGGGCACCATATTGTTCTGGATAGCTTTTAAATAATCTAAAAACAACATTTTGTATTTATTCAGGTTATCTCTGTCTCATATCCAAATAGTCTGGAACATTTTAAATCATGAAAAAAGGCACAAAAAGAGAAGATTTCTGTAAGAGGAAAAAATCTTTTAATAGCACTGGAGGTATGACCAGCATGGTGATTATTTTTTTAAACAAATTATTCCATCTTTGTTGCCTGATTAATCATTCATTTTACCCCCAAAATGGCTTCTATTTATGTAGAGGAAGGGTGTCTAACTCATTTTCATTTTGGGCAAAATCATAATCAAGAATGTCCTCAAAGGCCCGATGTTTGTTATAGCAAAATGTATTGGTAAAACAACACATATAATAAACTGATAAAATATTAATAAATATCTTATTCTGCATTCCATCAGTAATTTTTGAAATCAACTATTGAACATCTTTTCACATTGATGTAATTTGACAGTATACACATAAAAACTGCTTTAATTTGATTGATAAAAAAAACATTCAAGCACATTTTTTTGACTTGAAAGAGTCTCAAGGGCCACATAAATGGTTTTGAGTTTGACGTGTGATGCAGAGTTGTTAATATTTTTATTTTAAAATAACCTAAAAACTAAAAGAAGGTGGATTTTCCCCCAAATTTTTAAAAATTGTAATATTTGAATGAGATATTTGATTTAGAAAGTTTCACCTAAATTAAAGCAATATGGTAATTTTTTTGCTGGTTTGATGTAAAATGTGTGGAGTGTCTTGTATAGTATGCACAACACACGTTCTAATTGATTTAGGAACTGGATGGCACCATTTCCCTGAAAAAACACAAGGGAAACACAGGAACTACTGAGAAAGGAAACTCCCTGAGGAGATGATTCGGACCAATGCCTGAATGTCAACTTTGGTTCCCAAATTGGTGGCCAGATTTTCAGTTTAGATATTATCCTGTCCTGGCAGCATCCAGTTCAAAACAAGAGTGAAGCTATCAAAACATTTCTAAAAAAGATCTAAACAACTGGAGTGGAAAGATGAGGGAGAGAAAAAGAGAGGAAGAAATGCACAAATAGAAGAATACAAGACTTTTTTTTTTTTGAAGAATGATCCCAACAGGACCATCAGAGACAGAAGAATCTGTAAGAAACTCAGATTTACTGGTGTGCTGGTCTCCTTTCAATCTTCTTTCCTTTCTCACCCCTTTAGCTACAATTAGAGACAGTAGATGGGGGGGAAAAAACGATGGGTGAATGGACTGCTGATGCATAGAGACAACTGAACCATGAACAAAATCTCTGACAATTAGATCATCCTTTTAGAAATCAGCAAAGCAATGCAGACAGTCAACAACATAAAAAAGGAGGACATGTTAGTCTTGGTATAGTCAAACCACAGCCACTGCTTTGAGCTGAACTAGCCAATTCGCTGTAAATGTCTTTCAAATCCGGACAGCTGTCAAGTAAATGATAGCTGGGCTTAACTATACAAGAAGGCACGCGGTAATTTGTATGTACATGCAAAAATGTACATGCAAAATACAACACACACAGGGCCAAACAATCAAGCTGCAGCTTTGTAAGAACTGAAGTAGTGAAGAAAATAAATGCTTCTTTTTGTTGGAGAAGGCGATGCTGGCACCTACCTGCACTATATCCTCCCTGCTCATCCTGACCATAACTGTGAGAAGGACGCGTTGGACCGTAGGCAGAGGGGTCCTGAGGGTAGTTACCCAGGCCTATCAGGGAGATGAGGAGACCAGGTTGACTGAACCCAGATTGTGCTGGCTGACTACCTTATTATAGTTCCCTCACTAACTGTGTACATCTATGCTCACTCACTGGCTCCGCGTTTTACTCTGCTCTACCTTTCTGTATCGTCTGCTGGTTAGGAAGGACTGAAAATCATGCCAAAAGTAAGTGCTTGGGGTCTATTTCTCTTACATTAAAGGTAAATGTTTAAGGTTTTTGTTGTGATCAGCCAGTGGGAAATTATCTTTGTGTGGTTTCATTTCAAATTTATCTGCTTTAGCCATTTGAAAAAACTGCAGTTTACAATGCCAATATGTCATGGTGTATTTCTACCACTTGGGGGCAGGCTAACGTACATTCAACAATTAGAAATTTGAGCTTCTTTTTGCCTCAAAAAGAAACATGAATTATACTAAACCAGGCTGTAATTTAGATTTAAAAAAATCTCAAACTGTTCACTGTACAATGTGTTCTTGATAGAGCATAAACATGATTGTTCAGTTGGTTTGAAATGACACATAGAAATCTTTCTGCGATTACGTCTACAGATCAATCTAAACATCTTTAAGAATTAATGTTTGTAGCTAAAATTTTATTCAACAAATTACCTGGATTTCAGTATATTTGAACGTAAATTAAGAGTTAATTTATCTCAGTAATTTAATTTAAAATGAAATTTTATATAGATTTTACATGCAGAGTGAGGTATTTCATGTTTTTAATCTCAAATCTTTTAGGATTATGGCTCAAAGCAAATGAAAACCTAAAATTCAGTTTCTCAGAAAATGTGATTATTATTGCCAAAACAATCATGGGCTGTTACTGTGACTGACAAACAGTCCTTGACGATCTCCACAAAGAAGTTAAGGTGCAAATGGTTGTTGCCAAGAAGGCTCACCATTTACAGAATGCTTGAAAGTATATTAATTGAAAAGGTGAGTGGAAGGAAAAATTGTGGTAAAATGTCCACACAACAGAGGTAACTGCAGGCTTGAGAAGATTGTGAATGAAAGTCCATTCAAGGGTTTGTGTGAGATTCAAACCCGTGAATCAAATCAACTTACAGGTTATTGGGAATATTTATTTCTTCGTGTTAAAGGGGCGACGCACGTAGTGCCATCTAAAAGCTTTTATAAAAAATGATGTACATTCATCAAACAAGTAAGAATTTGACTTTGCAATTTAATGCCTTGAAATTGGGCCTCCGTCTCTTTAAGAAGCTCTTACTCTTTCGCCGCCTCTAGGAAGTCATCACAACAACATTCCTCCATTAAGCCTTTAACAGCTTTCTGCACTGAGAAGTAGCTCTTATAAAAATCAAAATGAAATATAATTTATTTGAAAAATATCACCAAGTAAAGCCCTTTGAGTTCAACTAGTCTAAATTTATCAATTATATTCTAATTTATTAACATTGTGAGAAAAATATCCAGGAATTAGTCTAAATTGACTATTTGGAATCTCTGTAGAGATTAATTTAGATTTTATCTTAATAACAAAAAATATTCTTGGTTATCCTTTTAATTAAAAAAAGGTAAGATGTGGCAATGGGTGAGCATTTGGCCAATATCAACTTCACCAAAAACAAGAAATAAAATATCTGGTCTGTTCCTAAATTTAAGATGAAACTGTTCTTTCATAAACGGTTCCCATGAATGTTTAGTGAGTAAATGTGTGTGAATTTGGAAAAATACTAAAATCAAAGTGAAGAAATCATTCATGGGGTTTTAAACTCTTATTTAAGGATTTTGTTGCTGAAAATATTTAATATGCATCCCCACTGGCTTAATCCTGACTAAACCTTCATCACTTCCCCTGAGTCAAACACAAACTAAACAAAACCCTTACAAATAAATAATGTTAGCTCCAGTGTTAGCTACTCTTTTCTACAAACACTTAAGGATTTAACATCAACAGCACCACATCACACAAAAGGTCTAGTAGTTTCTACCGGTTCCGCAAACATTTAAAGCAAAAAAGGTGAATGGGACGCCCAGCACAAGCAGGAAACACTGAACAAGATGGACACCTGCCATGACTGACAGCGGTCACATGACTGCTTCAAATGTGAACTCAGCAGATTCAAGCAGCTGAAAGCCAAGTCAGAGTGAAAATACCAGCAGACAGAAAACCGAAGCATCTTCTACATGAACGTCTTTTATCCGATCGCCTTCATGTCGCTATGGAAGCCAGGTTTTCACTGCATTTCCATTTATTTTAAAGCTATATGAATGTTAGATTTTCAGGTGATTACAGCTACCGCATTGTCTTTAAAAAATAATCAAGAAGTAGGAATTTTAATTCCCTACATATCTGCATAAATGCTTACTCTAATGTAACTAGTTTACTACTTTAGTAAAGATTAATGTAACTTTCAGATGAACTTGTGAAACTCTACACATCTAGCAAAAATTTTACTTTTAGAGATGCACCAACTGGCCAGAAATTAGATCCTTGTTCATTAGAAGCATCAAAACTAGAATTTCCCCAGTTTTCAGTCTATAAATACATCACAATATGTACTTTGAAGCTCTTTTTAAGATTTTAACGTGACATTTGCTTTGATAAATGCATAAATGAGGATAACCTTGCAATTCATCTATTTTCTCTTTGATTCAAAACTAGTACCTCTAATCCAAAACTTTGCAACTTTTTAATTTTAGGCCAGCAAAATAAAACTTGGTTAGAGCTACAAATGTCATGACATTTTGAAAAAAAGACAACTTGCAATTTCAGATTAATATCTACTCAAGGAAATTTGTTGTCATTTTTAAAGAACTACCATTTTACTTAAAATAAAGATAAACACAAAATTTAGCAATAAGAGGATGTATCTTTTTTTTTCTGTGGGGTGGAAAATGATATAAAAAAATTAAAAAGCACAGATTCCAACTTAATGACAAGATCTAAAAATTTATTACTATAACTTTTAGTCATTTGTGGAAATTCAAGGCAAATATTGGCAGAATAAAATGAAAAGCAGGAAAAAGTTTACATTTGGTTCTTTTCCATTTTTAGCACTTGCTAAAAATTAGCATTGGCTAATTAGTGTTGGTAAATTAGTAACAGTTCTTAGTAAGAGCCATTATGGAAAGAGCAGCAGGTTTCAGTTCTAATTCAGGAATCTGCTCAACATTATTTTTATTTTATGTTACAACGATTAAAATAAACAAACTGGAATCTGGAAAAATCCAAAATCGGTATTGGTCAAGAAAAACCTGATCAGTGCAACTGAAAATATACAACTTTTGGTCTGAATTAATGAATCGGATTAATTGTGATTAATTCATTATTCAAACAATTGTCAAATTAATTTAGTAATCAATTGTTAATTGGAGCATACAGACTCAAAAGGAGGCCATTTGCTGAAACAAAGAGCCGTAATTAAGCCAAAGCTTTTTGAATAGAATATATACATTTTGCATAGAAGACTTTAAAAAATTTCTGTCTGTAAATATTTTCTACCCAGGACTCCTCAACTGGAACAGATTTAGCTTTACCTGGTTCAAATTCTGCAATAAATAAAAAATAAAACTGAAAATTGAGTGTGTGTTAATGCTATGTCGCTAATTTATTGCATTTTAGGTAATAACATTTTCATTTTCTCAATTAATAGAATTGAATAGTTATTTGCATTTTAATACATTTCCAATGTTGTATAAAAAGGCATAAGTGGCTAAATAAAAAAAATCTCTAGAAGGTGCCAATTTTTTTATCCAATTAAATCGTCAAAATAATCGATTAATAGAATAAAAGTTCCAGCCCTAAACTTTGCTAAGAAAGCTAAATTAATCAGAAATTTCTTTTTAAAAAAGGTGTTACTGTCATGCAATTGCTCCTCTAAAACAACCATGCCAAGAGTAAGGGAGGAAGAAGGTGGAAGAGTTAATATAAGAAGTGGTAGTATTGGGATCAAATCACATCCAGCACACAGAGCATGAAGAAGCCCTTAAAAAAACAAAAAAACACATTGCAAGGCAGGATGATCTAATTCAAACCCAACTAAGACCTACCAATCTTTAAAAACCAAAGCACAGCCCAGCTGGGAGAACTGGACAGAAATGATTGCCGAGGATTCCTGGAAACAGCAAAACGTCAGCAGCGTCTCCACAGCAGAGCCAGAGGTGTTCATGTACGCAGTAAGCATGTATGGATGTCCAAGCTAAATGGGACCAAAGAGCAAGCTCCTGCTGCTGTAATGAACTCAGATGTTGCACCAGGTTGGAGTGTATTTGGGAAGATGTGCAGGATTCAAAGGAATGATTAAAAAAACAACAATAAATCAAAAAGGGACAGAAAACGTGCAGGACACTTCCTTCCTTCCTTAAGGCTTTTCTTACCATACTGGCTGTAAGGAAAATCAGGCTGCCCTGTGGGAGCCTTGCTCAAGTCCTGAGTTGGCGTGGTTGCGGGGGCAAAGCCCAGCGTTGCCGTTCCTGGTGTGGTGGGAGGAGGAGGAACCTGCGGAGCGTACTGGTCTGCCTGGGGTGTGCCGAAACTGTAACCTGTTGGAGACGATCAGATAACCGCAGTGAGCCGTCTCCAGAGATCCGTTTGTTTCTCTACCTTAAATGCTCATGTAAACAAACATCTCCAGTTATATAAACCTGGAAGGGAACAAATAATAGACGATTTTATTCTGAAGTTTGATCTTCTGAAGAAAAATCTTCTCAAAATTGTCCTCACTGTGTGAAAAGAAAAGTTTTCAGGATACATCTTAAGAGAATTCACACATTAATAAGTTTTAAATAATTAATTCTCTGGTTTGTTGAAGTTATTTTAAAGATTTGTTGAAGATCATTTACAAAACATTAACATAACTACTATCAAACACACCAACATGAGATGGGTTCGTAAACTTTTCCCAACTCCCAGGTAAGTTTTCAAAACTTTTCTAGCACCAGATGTTAGAGATAAAAACAATAAAATGTACTAAAAAAAACTGTTTCAATTCACCATTACATATAATTTATTACTGTTAAAATGTGTGCTGATAGCAGGGAAAAGGTAAAGTAAAATACAACAAATGTAATGTTTTGAAATGTCTCTCACACACTGCACACCTGACTGGACTCAGAATTAGACACTCTTCAATTTCAATACCGTTAAAGTAAAAAATATAAGCCAACATTTATTTCATTTACAAAAATCAAAAAGCCACTATTAAAAATAATACAAGCAATTCAAATAAATAGTATAGAGGTAAATGATGTTCCTGCTCAGATTAAATGCTTAAATACAATATACAAAGGAAATTAGAAAGAAATATCTAAAAAAAAAAAACAAAACTAAATGTTTTCTGGCATTTAGCAAATAGAAATATTTTTGTGATTATTATTGACGTAAAACAAGAAAAGTTTGGTCTGTTTTATCTTCAAATTGTGAAAGAAAATTGTCTTTTTATTAGGTGTATGAAAGTATCTGGTTTCAACTGTAAAAATTATTTTCTAAATTTAAGTCAAACGTTAGATAATTGCACTTTATTACAAAACTGATTGTTTGAATATCAAGCACTTTCCAAACCTTGAAAACATTGTAATTCAATACTTTTCAAGGATTTCCAGCACAGATACAAACCCCGTACGAGTCAAAAATCCTTTGTGGTTATTCCAGCTGCATTTAGTTCATTTCTGAGTCTGCAAGTCATGCTGTCCTCTGATAAGACGAAGGTTACTCCCTTATAGCAGCTTAAAGCACACCCTCTTTCAGCTCCATGGCTTAACAAGTAATAAAACGTTCTTGTGCAAAATTATTCAAATATAACTTTAAATCTACGAAAACACAAAAAGCAACATTGTATGAAATTAAAGTCGAAAGTGTGGGAAAGTGGGAAAGTTTTATTGAGAAAAACTAAATACATCTCATAAGTCAATAGTTTGTAAAGTAACATTTAGCAGAAAAATGCTGAGTAATGAATTTCTGTGTGACTACCAGCCTCTCACATTGTGAAGGAGTTTTGACTCAGATTGTATGTAAAAAAAAAAAACAACTTATGTTTTTTGAATATTTGTTAAAACTGTCCCCATGTTGTAACAGTTTAATATGTAATAAGATCGATCTCATCCACCTCCTTCCTGAGGTTCTACCGCCTTCTTTAGAAATACACGTCCGACCAAAATCAACCAATCAGAGCCAGGAGGAGGGTCTTAACGCTGTAAATCAATCTCATATACTCGCTGCTCTACGTGCTAATGGTGGAGAAACAACTTAAAGTCACGGGAATACCGTTTATCCACCATCATCGGTGGCCATGCTAAGTAGCTTGAGCATTCACAACAGGCTATGTTAGCTGCAGCATAGCAGAGCGAAAAGGAGAGATGAGCAGCGCCACACGGAGGTGATTGACAACGCTGAAACCCCCCTCCTGACTGATTGTTTCTAGTTAGCTGTGGGAGAAGAAGACAGAGGAGCTTGATTTTTCACAGATTGTCTTAAACCATCAGTTTCAACAAATACGTAAAAACATATTTTTTTTTATAAAAGTTACAAACTGCAGTTTTAAGGTTAGTCTTGGTTAACGACTTAGTAGCTCAGATCACTTTATTATGTACTCACTAGTTTAAACGCTACAACTGAAAGAGGGTAAACTTCTTTTTTTTTATTTAAAATGACACATCCAGTCCATCTGCTGGCTTATCTACTCCAGGAAAACGACTTCAACCACATCAGTTTATACAAAGTTCCTGCATACAATCCCCTTGAAATGATGTTATTGCCATCAGAGTAAGTAATCTTTGTGAATGAAGGACTGACCAAACTGAGGTGCTGTGCTGTAGCCCTGCTGAGGGTAGCCCTGAGGTGCTGCGAAGCTGCCGGCCGGCGTGGTGACCAGGAATGCGTTAAAGGGTGACGGAGGTTGCGTAGGGGTTCCCCGGCCCGCTGAAAGCGAAGGTACATACCCACCTGCTCAAACAAAGAAAGCATCCATCAACTATTGCAATTACTCAATGGAGAAACTTTTTTTAAATCACAAGTGGTCCCAGAACACATCGATTTGACTCGTTTTTATTTCTCATCGTCTTAACAGTGACTCTACCAGACATTGACTGGTTACCAGTATCATAGTATACAATGGTTATCATTTTTGAAACTGTAACTTTTCATGTTTCCATTAATTTCTCATCAAAAAGTGACTGAAATTTTCATTGGCTGGATGGTGGAGAGATTACTACTAAGCTGTCCCTCCCTCACACGTTGCTGCACACTGAAATTCAGCTGGATGATAGAAGCTTACAACATGTTTCCATACCTTAGAGGGAAGAAAAGATGTTTTGAAAATAACTCAGATTAGGAAAGAAAGTCATAATCGTGGTGAAAACTAGAGAAGGGTTAAATTAAATTCTTTTTTTTTAAAGAAAATAAACATTTTGTTACCTAAAATGCAATAATGTACCATTACTTTTTTTTCCTTTAACGTACCATCTGCAGCTAAAAAATACTTCTAGGCTTTTGATCTTTTGATTATTTTTTCAAGTAACCAATTCATATTTTGATAGCAAAAAATGCTTAAGAGATTTTTTTCCCCAGAATTTGACCCAGGTGAAGCAAAAACTGCCACTACAGTAGTAAAACATTTACAAGGAAAAAGGGTTTGGTTTTTTATTTTTAATTTTTTATCTTAAATGCAAAATAAATATATTTTTTTGTTTAGTTCTGACTCAATTCCTGCTCAGAGCACACCAGTTTTCAGCCGATTTACTACAGTTAGCAATTAGTTAAATTAGTTTTAATCACAATTAATTGTTTCAATTGATTGTAAAACTATGTTATCGTTACTCAAGGTAATTATACAACAGCTTTTATTTGTGTTTTAATAACTTAAGTTGTACAGCAGCATCTGAAAGCTGAGTTTTCTGACAGGCCGACACTCCAGTGACCCCCGCAGGTTGACCTGCAGGCTGTGATATGAAGCCAAGCCTGACCAACAGCAGAGTGACGCCAGAAACCATTCAACCCCGCCATCTTTCTCAAGTAGTAAATTATCAGCAACCTCAGCCATTATGAATCAGTGATAACATGCACTGCTAAACGGTCATCAGCAGACTGGGCACAGTGCTTCAGCCCCATTTCTGCCACGTGAGCTTTCCCAGATAAGCACGTGATCACACGGCCACGTCACATCTATCAGTAATTTCACAGCTAGCCAGCATGCAGAGAACTCGAGGAAGGGTCTGTCAGTGGAGGAGCGGGTACCCACCTATAGGCTGGCCGGCAGCGGACACCCACACTCCTTCAGGAAGAGAAAACAGCCACAGTTTAAAAAAAGACCCAGAAAAGATAAAATGTTACAGTTTAAACCAATGAGAACAAGGACTAATTTACATAAACTAGGTTAATGTTTAAAGGTGACCTATTATGCTTTCTGGATGGTAAACACTTGTCTTTTCAAGCAGCCATAGTACAGCGAATACAGTGGTAAAACTAGCTGAGCAAACGTGCTGGAACTCTGCTTGGGTTGCCAGGTAACAGGCAGAGCTCCGCTGATGTTGCTAGGTAACAGCGCAGTGCCCATTTATTGTGACTTATCGAGAGGTTTCTGAAATGGCTCACTTTCCAAAGACCAAAATACTTTAACTTACATCCAAAAAGCTCGTAGGTAAATTTCTTTAAGCTATTAGGTCGTTTTTAGAAGCAATCGAGACCCAAATGGAAGTACAAAAACGTGCAAAATGTAAATTTTGCATAACAGGTTCCCTTTAAAGTTCAAGGTAACAAGAACAAGTGCTAATCTACATAAACTGGGTTAATATTTACACAGAACATGTTCCATATCTACACGGGTTGTTGCTCGTTTCACTCTGGGACTCGTTCCCACTCACCCTGTGGGCCGTAAGCCTGTTGCCAGCCTGGGGCCGGCTGTGCTGTCCAACCATTAGCTGCAGTCAAAATCCCCCTGGGAGCCCACTGACCAGGACCAAGCTGGCCAGGAGCTTTGTTGTCACGAGGTTCTGCCTTCTTTACTTCCACCTGGATGAAGGACAAGAAGGGCACATTTGGCAACACCTGTAAACGGGTCAAATAAATCCTTCACCTGCCCTACCTCTGATGCTTAAGCTTAACGTTTTGGGCCAGTTTAAAATCTTTCACTTTATGTTTATTGGATTAATGTGGGGGAGCTACTTAGATTAAATTTAATGTGTAGCCCCAAGAGCTGCACAGCTATGTGTCTCAGGTACTTGTTACACAATTAAGTAATTCAATGTACTTTTAAAACATTTTGGCTCCACATCTTAAAATGTACCCGAGAAACATAGATTTATGTATTTATTTGTTATCAATTGCCCTATATAAGATAAATACATTCTAATGTAATGTCATAACTTACCTTTCTTCAGCTAATGCTTAAAAAAGGATTTAATTTATCAAATTTATTTGGAGTAAGTTTTGGAGAGTTAATGGATGTAAAGAGAAAGTTGTGTCTTGGTTCTAACAGGATAAACAGTAAACATGCAGATTGTACAAATGAACAGTTTTTTTTTTTTTTGTCAACATAAAACAGAATCTTCATACTGTGTCAAAAAAGATAGTAATTGATCCCAATTGAAAAATTTGCTCCAGTTATGTGTTGCTCTACTAACTACACTAGCAGCTAACCAGAGCGAAGAAGCAGGTTGAGACCAAGCGGAGCCAACCAGAAATAAACTGAAGGGTTGAGTTATTGGGGTCACCTTGCAGGAGGAAAACGAATAGCAAATTCCTCCCCGCTTTAAGGTGTTACCACCTTCCCCAGCTTCCCGTCTTCTTTCTCTGTCGACCTAATTACATGCACATGTTTCCAGCAGTGGCCCTCGCCGCCGCCGGCTGCTACCTGAGCATTTTCTCCCTGTGGGCACCGCAGCTACAAGTGATGGATACCGTGACTACTACGTGGTCCCCAACAGCAGAACTGGGATTTGTTCCACAGTTTGATGTGCTCCAGTTTCTAATTTTGTAACTTATATCTCCCAGGCTCCCTCTAGTCCCGGCGTAAAGTAAAGTCAAGTTCAAGAACAATGGATTAAGTTGAGCTGTGATTCCTGTAGGAAACGAGGGCAAAGTCGAGGCGAGCGGATACCAAAGGTACGCGCACAGGTTGGGCTGAATCATTAACCGACTAAACGGGTTTCAACTCATCTTTGTAATGTAATAATCACCGAAGCTTAATGTCTCATTACTTAGCAACAAAAATCCCGTTCGGGTTTTTACTTGTCCTCCTGGGGAGGTTTTTCAAATTAAAAGCAGCTGTGACCCATTAGGTCAAGTTATTTCAAGGACAAAACAACTAACTTTATTAAATTCCTTTCAACTTTTCATTGATGTCACAATCCTGAGCCTATAAAATTTCTCTCCAATCAGAGTTTCTCCAGGTTTCACCAACTCAAATGTAAGACTTTTTAAGACCATTATGACCAGAATTTAAAACCTGTATCACAACAGAAATGGACTAAAGAAATGGCAACAGAAGTGAGCAAATGGTGAAGACGAACAACGTCCAGCTAACTGCTGATAAACTTGCACTTACACATAATGGTTGTAAAAAAAGCTACTTTGTGTTACACTGGCTAGCTATCTAGCTAACAAGAGTATATTAGCAGCTAGTTACAAGTAGCAGCAATCGCCTTCAGTCACACAACACAGTGCACACAGACAAATTTATGCATAACAGTAAAGTCCCGCAAGAAAAAAGAAAACTACATACAATCAGATTAAATAGTCTAAACATATTTAAGTCCAACTTATTAATTTTCAATTAATTAAAGACATTTTAAGGCCTCAATTTTTGATGTATTAATTTAAATCTTTTTAACGATGCACCCACAATAAAACTCTTCTATTAATTGAAATGACTTATATATTTCCAGATAATATGCGCTACGAGCTGTTGTAGAGGACTATAAATGATAAAAATAGGCTTTAAAACTCTGTAGGTTAGACAATGCATGTTTGTAAACATTCAAGTATGTTTACAAAATGGGAGAAAAAAATTGCAACCAGCAGCATAAACTGGATTTACATAATTTATGTTTGTATTGAATTACTTTCAAACAGTTCCTCAAAAGGGTTTACTACATTAATAATAATTGAGAAAGTCTTCTTTTTTTTTGTTTTTTTACATGTTTAATCCATTTTGTCTCGTAATGCTAAAGAGAACTGTGCATTTATCTTGGAAAGCTTTAATGATCAAATCTGTTAAATATTTGGTTATTCTGCATTGAGAAATAATCTCAGCCAAGCAAATAAACTTTTAGTTTTTAGTTCTGTTAACAGCTACAACAGCATTTTTAAATACAACTTGAATAGGTGCTAGAATATAAAATGGTACAGATGCGGACAAATTCATAATTTATTATATTAGCATAACCTCAATGAAAATTTAAATAGATTGTTTTTAACCAAATCTCTGGTGGAAAACCAGATCACAGTTTTTAAAACCTTATAATAGTGATCCCTGACTTTGTGTTTAACTAATGTATAAACATACAGCGTCTTCTTAAGCGTCTTGGATGCATCACGTGTTTGAGCTGTGATGCAGCCAAATGTTGCAGTACAGGACTCAAGTTACTATATAATACGACTTACTGAAATAAATGAACATTTAATATTGTAATTTATTGAATATGACTCTAAATCTCTACTAACAAACAAACTGAAATTTGGTCAGAAAGAAGCTGTATAATCCAGAACATATGGACAAATAAACACAGAAATGGTTCAGACACAAAATCCGCCTTCTAAGGTCTTCTCTTAAAGACAGTGTCTGGAGATTTCATCAATTTGAATTACTTCTCAACATGGGTTGACTTTTACTGCTGAATTAATGCAATTAAATGTGGAAAACTGAACTTTATTTAAGGTTTTGTCCACGTCTAGTAAATTAAACTGACTTTCACGACACTTCCTTATCTACTATGTCATGCAAAAACAAAGTTTATCAATGCTCCATAATAGCCACTGCTGTTTGTATTAAGGGAGAAAATGAGTTTAACGTTTTAAATTAGACCAAATATAACAAAATTAACACAAATGATTCAAGACCTGCAAGGAAACAGATGTGTTTGGAGCAAATATCATATGTTTTGATTAAGACTTGCCAATTTTGTGGGTGAGTTTTACTCAGCTGAGGCAGCAGCTGGGTGGTGTTTACTACACACACTGAGCCGACACACACTGTGCCAAAAAGGTTATGAAGAGCGTTCGAATGCGACACCACCAACAAAGTGTTGTTTCTGCCTGTATGAGCAGCTTACCTGCCTCTATCTGAAACGCCTTGCAACGAGTGCAGTAAACTCCATCCATCTGGAGAACCCAGCAAGCTAAACAAACACCCAGAAGTGATATGCAAATATCTTTTTTTGCCTGGCGTTTCACACTTTCCTTTTTGCTTTTTCCGACAGCTAACAGACACAGTATGGAGATTCGACTGAGGTCACCGAGTTGAACTTTTTCAAAAAGAAAAAAAATTAATAAATTAAAAAGAAAAACATGTTGACATGTAAGTGACCTGCCAACAAAACATTAGAAAACAGATAAAAGAAAGAATGAAGAATAAAAGAAAACAGAACTGATTAGACCAATCCTTTAGGTGATAAATTGTATTTTAAACTACTTGAATTGGAAATAATTTAGCACTGGAAGCCAGGAAAATATGACAAATATAAGAAATTTTGGTTAAATCTACTTGAAACACTCTAAAGGAGTGGTCAGTTTAAACAAAGCCTTGGGCGACAATTAAATCCACACAGAAGCCAAGATAAATTGTTAAGTGGTGCCAATATTCTTGTTATTTTAGGATGTTAAATTATGCATTTAAGCTGCTGATGAAAATTCTGCTAATCATCATCAGAGCGCATCGCCCAAGCCTCTGTTCGATCTTAAGGGTAAAATAAAACTACAACTACACACTTTTTTGCCCATGATGTCGTGAAAATGCATGTTGACAGCCTGGTCCACTGATTGTTCGGCCTCGAAAGTAATAAATCCAAAACCTAGCCAACGACCAAGAGTGAATCAAGGTAGCAGGGGGTTGTGACAACACAAGATGAAGAACAGTATTGGGCTTCAGCAGATTGAGGATCCGTCAAGGATGAGCAAGAGGCTCCTGGGGTTCGGATGACGTCGCAGACTTGCAGAGCAACACAAATCCAAGACTAAAGCCTGGGGGGATTGAAGGAAACCTTTTTCTTTAGAAATACTTGGTGAAATGAACAATTATGAACAGCTTATATGTTAAACATGAATGATGATGGGTGGGAATTATTACAAAATGAGGTTGGTCAGTAAGGTCAATTTTCCACCTAAATAATAAATTGCAGTATTGTTACATGTTGTTAGTTGGTGCCGTTTCATCCAAACCCCACCTTGATCTGTCCCCTGGTATTTTGCTGTGGAGCACACACTCGCAGCAGCCATTGTTAATGCATCACAAAAACATGGAATAACACAAATTGTAGAATGCCTAAAGCTTTCTCCGAGCTTTCCCAAATTCAGTTTTTGTTTTTTTTTCTTTTTTACTTTTGAGTCTGCCAGGATAAGCCTAAAAAAACCCGGACATTCGCAAAACTGCTTACAAAGGTAACACAAAGATACAGGTTGTAGAGTTTTCTCCTCGCTGATCCGTTTATTTATTTCGCTCAAAGGGTTTCACGGGGAAATACACAAAGTGCACCAAGAAGAATCGAGTTCAAAGTCAAACTTTTTGGGAACACCAACCTCTCAATGAACTACTTCAAAACTTCTCTACAGAGTGTTAACAAGCTGCAGTGATCTACTTTTCAATCGGATTATCTTAGGGTTCTGGCAGAACTGGGTTGAGAGCACATCTCCACTTGGGGACCTAACCTGGATCCAATTAAACGTCCTGCGAGACGATTTCAGAGACCTCTAGTGCAACGCCAGGCGTTCCCCGCCTTATGCTGTACTGCTATTAATAACATCTGTCAATGACCCGTCCCCAACCTAAATTTATAACCACGCTGGCACCATTAAGAAGTTTGAAATCTCTTGGTTGCACTCAAACTGGAATGGCAGAAAATGGTTTTTAAAATGTTGGTTATATATGTACAGTGTTTCATGAGTAAATTTGCTATGTTTTGTATACATTTTTAACTGCTAACATTATTAATGTTGCCCATTTTAGCCATGTTTAATGTTATAATGCTAACTGCTGCCAACTTCTCATTGGGAGATAATGTTTTGCATGCTTTAAGGTTATTTATTACATTTTTATATTATACTATCTACTGTATGAACATAGAAAGGTTACATATGGACCCACAGTCACACTTATTACACCTGGAGGGACTTTTGCGGATCCCCCTGAGGGACACAGGGGATTTTTTTTCCTTTTGTATTCCTTCACAGTGATAAATATAAATTTAAACTTGTACTTATATACACTTCTTAACTCTTTGGTGCAGGAATTCAATGTATTAACTGTGTGTTTGTGTAATATCTTTCGGTATAGATGGGACTCCACATGATAACTGCCTCTTATTAACCATTCAGACAACCAAACCTGTCAGATGGCGACAGTACTCCATGGAAATAACTCCAATAGTCCAAATAGTTTGGATTTTTCTTTCTTTCAAGCTTGCTTTCAGAAAGTTTTCCGTCATGTTTACGTTTTAGAGAAGATGGAAAGCTCATGTTTGACCCGTTTTGCCTCCTGCATTTAGCACACAGGTTTTGTGGCGTGTTTGAATCCAAAAGAAAAAGATGTAAAACATCTGATATCTTACAAATGACATATTTTAAAATACATGGAAACAAGAGGTACAAAAATCTTATATTGTAGCAGTTCATGCATTTAAGATACAAGAACTGACTATAATACATTATAGCGAGGGAATGCAAATGAAAAAAACATATTTCAATATGTTTAAACTTTACACAGGAAGAATGTTTAAAACCCAATTTTGCAGATTAAATAAATCAGTCAAATATCAAACAAGTAAAAAAAAAAATCTAAATTCTTTTCATATACTTAATAAATTCAGATCTGAATACTCTCGACAATGGATTTGCAGATATTATTGCCAATTTACTAACACTTATATAAACTGTTTATTTTATTAATAAATGTATCCCGAAAACAACCACTGATTACAGGTTTTTGATATAACACTAAACGCAGAATTTGATCAGTGCAATTGAAAATGTGGTGCCAGTTTTCTACAGGTAAATAGTACATATGGTTAGAATATATGCAGTAAATATTTCATATGCACCCATCCACCAGAATAACCTGATTGAAAACTCTCAGTAAGTCGGTTCTCTCTCTCACCACTTATCTCAGTCTAAGCCCAGTCTAAAAACTGATGCACCTTATGTAGACCCCATTTCAGAGTAAAAATGAAGTGCTTTTAGAACAGGCCTGTACCTCTGTGTTACCTGTCAATGCACAGTAACCTAAAGGAGAAAAGACAAATCTTATGAAAACAAAGTTAATCACATTCAAACCATTCACAAGGAGAAAGGGGACAGAAGAAAGAAAAATAGAAAGGGCTTACTTACAAAAATACTTAACTTTCTACAAACGGGAAAACATACTATGCCATTTAAGATACAAGTACAAGTTACTTCTAAATCAAGGTAAAGAAAACTTATTCCAATCTTTAAGACATATATAAAGTAGTTTTAGAACCAGAAAACGTTAATACTATTAAAGATTAAATAAATGATTGTTACTGATGCAGAACACCATGTTAAATCCGAATGATAAACTATTCTGGGTTCTTCCCAACAGCGGATGAATGGTGACATAAAAGGCGGAGCGATAATGGAAGCAGAGGGTCAGCGGCCGCCGCATCGCCGCGATGTGAGACGAGCGCAGATGAAACAGCTGTGACTGTTTCAACTCAGCGGGCCGAGCCAGCGGGACGAGTCTGATTCCCAAGGAGAATGCTAAAAGTGTCGACACATGTCAAAGGCTCATCATTTATTTATGACTTAACCGGACAGATGTAAAAGTCAGTTTATTCTGCAGTCGGGAAATAGGTTAGAGAAACTTTTCAATGGGTAAAAAATGTTTAGCTTAATGCTATTGTTCCTGTGGTAACGATCTCGTATTCGCCATATGGATTTTGGGCTTCGAACCGCCGCTCTGAAGGACAAATCCCTCTTTAGATGCTCAAACTGTTCTCAATATGCCAGCTTCACACTGTGATTAAGTACTGTATTTTTTGGAGCATCTATTTTTCCCACAATCTGTCTCCTTATCAGGTAGCAGTTCCTTTTAGCTCCCAGAATGCATTTCATTAATTTCTTCATTAATTGGATGAATCTGTTTTGTTGCATTTTATAAGAGAGACATCTACTATAAAACAAAAGAAGATGATAGTATTTTATGAAGCTATACATCAACATGTATAATTAATGCCACTGTGGACACATATTTGCATTCACACGTCCCATGTGGGATTTTCTAATTTTTCTTTCCTCATAAGAAGAAATGTCTTTATAACAGCACTGAAAAAATAATGCACTCATTTAATTACAAATATTTATTTTAGCTGTGTTTTTAGAGTTTAGTGTAGTCTTTTGTACACGTTATAATATATTTAATAATATACTATTAAATTTAAATGTATGCGTCCTGGTGCTTTCGTTCCTATAAAGCAAAACATTACATAAAACCTTAGACAACAATGCGTTAACATTAACTGAATCCTGTTAAAATACACAAAACATTTGCCCTGATGTCACTGTCACATTAAGTGGAAGGGACATTTTCAAGCAAATGTGACAAAAAAAGTAACTAGAATTTGCAACATTTCTGCAAAATGATTACTGATTCTTTGCAGAAATATGGAGAGCCATTAAAGTTATTATAGTGTCTTGAACAGGTTAGAATAGGTACATCATTCAACGCATACGGTGATTTTCTTTAAGATCTTGGGCTGATTTTAGGAACATTTGAGATTCAATAACTCTCTGAAGAATTTTGAATTAAAATGAGTTACAAAAATGTTTAATTTCCCTTTAGGATCAATAAAGTATTATTGAATTTGAATTGAAATGGAAATATAAAAACCTCCTAAATGTGAATTTTGCATAATAGGTCCCCTTTAAGCAAAAAAAAAAATAAATAAATAAATCCATAAATAAATCGAAATGGAGTTCTACCGCGTGTATTTTAAACATTTTAGTGTCCTAAATTGGGACACTAAAATGTCAGAATCAGGAGCCTATGCAGAACCTTCAACTACAAATAACCTCAAGTCAACAAACAAATGTCATAAGTCATCTTGTTGGAGGTATTTTTAAAGCTACAGCCTCTGTTTTTAGGTTTTATTGTCCTTCAATGTAAGAAATCTAAAATAAATAGCTTCCTTGCTCTGTTTGATCACCGATTTCTTTTCAGAAATCAATCTTGAGGAAAATCACAGGAAAAGACTCATGTTCTCCGCCAAGGTCACAACCCACACACTACAAAGCAAACCCTACAATAGCTACAGTTACTTCAAAACACATGGAGGAAAAAACAATAAAAACACAATGAGTTTAGGTTTTTTCAATCATGAAGTGATATGAGATGGTGAGACAAGTTAGTATTTTTCTATTAAATGGCTTCTAGAAAACTGAGCTTCTTTTATTAATGAAACATTCTGGGTTTATTCCAATCTGGTTTAAGTGCCTTTGTTATTCAGTGTGCGTCCAACATAAAACTCCTGCTGCAGGGTAACATGTTTTAAGTGAAGTAAATGGAAATGAATGGGTTGTGATTTCTCACTTTGGGCCAGAATAGTTTGTCATGGGATTTAAGATGGTGAGGAATAGAGCAGGAGAGAGGGAGGGAGAAAAACGGGATCAGCTTTTACCTCGGGGCCTCTGCTTCTCCGCATCATAGATCATTACCACCTCTGTGACCTTGAATGGGACAAAAGGAAAACAGTGGCTCCATTTAGAAAAATGGACAGGATGCTTTCATATTCAATTTAATAACCCTCACTGTTAACGTTCTTATGCAATGCCATGAAAAAGTGTTTCATTCTACGTTCACACAGCAGGCAAATGCGACCCAAATCTGATTTTTGTTTCTTTTTTTGCCCAAATGCGACCTTTATCAGACTTACCAGTCTGAACGACACAATTCTGATCTTTTCATTGCACAAAACAAATCTGATTTGTCACTTTCATATGCAATACCAAATTGGATACGTATCCAGTTGTTTTCAAGCATCTGCTGTAGGGCTGGGTGATAAATCAATTTTATTGATTAATAAAATTTTATTTTTGAAGAATCTGGATTTATTTTTTTCACTAATGCACTCCGAGTTTCCATAGTTCAGACCGAGTGTTGTCAGCCATCTTGTCTGACAAGCGTGCTTACAGCTTCTAATTATTTCGACTTTGAATTCAGTTCAGCTCACAGAAAGAATGATTGGGGGGAAAAAAAGAGTTTAAGATTTTTAAAAGTGATGGAAAAAAAGATTAAAATCAGAAATCAAATTTAGCATAAAAAGTTTTGGAGATTATATTTTTAAGCCTCATCGCCCAGCTCAACAATCATTTCGCATTTTTTAATCAGGTTTTCATGTCGTGTGAAACGTGTCAAAATTCTGAACCAAAAAAAGCCAAATGGGATAAATCCAGATGTAAACTATGGCTGAAAATTATGATTATGAAGTTATGAAAAAAGTCTGTTCAACTTTTTTCTTGCATCACATCGAAACAGACTTCTCCGCAGATGTTACAGTCAATGTTCCACAAAACACTGCTGCTATTAGTTGTGCTTTATTTTTATTATCTTAATTTGTGTTATGATTTAGAGACGATACCGTTGGCTCACGTTGCTGAATAAACTTTAAAATCAATCCATAAACGGCTCCATCAGTTATTACTTCCATAAACAATGTGTGACGTCTACATTCTTCTTGGGGTCGTAAACTGATATTTTATTGCGATCACATTTAATTAGTAGTATGAACAAACAAGCAAAAAAAGAATCAAAAATCAGAATAAAGTATCAAGATCTGCTGTGTGAATGTAGCTTTATAGATTCAAATAATCAAAAATGATAGACAAAGGTAACCTGAGTAGATTGTTTTACAAAATAATTTCATTTAAAATTGAAAAAATGGTATCCAGAGCAACCAGCCACTATGTGAAACAATAACTGTTCACTTTGTTAAATCAATTTACTGTAATTAATCGTAAATATCAGTTCAACTTTACAAGCAGAGCTGCAGCATCCAGAATCTCCTCAAATAGAACCTTCTCCTGCTAGTTTAAGCTAAAAAAAAAATCAAAAAAATAGATTTAATAACACATGAGAAAACCATTGACATCCATCAGTCTGGAAAAGGTTCCAAAACACTTTCTTGGATCTTATCAATTAATGGATAAATCTGCATCTTTAACACAAATTAGCCTCGTCATCTGATGTGGGCGCCGCACCTCAGCGCACCGGCCACCGACTACAGGCAGCCAGTGTGTTCTGTGATAGAAAAATGAACTGGGGCGTATTTATTAACTGATCTGTGCAGCTGCCCTCTGGGCTCCAAGACTCCAATGAAACAGTGAGAGCCATAAACAACAAATTATAAAGACAAGGAGTACATCTGGCCAGCCTACAAAAACTACTCCAGGAGTGAAGTGGCGATTCATCCGGATCACAAAAGAACCCAGAACCACATCTAAACCACGCTGGTCTTATTTGCTTCAGTGAAATAAGTGATGATGATTCAACAGGAAAGATGCTCAGCAAATAAAATGGCATCTATAGAAGAGATCAGAGGCTAAAAGGGACAAAAACAAAGAATCTTTTGACATTTTCCAGACTTTTGAGAAAATATTTTGTCTATTAATGAGAAAAAAAAAAGTCCCATTACATCTGGTGTAAAGCAGCATTTCAGAAATAGATCGTCATACTGATGGTCAAACACGGTGCCGGTAGTATGAGGATCTGGACAGCTTGGAATAACTAAACTCTGCTGCACACCAAAAAAATCCTGAAGGAAAATGTTCGCCCATCGGTTCGTTACATTAAGCTAAAGCAAATTTTGACAAGCAGTCACTTCATCTCTGGCTAAAAAAAAACACAATGAAAGCTTCTGAGAGTTGGTCTAGTCAAAATCTGCACGTGTATCTAATGGAGAACAGACCACTGACGCTCAATAACCCTTAATTGTGGCTGAATTTAAACATTTCAGCCACACAAAAGATCATCAGTTATTGTAAATCAGCTGTCTGAGACCCCGTCCTAAAACACCTGGATGCATCGCTGATCCAGCATTACTGGCAATCAGCAGGTTTATTTTTTTTAACTAATTATTAAAGCTGCAACAATCTCCTGACGGTATGAGACAGATAATATGTGAAAAACTAAATCAAGTTCCTCCATCTCTTCCCTGTGGTCCTATTGCCATCTGCAGAAATACAACGCTCCTGCTCAAAAACAATCAATCAGAGGCAAGAGCAGGGTCTTAGTGCTGTCAATCAGACTTGTAAACATGCTGCTCACACCCACCTCCACGACAGTGAGTACAGTGGCTCAAGCTCAAGATTGCTGCTGTTCTGCAGCTTTGATAAAGGTGGAGAAATAATTTAAAGTTACGGAAAAATTGGCAATTTCTCAAGTTCGATACAATCCGCTGTGGAGGAGGAGCTGAGAACCTGCAAGTCAAGCTTATTCAACTAAGGTGCATTCACACCAGCCCTGTTTAGTCCGCTTTCATTAAACCCTACCTCATTCGTTCGGATCAAACTCTAATGCGAACCAAAAAATAAAATCAAAGTCTGGTTTGAACTCTGGCGCGGTTTGAATGCATATGTGAATCCCAACCAGATCAGAAAACGCTCCAAAAGCAGGAAGTGGACTACAGCACAGGGCATTCTGGGTAAATACAACCCAAACAAACGTGAGTCTAGCCCTAACTGGAGGAATGGCTCATTGTTTTTTACCAAAAGCAAAAGTGAAATCCTACTAAATCTGACGCCACTCTGTTTTTTGTTTACATTTTTTCAAAGGTTAGTAGCATCAGCGTCTTCTTCAGTAGTTCTTGATGCAGCACCCCTACAGGCGAGGAGGGAAAAAGGTTTTTCAAAGGGTTTGGTCCGTTTGACAGTGCAGTGAGAAAGAGAAGCGCACCAGCTGGCAAACAAATGTTGCAACTTTGGTCCCAAACCGAACAGAGTCTACTGGACTATCAGGTGTGAAAAGACTCCAAGTCTCTGGGTTTTCTCAAAACTTTCTACTTCAGCTTTAGTCATTCATTTGATTCAGGGGTGCTGGAGCAGGAAGTTGCAAACACTCAGTTTTTCACATAGAATCAAGTTAGTTTGGCTGGCTTTTTATTTTTATTTTAATGAACAAAATCATCATTTGAAAACTGTGATTTATATTCACTCAGGTTATCTGTGTCTGAAAAACTTAAATGCAACAGAAAAAACAAAACCAGAGAAAATCTGATGGTGATTTTATTTTACATTAATGTGATTTTAACCAACACTAAATGGGCAGCAGTGATACTTACCACTCCGAATCTATTGAAATAGTCCCTGAGTTCAGGCTCTCCGCAGTTATGGGGAATTCCACCTACAAATATCTTCTTAGATTTATTGCTATCAGCTTTGCTGCCCTTCTGAAATAAAAAAAAGCAAGAGAGTGGATGGATTTGATATCAAAGTGTGTTACAGTATCACTTCAGGAGGAGGAGGAGGTCAGTACGTTATCATCTATTTAGACGGTGCAGAAGAAATTAGGCTCTTCTACTGCCCTGGGGTATAATTCTTAACATGTCAAGTCAATGCAGCTCCAGTCTAGAACACGGCATCTTCCACTTACAATCAACCGCAGAGCTTTTCTCTGCTGCGGCAATCTGGCAATAAAAGCAAGACGCTGCTTAGATAACTTATTTTTTATCCATTTAATCTTGACTTTTTTTAGTAAAAACCAGCTGATTAACTTGGGGGGAGTTAAAAAGCTGACATTCAGTCTTTGTACAGCCAAATATGTCACTTAAAATGATTCCAGCTTTGCTGGTTGACCCAAAAATGATCCAAGTTGGAGGAAAGATTTCTCATTGCCTAAATAAATTCAATGCTGAGAGCTATTTGGGGTTTTTGTTGCATCATAAAATCCAGATTATTTTCAAATCCAACTTAAAATGTTAAAAATATTTCTACAAATTACTAAGGAACCACAGAGACAGGAAAATCATAGATAAGAAATTTAATGTGTGACTGCATGATAGGGCTAGGCAATAAATCAATTAAGTCTCAAATTAAGCAATTAATAAATTATATAAGTTAAAATGAACTAAATGTAAAATTTGTGAAGGGTAATTTTACTTACAGAGACATCATAATCCAATTTATTAATTGTTTTTACTTCAGCTTTATTTATTGTTTTTGGTTGTTGGTTTTATTTTGGATATTTAAAATGTCTTCCAGCTCCAGTGTTAAGTGTTCTGTACAAAGTTAAAGTTTATTCGTCTTTGAGAAGTCAAACTTTCATTAATTAATGAAAATAATAAATATAGCACTTAAAAATGGCCTCAAAACAATATTATTATTTATCGAAACAATTTCTGGAACAATTTATCACCCAGGAAAATGTGTAATCATGAAGAAGCTACAGTTAAGCAAATTGTTTGTTTTTAAATATTTAATTTGAGGAAAATATGGATATTTTCCCCTCCATCATTGAACTCCATCGGTTTCCATCATTCAGAGTGACGTCAGCCCACCCAAAGCCGCCATCTTGTTTAATAACTGTGTTTTATCTGAGAAGTAATCAGATTACTCTTACCCAGCCCTCCTTGGTCCGAGACTTTTCGGGCTGCATTCCTCTGGGTGTGCATGGCTTTGGGTCAATCTGACGGGAGAGGCGGAGGAAATATTTCCACAACATTTTCACAGAGAAGGACAACAGCAGAAAGTCGAATGTAGATTCATGAGCTAAACGCCTAATGATGCATCATATTAACGCGACAACAAACATGACGCCTGATGCAACTAATGATTATTTTAGTTAGAGTATTCTATTGATTATTCTGATAAAACTGGCCCATTCTCCAGATTTTAAGCCTTTTCTTACATTAGAAATACATTTTAGGGCAACTTGGACTCCTTTACCGCCTCAGCAGAACCCCACTAAGAACTGAGTCCATGTATCATGAAAATACTTTTCTGCAGACAAATATCTCTTCTTAAAAAATATCTGTTGATTTTACATGATACTGCAAAAGAGAAAATGTGTTTTTCCATCAACTGAGACTTTAAAGACTTAAACTAACTGATATACTTAAATAAATTAACTTACTCTTAATTTTTTTAAATGTACCTATATAGAGCTCTGAAAAAAAATTAAGAGACCACTTAAAATGGTCAGTTTCTCTGATTTTACTCTTTATGGGTATATGTTTTAGTAAAATGAACATTGTTTTTTTATTCTATAAACTACTCACATGTCTCTGAAATTTAAAGCAAACATTTTGTACTTATTTGCAGAAAGTGAGAAATGGTCAAAATAACAAAAAAGATGCAGTGTTTTCAGACCTCAAATAATGCAAAGAAAACAAGTTTTATTAATTTAGATACAACACTAATGTTTTAACTCAGGAAGAGTTCAGAAATCAATATTTGTTGGAATAACCACAAGGTTTATTCCACCAAATATGGGGTTCAGTTCAATGCAGTGGGCTCTTAGTTTAGTTATAAAATCTATATGTATATAGACGTTATTGTCTATATTTACATAGACAATAAAATCTTATATTTACTCATAACATTTCACTCATAGGACTGCACAGAAAGATCTAGCCAAGCAAACCATCATCAGTCTGCTAAGTTCTCTTTTTCCTCAAATAGTTTCCTATAAATATGAAATATGTTTATGCACAGTTAGCACAAAGCAGAGCAGTTTTACAGCCTAAAATACTCACATTTCTTCCATCAAGGTTATGTGGCTTTGTCTCCAGCACTGTTCGTACACAATTAGGGTCTTTGAACTTAACAAAGCCAAAGCCTCGCGACTGATTTGTGGTTTTGTCCTTCATGATGACACAATCTACTACCTCTCCATACTGCGAGAAGTAGTTTCTCAATGTTTCTAAAAATGCAGAGACAGACATTGCATTGATATTTCATAGCATTGTAGGAAATTACAACCACAGATTCAAGAACAGAATCAAGAAATACAACCAGGATTTAGATTTTTTTGTGCTTTCATTATGATAAATGGAGGATGAATTTATGCTTAGCACTTAAACTTGCTATGAAGATGTAAGTGGGACAAAGAGAAGTGCAAAAGTAAAGCATCCTGAGCTGCTAAACCCTGAAAATCCTCCTGCGACCTTGAATTTATGTTGTATCAGATTACCAGGGATTGGACTATTTACATGAAAACATTAAGTTAGGATAAGACACATACAGAAACTCCCCAAGAGCAAACAAAGCACAGACCTAGTGCCAAGCATGCTACCGAGCACTGCAAACCCAGCACACACCCAGGGAGCCGATTCAACCAAGACGAGCAAGTTTGAACAAGTGAGAAGTCACTTTGGAGAGCTAGCATAATCGGTTTTCTTTTTGCTGAAAAGCCCTGGGGCATCGGCGCAGAAGAAAAGCCACAGAGTTACGCAGAACTGTGGTGCAGATCTAACAGTTAAGACGTCGGTAAATACGGACAAGCTCTTGTGCAAAGTTAAACAACGGCAAATTAGCCATGAGCTGCAGAAGGGCTCCAAGCAAACCTGGTAGTCGACTCCTGTTGGGTCTAAATGCAAGCGGGACGTAAATATAAACCAACTTCTTTTGATTTACAGTTTTCCCTACCAAATATTATGTGAAAGCATCATAAAGATGTGCATTTAAATAAAACTAAACTGTCTCAACAAACAAAAACACTTCCCTTTAAAAAGAAAATCATTAACACTGATTAAATCATATCTCGAAAATACTTTGAATGACTTGAAAGAGAAAGATCAAAGCAGAAACAAATCAGTATTTCCTGTAGCCGTTTGGCCTCTAACGTTATTTTCTTTCTTTACAAATCGATGCAACCATAATTAATAGAGAGAGACTAATCAATTGACACATTTTGCATTTGATCAGCAGATGAAATAATAAAATGTATATTTTTCTTTTGTTTTAAAATGTCAAAACAGACAAAAATGGCAGTGGTTTAAAAATGAGAAATTTTAATAACAGATTATTAATTCCATTTTTCCCCTGAAAAGATTAAGATTAAAAGATACAACAGAACTGAAGACAAAAATGGTTCTTTCGGTTGCAAACCTGTACAATTAATCCAGCAAAAATAAAATTCTCCAACAATTTTAGTAAATAATTGCATCAACCAACTGCATGTACTTTGACTTTTCTTTTTTATAGAGGTATGTAATTTATTGCTTTATGCAAAAATTTAGATTATTCATTCAAAGTCATTTGGATTCAAAACCAATTCTTGTATGAAAAAACCCAGCAGCACATTTTTCTCTTATGAATTAAAATGTACTTAGAATAAAAGTCGGAATTGGTGCCTTAAAGATAAACTGAAATCTGTGTATCTCTACTAATAAGTAAAAAATTAAGTAAGAGTAATAAACATGCCTTGTTTTACTATCAGCTCTGGTTCTGCATAACTGATAGCAAAGAGAAGTAATGAATTTATCATCATGTAATGACTATTATTAAAATTTATTGTTTTAGAAATGCTACAGATTTCAGGCCCAGTTATCAGATGGTTTCTTGTACTTGGTTGTCAGTTCTTCAGATTTTTATTTCACATTTAGTCAAAAAATAATATGCAAAATTTCTGTGGTTTTATAATAGCACTATCATTATTATTAGTATTATTATTATTATAGCAGCACTATTTTATGATGAAGACTGCAATTTCAATAAATGACATCGATAATGGAAAACCTTTTTAGAATATAATTTGCCATCTACTCATGTTAATGACGTAAACCAGGTGGATTTGATTTACCTTTAATATTAGCTCTATATCAACTGATTTGCTACATGATCATTTGATCAATGAGTCCACATTTAACTCTCATGTTTACATCAATGTAAGCAGGATGACTTTTTGTTTCAGAATATAATTAGTCATTTTAAAAGGTTAAAATATTTTACAATAACAATCATGACTTTCTGGCTGATTAAACTAATACAAATCAATTAACAGATTTTATTAAAAGCATTTAAAAAAAGTAGAGCATTTATGAATGTTTCAGGGCAATATCTGCTAAATATATTTATATTCACATTTCTGAATTAGGACTTTATTATTATTTTAATTTCTTTAAAATGAGATCAGCTACCCCAGATTATTAGCTTTCTAAATGTTGTACCCTTTAAATTTAATCCAGTCCTGGAGATAGACTATCCAGCACCAGTTCTGTCCTAGAACAACCTTTTGACCCCGTTCAGGTGATGGGAGACAGAAGGAATAAGTAATATAATGTCACTGCTGGACAATGTGTTGCTGAACTAGAGAGCTCCTGCAGTAACAGACTGCTGCATCCTACGTGCACAAAGGAGCGTTACTGTAGATCCTTCCTCCGATCTGCTGTTCAACTCTGTTACCATTACCGCACCCAACAACCTCCTGTTATTGTCACTTATTGTGAACAGTTTGTTGTTTTTAAGACACACATTTCGTATATTGCTTTTAAAATGATCCTACTCAGTGGCACACAGCTTGGAAGTACCTAATTACAATTACTCAATTACATTTACTTGAATAACTTTTTGGGGGGAAAAAAACAGAATTTTAAGAGTATTTTTACTGTGCTGCACTTTACTTGAGTAATTTTATTATGAATTATTTCTACTCTTCACCAGGCAGACACACGCTGGGAGTTTTTGTTCAAGTTGCACAAGTTTTTATTTATTGAAAGAAACCGATTTAGAAAGATTTTCTTTTGCCTGATTTTGTTATTTTTGTTACTTATTTGAATTACTGTAATTTTCATCCTTAAAATACCAAAATTTCCACTTAACTTTATATTTTGGTCTGTCTGATTATGTAACTTTTAAATATTAAATGATTGATCATTTGATCAGTAACTCAGCACTTGAGTAGACCTTTTATCAAATACTTTTTCACTCTTTCTTGAGTAATTTCTTGGATGGCTACTCTTTACTTTTACTTGAGTAAAAACATGTTCAAGTACTTTTACTTGAGTACAATTTTTGTGTATTCCGCCCACCTCCGTCTCTTAATACACAATTTTTAATAACTGTAGAGTATTTTTATGTTGCATTTCTACTGTTACAGTACAGTAAATTATTCTTAATTCTGTTTTTATATATTTTCACCTTCGTGGTACTTTACAGGCTTTGATTGCCTGTCACTTTACTTCCGTTGCACCCAAAATTTCCCCAGTGTGGGACAATAAAAAGTATTTTTATTCTACTCTAAACACCTGATGTAAATTAATGGCTCTTTTCCAGACCTCTGCAGAGCTAAAAGATGCTGATGAGCCGTTTGATTCAGGTGTGCTGCAGCAGGGATGCATCTAAAAGTTGCAGGATATTAACTGGAGTCCTAGCATGATGCTGGTATCATTTGAAAGTTATTTTAATGTGCTTTGACAAGGAAATGTTTGTTTTGAATAGAGAAGCAGAGCATATGGAATTACAATCAGCTAACAATTTGTGCAATACTTGAATGCAGCATTTCATTGGGTTTTACATACAATGCATTCAAATATTTCTTGCCAGTTGTATATTTGACAAGTTGGATGAGTGAAGAACTTGTGGGTTTATTGACACTGACAGTCAATGCCATATTCAACAAATTAAGAGTATTCAATGACATCTATAGTTTAATTTTTATTTTCCTGACATACCTACTTATGTTATAGCAGCAGAACTTACCTTGTGTCGTACTCCAGTCCAGTCCACCTACAAAAAGTTTCCTAAAAGATGAGACCAAACATAATCACTTGTTATAGTAAAGAGATAAACTGAGAGGAAAAACAGAGCTTCTGTTAAAATGTGTGGATACATTATAAGTTTAAAGAAAAACACACACACACACATACATACACAAGCTGCTGCAACATCAGGATATAAACACACGGTGCAACGCTTAAAATCACCGCGTTTTAATGTTCGCCGTTCGCCTCTTTGCGCTTTAAATACTGCAAGCAGCGGCATCGGCAATAAAGAGGTGTTTTACACGAAACGTCCTGCCACGTAAGTCAGCCCGGGACAGAGCCGTGAAGTTGGGGGAGCTAACTGGAAACCACCAGCATTCAACCATGAGAGCCCGACCACAGCGAAGCGAAGCGCGGTCGCTCGGCTCGCTGCATGCGGAGCCAACCAAACTCCCGGTGCCGACTGAATAACTGTGAAGTTCAGCGTCCGTTTTAACTGTTCAACCAGCTACGCGGTGGAGATAATCGACACAACATATGAGTCGATAGATGTAAAAACCGAGAGCCCGGTGCAGGAGAGGATGCTCCGTTCTCCAACAGTGCCCGCTAAATGTCCTAGCCGCGGCGGAGTCAAGAGCTGACTATCGCCTCGCTGCCGAGCGCTAGCAAAACTAGCTCTGCTGCTTGGAGCTAACTAGAAATAAGTGACAACAGTAAAAACCGATTTGACAAGTAGTTTGTCACTACCGCAGGTGAACCGGGTGTAAATCGCCACAAGCCACAATACAAACAACTCACTCACTAGTTTCACTTTTTAGCCGCGTTTCCTCCGGCTTACTGAAGCTAACCGAGCTTAGCCGCAGCTAGCTGTCAAATGACAGCTTGACAACACAGAGCGCAGGCTGCAAGTTACAAAACAGCAGAAAAATGTTCTTGTGGAAACACAGGGAGGCTCTTTTAGGCATATCTCACCCGACTTCATCTCCGACTAAGTTGTTGTTCATTTCTGAGGCTGTAGCGGTGGACTTTGGGAGCTGTGAGCGGCTTCTTGCTTCAGTGCTGCCCCTCTCAGACTGGAAGCGGAGGAAGGTCACTCCGCTTTTTGGTTCAAACTGTTCTGCGCAATGACGACGCTGCAGGGGGCAACAGCCTTTAAAGGAACATTACACCCAAACACCAGCACTCCACGGCTCATTTGCTTAGAAAGTCAGAACTGTAATCTGGAAATTACGTCATGCTCAGTTTGCACCGCAAACGTCACTGGATTTCATTGGGATTTTATGGGATAAAGCAACATGGAGTTGCAAATAACTGTGAAGTTTAACTCAAAGTCAAATACTGTATTAATCCCAGTGGGAATTGAATGTTGTAATTTTTCTTCTTCAAAGAGTTGTAGATGCTGAAGGATCTCCTGTAGCAGTCTGTATTACAGCAACATCTCAAGAAGCCTCTGACAAAAGACACTATCCGTGTTTCTATTAATAAAGTTGTGCAAATTGAAATCACAAAAATAAAATCGCTTAATGCACGTATGTCAAACTCGAGGCCTGTGGGCCAAATCTGGCCCGCTGTAGCTTTTTGTGTGGCCCTCTAGATTCTAGACTAAACACTAAATGAGCTTTAATATTATGTTATCAATCAAATCAATGCAGTTTTTATCTGTTTACTGATAAGTTATATAAATCCGACCCTCCGGTTTCTTGAGAGTTATTGTGGAAATTTGCATAAAATCAACAAATTCCCACTCTTTTTGTTGCTAATACATAATTGGGAGTTTATTGCAGATTTTTCTCAAAAATTGTCAAAAGGTTTCTTACTTGTACTTAACTGCCTTAACTGATGTCAGATTATAGTCCATGATCTATACAGCGAGTAATAAAAAGTCGCATTTACTGTCATGAATAAACATTGCAAATATTTCCAAATTAGTACCACAAACACTTTGATTTTTTTTTAAATTACAAAAAGAATCATGAAATCCTGGAGGGGCTGAAAAGATGTTCAATAATATTATTTAATTTAAAGAATTCATTGATATATTTAACTTTTTGTGAACAAGTTTTATCAATACATTCTGCCACAAAAGGCCCTTTAAGAGCATTCATGGTCTTGATTTAGCCCAAAACAAAAATGACTTTGACACCCCTGGCTTAATGGAAACACACCTATATTGAAAAAACAAAAGTTTTTTGAGAAAAAACTTTTTTGCACTAGCTTGAGATGGTTTTTCAGCCTTAATGAAGCACTTTTTTCACATCACACAAGTCAGGTGATCAACATACTGGCGAAAAGGACAAAGAAGATGACAGGATGTGGTAGTAGGAGGAGGATGGTTTCTTTTATTAGGCCTATTGGGATAATACTGTTTATTATTCTGATTCTTCTGTCAAATTAATTGGCTTTTTCAAGGCCTTAACATATTCAAAAACTCACCAAAGTTGGCAGATGTGTCCAGCCTGTGTGAAAATTACATATTTTAAGGTCGTAATTTAACAACAGAAACGGCTCCACAGCGCCCCCTGGCAACTTTCAAATTACCCTCCTCATTGACCTTACTTCATTGAGGAGGCATGAAATTTGGTGCCCTTATAGAACTCCCCAAGACACATGGAAAAAGCTCTTGCAGCCATGGTTCACACCAAACAGGAAGTCGGCCATTTTGGATTGAAGGCCCGGTTTTCAGGACGTTTTGGTCGTTTACAGCCTCTGCGTTTGATCAAATTCAACCAACCTCTTGTTGAGTTTTTCAAGAAAAAGGTTTTGCTCTAGGCTAGGATAAGGTGGTTTTTCAGTCGTAACAACACTTTTTTCACATCACACTATTCATGTGATCAACAACTGGATGCTGCTATGTCTCTTTGTCTTCATCTTTACTGTTGCATCACCAACCAGGTTGTTGTTCAGGTGAACACCAAGGTGTTCGCTTCTATACTTCCCATGAGAATAGCGCCTTAATTTTGTTAATTAAGTTAACAAAAATCTGCATTTGCATTCCCCACCTCTTAATCTGTTAACCCAGAATTAAACCCAGTGCAACCTCTGCCTTTCACAATTATTAATCTATTAGTAGTCCACATACAAACCAGATTTTCTAGACCAATTAACCTGAGTTGATTAAAGTGGACTAAACAGAGCTGGTGTGAACGCAAACTCATTCAAATGTTTCAATATTTTTGGTTCCCAAACAAAAATATGTTTTATTCATATTCAGTGTGTCATGTTTTTCATATGACATAACCTCTGCATGTCTTTAAAGGGTATGTAGACCTACACAAACTAGACTGTCACCTTAAAGGAGGGGTGTCAAACTCATTGTCGTTTTTGGTCAAGTCAAGATCATAAATGCTCTTAAAGGGCCGGATAAAAGCTGTTCACCAAATTGTTAAAGTATCAATGAATTCTTTAA
This sequence comes from Xiphophorus couchianus, assembly GCF_001444195.1. Lineage (NCBI taxonomy): Eukaryota > Metazoa > Chordata > Actinopteri > Cyprinodontiformes > Poeciliidae > Xiphophorus > Xiphophorus couchianus. The sequence continues at coordinate 4,692,692 of NC_040236.1, forward strand.
ATTAAATAATATTATTGAACTTCTTTTCAGTCCCTCCAGGATTTTGTGATTCTATTTATTATTTTTGCAATAAAAATCAAAGTGTTTGTGGTATTAATATGGAAATATTTGCGATTTTTGCACTTATTTATTACGGTAAGTGCTACTTTTTATTACTCGCTGAATAGATCATGGTCTGTAATCTGACATCAATTAAATCTGAAGCAGCTGTTTAGTACAAGTAAGAAAGTTTTTGACAATTTTTGAGAAAAATCAGCAATAAACTTCCTATTATGTTTTAGCTCAGAAAAGTGCTGTTGGGAACCGGGGTTTTTGGTTTTCTTTGTGGAGTTTTTCTCTGTTCGCCTGCTGCTTCATCCTTTATCCACCAGATGGTGTTAGAAGCTGCACACCTGGAGGGGCGTGCCCGCTGACTCAGTCAGCGCACCTGTAACTCATCACCCAATCATCCTGGAACTTAAGAGGAGCAGACTGCCAGTACCTCCTTGCCTGAATGTTTGCCAGTAATGATACTCTGAGCCTTCTGAGTTAGCTCTCTGTGGTTTCCTTAGAAGACTTTCTAGTAATCGGTTCTTGCTGCCTTTCTTTCTCTCTCTCTCTCTCTCTCAAACTCACCATCTTCCTCGCTGCTCTTCAGTGTGCAGATGACCCCGTGTTCCTCCCTCCCTCCCCCAAGGACCAGATCCTTTCACCAACATTTTCATATTGTTCAAATAAACTTTATTTGTCTGATTTCCCGTTCTCCTGGTGTTCTGCATGTGGGTTAAGAAACTGGAACCCATCATGACAAGTGTGAAAATTTGTTGCTTTTGGGTGAATTTCCATGATAATTCTCAAGACACTGAGACACTGATTTAAATAATTTGGCCGTAAACAGATAAAAACTGCATTGAATTGATAACATATTTAACCACATTTAGTGTTTAGGCTAGATTCGAATGGCCACATAGAAAGATGTGGCGGGCCAGATTTGGCCCACGGGCCTCGAGTTTGACACGTGGTTTAAAGCATATTTAATTTAAAAAAAAAAAATCTGGCATTTTTTAAAAACTTTCTACATATTTTAAATGAACTCAACAACCCACACCTCGAGTCAGCTTACCAATAGCTTCAGATTTAAGAAACGTTCCTCCACTTTTTTCCCCCCCATGAATCAAATGCACAAACAAAAATATTTGGAAGATAAAATATTATCTGAAAATATTTTTTCAAAACAATTTTGCATGGATCATCTTTATTACACATTTGTTCCCCTTTTCCCTTTATAACTGTGTCCTTTCAACCAATTATGTATCTTGGATCTAATTAACAACAGAAATAGAAGTACAGGAGTGTCTCTGTGCTGCTGTTATTCCCAAAGCTATCCCAGTCTGCCGGTGGGAATTATAAAAGTCAGAATGAGAACCACCTTCTCACTCAGCAAAGCATGTCCCTGGAAGATGCTCTTGTTTCTCTTTATCTCCTCCATATCATTCATAAAGGACAAATTGAGGACAAACATCAGCATGTCATGATTTATAGCAGCCTCTCCGTTGGGACTGGAGCCAATTTCTTTCAAATCACCTCATGTATGTGAGGGAAGCAGCTTGATCATGTTTCTCAGAGGAAATGGACTCACTTCTGTTTCACTAACAAGGAGAGAAAGAGGAGCAGCAGGGAGAGGTGGACATGAAGCTCATCAATAAAGGCTTTACCGGGTATAATTAGTAAATATTCAAATGTGTTAAATGTATTTTACTTGGAAATGATCAAAACATGTTGAGTATGAATATGATTAATAGGATACATTTTGTCTGATTAGGCCATCTTGACATATATACAGATCTGGGGAAAAAATACCACTTAATTTTTACTTTTTATAGTTATATGTTTGAGCAAAATAAACATTGTTCTATTTATTCTATGAACTACTGACAACCTGTATCATATTCAGAGCAAATATTTTGTATTTATTTGCAGAAAATGAAAAATGGTCAAAATAAGGAAAAAGATGCAGTGCTTCCAGACCTCAAATAATGCAAAGAAAACAGGTTCATTTAGAAACAACAATACTAATATTTTGACTCAGGAAGAGTTCAGGAATCAATATTTGGTGGAATAACCAGGAGGTTTCCAGTGGGATTCAGTCTTAATTTTTTAAGGAGCTGTATGTAAAAAAACAACAACAAAAACCACAAACTACACATAAAAAATTATTTCTATTATTTTTTATAGTTGTTACCCAAATAGCTTCTTACTGCTGTTACCTGCTGCCACCTTAAGGAAAATATAAGATATCCAATTTGTTAACTTGTTTACAGTAAATTTAATGTTTATCAGTTAAAATAATATGTCACACTTAAATACAACACTGCATTTCAGAATCCTAATATTTTTTATTTTAGTTTGGAATCCTGTAATTCTAAAATCAATAGTCATGATAACATTTGTATGATGTAAAATAATTACAAATGACACTAATGATAGTAGTTGCGTTACACACATAGAGTATCTTAGAAATTATGTTGGGGGGCCCAATTGAAAATCTGCTCAGGGCCCCAAAAAGTCTTGGGCCGGCCCTGTTTCTAAGTATTGACATGTAAGGCTGCTGGCAGAAGGATTCATGTTGTTACAACCTCTTCTGATCGTAACATCTGAAACAAATTCAATGTTTCCTAATTAAGTATGTAATATTGTCACATTTCTATTATGATTTTTTTGTTATTAAAGTCAGATTCAACCAGCTGCTCTGTTCAGAAGACTGCCAGGTGAGAAAACAGCTCCCTCTTCCTGTTGCCACCAGATCAGCTGGCCTCGCCGCAGCGAGCTGACCACTGGTTGAAAACTTTTCATTCAGTTTTAATGTTTCGACATCAAAACAGTTACGCTTCATCAAAGACATTAAATTTTGTAAAACGTCCAAAATTTTATGTAAAGGTAGCAGCTTCAAGTCCAAGTAGTAGTTTCTATTTACGTGAGCGCAGTCTGAAACAGATTTCCTTGTTGATATTTGTTTGGAGTCATTGAAGATTTTAAAACCTGCTATTTGTTGAGTCACGAGGGAACATCAATGAGGATTATGGATAATTACAAACTATGAAAAAACAGATTTTGTTTCCAGTTTGATGCAGTTGAAAAGCACATTATAAATAAGATGTTCTTAATCATAAAACAACTATTAAAATAATGTTCATATAGTCAAGGATAGCTGACATTATTTGGTATCTGAAACCTGTAAATGCTAATTCCTCATTAAATATGTTTACAACATGGTTAGTGAATGAACTACTGGAAGTCTCTTTAACAATTAATCAATTACTAAATTAATTGATGATTATTTCAATAAAAAATTGGCACCTCCTGCAGATTTTTTATTTAAGCTTTTTTTTATACAGTACTGAAATAAACTATTTATTTTGAACAAGTAAAATGTTAGACAAGAATATACGATAAACATAAAAAAACAAAAAAAAAACTTGATAAAATTATATTAAAATGCAAATAAACAAATAATTCAATTCCTTTTTCTTAAATAAGGAAATGAACATTCAAAACTGTACCACTTGAAGAGTTCTGGAAAATGTATATCTATATATATATTACAGTTTTGACTTAATTACTGCTTTGACTGTGTTGTTCTTTTAGGAATTGGCTTTTTTTGGAGTTTGTTTACTACAGGTAAGAATTAATCAATTACTAAATTAGTTGCCGATTATTTCAATAACTGATTAATCATAATTAATCTGATTAATCGTTTCGGCCACAGTCTCCGTCCTCTTGCTGATAGGCTGCAGCCCTCCACACGACCCCACCAGGATAAGTGTGTGTAAACGACGGATGGATGAAAACCTGAACATCAAGCCCACTCTTCTCAGAACTATATTTAGAGCCACTTATCTTTTTCACTGCGGATGATGTGAATCACAACATTATGTGGTGAATCACAGCAGACAGACTAACGCTCGGGAACAGATCCGCTGATCATCTTTCCCTCTAATTCCTTTTCTACTCCATTAGATGAAGCTGAGAGAAGGTCCTTGTTGCTCTGCAGGGTCTCATCATCCACCAACCCTCTTGGCTCTTATGAGCCTCTTGATATCCACTGCCTTCAATGACACTTTGCTGCACTGAATCTCACTTGCATGCATTAACTAATGCATTCTGACACGGGAAACAATAAACCACTGCTCTTCTGGTTGGATACAATATTCACACCTCTTGAGCTTTCTTTTGTCATGTTACAACCACAAACTTCAATGTATTTCAGTGGAAATTTATGTGATAGAACAAAGGAGAGTAGGGGATATTTATAAAGGTAGAAGGATAATATACATAGTTTTTATAATATATACAGCTCTGTAAAAACAAAATAAGAGCCCACTGCACTGAACCCCACTGGAAACCTCCTGGTTATTCCACCAAATATTGATTCCTGAACTCTTCCTGAGTTAAAACATTAGTATTGTTGTTTCTAAATCAATATTTACTTGTTTTCTTTGTATTATTTGAGATCTGAAAACACTGCATCTTTTTCATTATTTTAACCATTTCTCATTTTCTGCAAATAAATACTAAATTTTTGCTCTGAATATCAGACATTTTCTCAGTAGTTTGTAGAATAACAGAACAATATTCATTTTACTCAAACATAAAGCTATCAAAAGAAAAATTAAGCGGTAAATCAGAGAAATGGATCATTTTAAGTGGTCTCTTAATTTTTCCAGAGCTATATGTATATATATATTATTTTTACAAATCTGAGTGGACTAGAAAAGTGCTATTTAATAGGACTGAAACAATTAATCAGATTAATTGTGATAAAATATCCATCCATCTCAGAAAAGTGATTCAAACCCAGGACCTTCTTGTTTCCTGCTCTGCAGTTTTAATGTGGGTTTTTTTTTCAGGGTAGATTTAGTTGTCCTCCATGGAGATTTAATTCTTGTCAATGGAACAGCTCAGGCACGTCTACCAGGACAGCAGCTGATTCAAAGGTATTGATATAAGTACTTTGTGAGACCAAAAGTTCAAATTCCAAAGATTAAGTCAGATTGATACTCTTAACAGAAGAGGCTGAAAGCAGCAACGTTTAACATGTTTCCCAGAAGCAGCTGTTTCAGTAAAAACTGCCAAAAGGGGTTTACAAGAGAAAAACCTCTTGATTTATTTCATGTTCAAATCATTGCACTTTTTCTTATTTGAAAACCACAAACCTGTATGTTATTGGTGTTTTCTGTGATAGAACAGTAACTCTCAACCTAGGTCATCAGGACATCAGAGATCCTTGAGGAGATCAATCCAAGTAGGGATTGGCCAGTGGTGTCCAAACGGTGAAAAAATACTTTATATATTCCAAAGAGAAATTAAATGTTGTTGTAACTCTTAATTAAAGATTTGTTGTAGCTGGTGATGGCTGCAGGAAGGAAAGATTACAACTAATTTGAAGAAGCCGTTGACTGAAGACATTCTGTTTTTCTATCTATATTTGTGGCCCCCAACCCAAACGTTATTTCAAGAATGGCACAAATGTGGCCCTCCAGTACAGGCACCTGATGCAAATGGACACAATTTGTAATTTTCTACAATAGGTTTTTTTTTGTCTTCTTAAAATGGGAGGTTAGCAACATCAATTTATTTTCAAGAAAAAATGACTTTATGATCTATGCTAGAAAAATTCAACAATATGGACACTGCAAACCTGTGACACCCTTATGTTTAGAATCTACAATTATCTAAAGATCCCCTTTTTTATAGAAATCTGACTCCGTTGTTTGATTCATTAAATGTTGCTGAATAAGTAAAAACATTAAAATTAGTTTGTGTTGTAATTGAAAACAGAAAAAACAGTAGCCTGCGAGTACTTTAAAAGTTTTCAAATTTGGTTCACAAGAGCCACCAAACTGGTACATATAACAATAATAATAATCCGTTATTTCCCACTGAGTGAGCCATCTTATCTTCAGAGGATCTTGGACTCTCTTAAATCTCTGAAAGTGTATTTGCGCTTTTTGACCCCCAGTCACACGATTGCGGTGTCAGCAGTTGTGAGCTCAATATAAACCACCGCCTCCTCCACTTTCACCCCCTTCTGTGTCAGAGAAACCCCTCCAGCAGAGCCCGCCAACCGCAACGACAGCAAACCAAAATGACCTCCGCTCCTCAGCCCATATTCACCAAGGGAGAGGACTGCAAGCCCTCCTGGCACGACGCTAACGCCGGGTACAATGAGGCCGACACACACCTAGAGATCATGGGCAAGCCGGTCATGGAACGCTGGGAAACCCCGTACATGCACTCGCTGGCGACCGTTGCAGCTTCTAAAGGTAACAGCGGCCGGGGAAGGAATGTGTATTATCGGGCATCGCGTTCTGCCGCGCAGCTTGTCCGATATTGAACTCACACTGCACGAACTTGTCATTTAAAGAGAAAGCAACACAGAATATTCTAAAAGAATGTGGTTTAAAATCACACTTTTTTTTTCTTGTGTACACTTAAAAGCCGTTCAAATGTCAGACAGAAAAGTGCTGTCAGCTCAGCTGAAAATATAAACGTGCTAATTTTTTGTTAGAACTCTAATGTGTAAGAGGACTATAAAACTACAAAAAGTAGATTTAAAGAATGGAAGTACATGCAAAAACAAATTTTTTGTGTTAGAATATATATAAAAAGTTTATCATTTATATGTGTAAATCTGTAAACTTATTTTCTATTAACCAAAAGAAGTTTACAGTTGCTTTGATTCTGTAATGGTGAAACACATGTTAGTGTGAGAAGCATGGTGCTCTGTGTTGGTGAGTACTGCAGCAGCTGTTACTTCACTACTGGGAAAAGGCCAAGAAATCTGCAGGGGGCAGAGAGCATTTCTACTCACATACTTTCATCTTTGAAAGCCAGACTGATCCAGATGTTTCAAAGAATGCAAAAAAGTTTAAAATTCAAGTTTAACTTGCACAGTGTAAATTATATATTCAGTTTATTTCTTAGATTGATGTGCAAATGCATGTAAAATATCTACATTGTAAAGTTTTTTTTATTATTTGGAAGCAAATTCTGTACCTCATCAGAACAAATTTTCTGGAGGTTGCAAAAATATAAGCAAATATAAATATTTCAGATGAAAGCAATTTAAAGATTTTTCAATCATTAAATAAGAGTTAAGCATTAAGTTTCATAACTATTCCTCGACATTTCTGTGTAACCACTTCCTCTCAATGCCCTACAGAGTAATAAATCACACATAAAGTAGAATACTGACAATTTTGCTGGGTTTTGTAAATGTTGTACTAGCAGGGAACAGATGAAAAGTTTGGTTCTGTTTGTCTGACAGGTGGTCGGGTTCTGGAGATCGGTTTCGGCATGGCCATCGCTGCCACGAAGGTGGAGTCCTTCCCCATCGAGGAGCACTGGATCATCGAGTGCAACGATGGAGTATTTGCCCGTCTGGAGAACTGGGCCAAGTCTCAGCCTCACAAGGTCATTAAGCTCAGTCAGTTCAGTGATAACTGAGAATGGAAAGTTGGTAAAATAAGGTGCTAGTGAGCCTCTTTTTTTCCCTCCTGCAGGTCGTCCCTCTGAAGGGTCTCTGGGAAAACGTTGTTCCAACCCTGCCAGACAATCACTTTGATGGTGAGACATTTCCTGACGCAACTAGTCATAAATATATAAATTACTGGGAATAGGAACGCTGGAGCAGAGCTAGGCTCCATGGACGTTTTTATCTGTGACCTGTGACATCATGAACTAAAATGAAAGCATGCCTTTAGAGAAGAAATGATAAAAATGAAAGAATAAATAAATAAATTGGACTGCATGATGCATGCTGCCACCTCTGCCTTTTCTTTCAGGTATTCTCTATGACACATATCCTCTCTCAGAGGAAACATGGCACACTCACCAGTTTGATTTCATTAAGGTAAGTGACTGAAAGAAGCTAAATTTCTAAGCTGAACCTGCAGCTGAAGCTCTCCAGCCACTTTGTTGGTTCTATTTAAAGCTAATGGTAAAAATAACAATAATTCCCATAATTATTTTATTTTTTAAATACAGCAGCAGAGGTTTGTTTTACATTTTAGTTCATTTTTTGCACAAAATCATTCTTAGTTTATGAGATATCAGTCTGCTCAGTTCAGCCTATATTGAGCTCCTTTGAAAAGCATTAGTAGAGCTTCCTGCACAACCATCAAGAATGCAGCAAGTGGTTTCTGGATACGAAATCAACAACTAAACACATGTCTTTTCCAGTAGCCATAGGTGATGGGCTGGAGTTGCTAGGTAACAGCGCAGCCCCCGTCGATTGTAACTCAACAATTGGAATATTTTTGAAATGGCTTGTTTTTCAGACACCAAAAAATATTAACATATTGCCCAAAAACAAGTTTGGCCGGTTTATAGAAGCAGTCGAGACCTAAATGAACGTATAAAAACATGCAAAATGTGACTTTTGCATAATGTGTCTTCTTAAGGTCTCTTCAGTTTTATATAATTTCAGTTTAGTCAAATACATTTACAAACAGCTTCTATCTTAGCTGTGTTTATTATGTTATTATTGAGCTGAAGGATGAATTGTAGTCGGAGCCCAATGAGACCCCAGACCATCTTATTCTTTTCTTTTTTTGTCTATGAAGGGAAAATTAACCGTGTGGTTTCTTTACCTGCAGGGTCACGCTCACAGGATGCTCAAACCTGGAGGCGTCCTCACCTACTGCAACCTGACCTCCTGGGGTGAACTGCTCAAGGAAAAATACGACAACATTGAGAAAATGTTCCAGGTTTGCCACCTTGATGATCTAATCAAAATCAAATCCTCCATGTTTGGACTCTGATTGTCGTCCGCTTCTCTACAACAATTCCCCTGAATTACCTCCCATGATGCAGCTACGCAACCGAAACATAAAAGCAGTTTTTATAAGACAATTTGGTCGTATAAATTCACTACATACTTTAGCAGGACCCTCATATTAAGCCAACTCCAACTCCAGGGCTACGATTCTGCAGCTTTTAGATGGTCAGAGCTGCAACTGATGAGTATTTTAGAAATCGATTATTCTGATAGTTAATTGAATAAAACATTTGGCACATTCTGCCGATTTTTAATTTGACTAGTTTAGCCTTTTTATACAATATTAGGAACACATGAAAATACAAATCAACAAATCAGTTCCATTTAAATAAGAAAATAAAAATTTTACTGCCTAAAATGCAATAAAAGCTTTTCTTTAGTGTATTCTTGATCATTTGTGAAAAAAATATTTTTAACATCAACATTTGAAAAGTCCAGCCTTTTATTTTTGAAATATCAATCCAGTGTGGGGCTAGTCTGTTTATTTCTTTTTTTTTTTTGGATTAACCGATTAATAATTGATTTGTAAAATGTGCTTAATATGAGTTTTATTTTTCATTTTTACAGAATTTGAAACAGCTGACATTAAAACAATGTCACTTGAAGAGTTCTAGGTTAAACATATTTACATACAAAGAAGGGTTTCTCTATCTTAGTACAAAATGCATGTATTTGTAAAGTTTTGATTTAATTACTGCACTGTTCTTTCAGCAAATGGCTTTTTCTTAGTCTGTATGCTCAAGTTAGGATTGATTCTAGATTAGTTGACGATTATTTCTACACTCAATTCATCATGATCAATCCGATTAATTGTTCCAGTCTTAAACTTGACGCTGAAGAGGTGATGCGATAATTTGACTCAGCTGCGTTGGAGCAGACATGCATCTAAAAAAGTTGGGGACGTAGCTTTGGGAAGCTGTAGTTGGGAGATCTCTGCTTTTAAAACATGCAAATCATAATTATCATTAGTGATAATGATCATCTTTGTTTTACGAGGGACAATGCACAGCTCAAACATAAATGTCACCATTTGAGTTTCTGCACCAGATTATCGCAGAAGCTAATTTGTATCTGGATTCCTTTGGACATGCTGATGCTTCCAATGCAACAACTATTATCACAAGTGGAAACATCACTGAGTTCACCTGAGTTACCTGCTGCTGTCATGTCAAGGTTTCTGCCGATAAACCGGATTGGACCGCACGCCAACCTCCTCTCTCTGTCTCTGTTAATGATTTTCAGGAAACCCAGGTGCCCCATCTGCTCGAGGCCGGCTTCAAGAAGGAGAAGATTAGCACCACCACCATGGACATTGAACCACCCACTGAATGCAAATACTACTCCTTCAAGAAGATGATCACTCCCACTATTGTGAAAGAATAAAGGACGAAGACGCTGCTGCTGCAGCCTTTTTATATTCAGATGTGCCTTTTGTCTCCTGCCAATCACGCATTTCACTGTACAACGTTTTAATAAAACAAACTCCATCATGACTGCATTTAATCTTTTTTTGTATTTGTTTAGGGTTACAACTAATGATTACTTTAGTAATCGATTATTCTATTGGTTATTTTTGACGATTAATCAATCAATCAGATAAAAAAAGAATACATTTTTCATTTGACCACTTTTATAAAATCAAAAATTCATAAAGGGGAATAAAGGGTGGATGTGCTGAACTTGTAGAGAAGGGCTGCAATTATCGATTATTTTAATTATCAATCTATCAGCTGGATTTAAAAAATGCCACTTTGCAGATTTTATACTTAAGCCTTTTTAAACAATATTAGAAATAAAGTAAAAGATGCAAATAAACAATTCAATTTCTATTTTAAATAAGAAAATATGCATTTTATTGCCTTAAATTCAAAAACAGCATTCTTTTAATGTATGTATGATCGTTTGTAGCAAAGGATGCATTTGAAAAAATACATCTAGCACAGCCATTTCTATTTAATTTAATATCAATACAGTGTAGGGCTGATCTGTTGGGTTTTTTTTAAAATATATATATTTATTAGTTTTTCAGAATATAACATACATAAATCATACATGAGAGTATGAAGCATATGTATATACATATACACATATTCGTGGAGACTTACATACACATGCATGTATGCAACAAAATCCTGTATGAAAGCAGTATACTCTTATCAATCCAGTCATAAAAATAAAGACGTACAATAACCAAAAAAAAAAGAAAGAAAGAAAGAAAAATTTATAATAACAAGTCACCTGTTGGGTTTTTTTTTTAAGTAAATGATTAATAATTGGGAACGGTGCTTAATTTTTTTAATAGAATTTTAACAAGGTGAAGTTGTTTTTGTCACTTTAGGAGTTCTATAGAGAAAATATTACAAATATTTATTTTCTTAAATGCAAAATATATTTTTTATATAGTTTTGGTTTAATTAATGATTGATTACTAAATTAGCTGACGTTCACTTCAATTAATCACGATCAATTATTTCAGCCCTATATTTGTCACAGCTGATGTTATTAGATTTTCTTCTGTCAGAAAATTCTTGAACTGGTTTTAATTTCCTGTTTATTAGAAATACCTCCAACATCAGACTCACCTGTTTCCAGGTCTTACATCACCCAGCACGCCTCCTGTCATGAATGCACCCACTCCAAGTCTAAGCTGTGAAATGATTACTGACGGAATGGGACAAAAACATGCTTTGTTGCAGTTATAGTGCAAGATGTTCCCCCGTCTGCAGTACTCGTGTTATTTATGTTGTGTTGTGTTTGTTATTTATAAACCTGAAAACAACAATGCTGGCTCAGTAAAAACCTTCCCAGGGTGGAGATTTCAAATGTGGTTTTAAACGCAAACAAGAGTTTGAACGGGACGTTTCTGAAATAAAAATCTTAAATATATAAATGAGGTACTATCTATAAATCTGCACACCTATGTCGGTGAATATTTTTGAAGATAAAAGCCAGATAAATTAGGAAATATTTTTGCATAAATACCTACGTAAATATGAATGGTGATGTAAAGGGTTAAAATAAAAATAACTATGAAAAATGCCCATCAAGACTGCAGAAAATGTAGATTTATCCTGAAGTGATTCTTCTGACCTTCCACAATGGCTCTTACCAACGTCAGCTGAAAACGATTCTTGTTTTTAAAATAGGTTTAGACCTGCAGCTAAGGATTGTTTTAGTAGTCGATTATTATTCTGACGATTAATGGAGAAATAGGATTTTAAAAAAGGCTCTTCGCCTGCCACATAAAATCCTAACAAAACACATTGAAGTTGGCTGCAGCATGAAAAAGAAATGTACGCGTACGAATAGTTTTGCATTTAAATACCGTCACTTAAACTGTCTGTAACAACCGAGTATAGGACGGATGTCTGAATTTATGGTTGGAGGTAAGTCTAAGGTGAGATTAAAGAGTGAACACGTAGGAACAAGTAACCACCTGGCGAGGAGCCATTAATCATTAGACGGATGGATGATGCAACAGCAGACTGCTCTCTGGTGGGAAACCACAGCTGCTGGCGGCTCACAGATCTGAATCAGGACTGCGTGTTCATTTAAAGTAATATATAACAGGACAAGGGAGGGAACTGTAGAGAATATGTCTGAATTCAGTTCAATTCGGCTGATTCAGTGATGATGCACTAAAACTGCATTCAGTAACAAAATGCGGTTCTGTTAAAACCATAAAGAGTATATTGTCTGATATGTTCGCAGCTGAAGAACCAGAGCAGCCAGGAGCAATAACACAAAGTGAATGCATGACTCATAAACTCTCCCAACAACAAATGTAAGTGAATATTTGTTAGGTTGAAGTGCGTGTTGCATAAATAAATCTTCTACTTTTACAATGATCAAGCATGCAGTGAAGCATCTATGGCTGAAGATGCTAGATTCTAGAAAATGATTTTCATCGTTAACTTTTCTTTTATGGAAGTTAAAAAGTGCAAGACTCTAAAACATAATCAGGGTTTTTACATGTGTTACTGACTCAACTCATGTAAGACTTTCTAAGAACTTTAAAGACCATTATGAGTGGAATTTAACTGGGTAAATTTGCACTTACCCATGATAGTTTGAGAAATGCCAGCTAGCTAGCATGGTATATTAGCAGTAAGTCACAGGATACAATGACGATATGTGCCTGTGACTCAAACTTTTGCCTGACATAAAAGTCCCATGAGAGAAAAATACATTCAGTATATTAGATTAAACAGACCAAGACCAAAACCGCCCCCGTTGAGAAAGACTATTTTAAGGCATTAATATGATGTGGGTAATTCAACAATTGTGTCAGTGATGAATTAAACAAAGTTAAAACCAGATAAGTCAAAGTGCAAAAATACATCTATTTTAAAATTCCTGTTTTAGGTCAGTTTTCTGTCAGGAGGAATGGGTCAAAATTCTAGCAGAAACCATCAAATTTATGCAGTGCAACACAACTTTGAATAATTTTCATATATATAATTATCTACTTATGTATTTAATTAATGCATTAAGATATTTGCAAGCAATTTTTTTTTATTACTTATAATTTATTTTATTGTGACAAAGAAATACCTAATTCAATTGTTCATTATTTTGTGTCAAACAAAAATTAGCCGTTGCAAAAATGACAAAAGCAACAATCCTTGATTTTTGTGAATCAAAATTTATTGGAGATAACATTTACTATATTGTGGTGCATCACTTGTTTTGTTTACAACCATGTGTAGAGTCATAAATGCTGCTTAAACTGATTTGTCTTTAAATTGTGTTTTAAAACAGTAACACTGATTTAAAGACCCAGAAACCTAAACAGAGCAGAAGCTGGTGAGTCTCATGAAAAGCAGCTTTGCATAAATTACAATATTTCATTTACTGAAGTTTCTGCTGCTCTATGTGGAAGAGGAGCAATGCCCCAAATGAAACCAGAAATACAACATTTACACACAGATTTACAGATATACTACACGCTCACTTCCTGTACCAGATACTTATCTTCTTCTCTCGTTTGATTTTCTTTTGCAGCTGTAAAGTGCCGTACAGGAGAGCTTCTGCTGTGGGAGGACAACCTGGGAACGAGAAGAAGCCATTAAAGGTGACCTATAATGCTTACTGGAACAGGTTTTGAGCAATACAAAACATTTTCATTACATTTTCTGCACAAAATTATTCTTGGATAGGAAGTAAACAACAAAACACTTGTCTTTTCCAACAGCCATTGTACAGCGAATTCAGCGGTAAAACCAGCTGATCAAACAGATCTGGAGCTCGGCTTGGGTTGCTAGGTGACGGGTGGAGCTCTGCTGGGGTTGCTAAGTAACGGCCTGGGTTTCGCTGGGGACATTCGTGAGAAATGGCTCATTTTCCTAACACCAAAAAATATGAACTTATAACCAAACAATTGCTGGGTGGACTTTGAATAAATACTTAGATACAGCTTTCTGAATGTAAGTATTTATTTAGTATTTTTTTTAGATGGAGATGCTAAAAAATGATCAAACGTACACTAAAGGAATGCTATATTATTGCACTTTAGCCAGTAAAATGATTAATTTCTTATTTTCATTTGTATTCTTGATATTATATGAAAAGGTTTAAGATGTTAAAAGAAAAATATTGCAGTTTGTTCATTTTTCCTCCAAATTGCTTGATTATTGACCAGAATAATGGATAGAATAATAGATTACTAAAATAACTGTTAGCTGCAGACCTAGTTTAACGTGAAGATTCAAGGATTAATTTTTAAGAATTAAATTATGCATATCATTAAATTAGAATTTAAATAAAACTTTATTTCAGCCCAAAATGTGAGACTCACTGCACAGAGCAATACATGCATGATTTTTTGTTTATTTTGACTCACAGCTTCTATAAACCCTAAATTCTGTTTCACAGAAAATGTAATTAGATTTAAACTATGCAAAAATCACCTTTATATGTCACTGAACATAAATCTTAAGCCTACCTGGAACATAAATGTCCACCGGTACGATCCGGTCACAGCCTCGCACCACAGCGTAGGAGTAGTGGTAGTAACCTCCTCCGTTAGCACAACTACAGGAACGAAATCAGAAAAATGTTAAACATTTTTAGTCTGTCTAGAGACAACAGATATGCAAAAACCAAAGAGTGAATCACACAGATGGGTTTGAAGTTTAACTTCAGCTTTAACCCTGATATGATGGCCAATACTGCCACCATGTGATAAATAATTCTGAATGCAACATCTTTAACATTTTCTAAAGAAAACAATTTATTGCCTATTACTTTACTTTAATAGGTAATAAATTGAGCATTTTGGGTCCTAATAGCTTTTTTAGCTGTGATTTTCTCATCCTGCTTTGAACCATGACGTCCTGAAGTGAATAAATAAGATTTACAATTTATACAATATGGGCCTAAATACAGTTCAGAGTTGTCAGTTCAAGCATGTAAGACCATATGAAATCTGTTTAATTTTTTACCAAATTACGTTTTAAAAATCTTTAAATTCCAATTAAGGATGTTGAAAACCAAAGCAAACTGACAGGATTATAGGGAATGTTATTGTTTTTATTATTTTCACCACTGTCCGTAAATTCAAAACTATGATTAAATGCAGTTACTGTGTGCAGGTTAGTGATAAAATTCACACTTCTTTAAGTAAGTGGCGTCCTGAAGAAGCCTGCTTCAAATGGGAATGTTTTTCAAGAGAAGGATTTGTGTTTGCGGTGCTTTGACTACCTAAACAAAAGGTAATAAATAAAATTATTTAATCATAATTTTTGTCATTGTCAAAATAGTACCACAAAAACATTGTGATAAAATTCAAAGCCCATGTCGTCCACCCTTAGAGTGGATCAAAATATCCCGACTGCGACTCTTCTGATTCAACAACATGAAGGAATAACTCACCTTCCCATGGAAATTACGTATCTGGGCTCAGGCATCTGGTCGTACACCTGTTGGATGGAAGGAGTCTTTTAGCTGTAGTTACACAAGTCTGAGTCAGAATTAATCTGTATATTCAGCTGGAGAGAAGCTCCACGCCGCTCTGCCAATCCATCAACAGGCTGCTCCTAATCCAGCCCGCTTTAACACAGCTATACTGTTCCCATCGCTGTGATTCGGTCTGACTGATGCTACTGTCGGTGTTTACAGGCTGAAAACAAAACTACGCTTTTCTATTAGACCTCTAAAAGAAGAGGTCACATAATCTCAGATGAGGATTATTACTGATCTGGATTTCATGCGTCAATCTGTCAATGTTTGGCCAATTCTTAAAATGCTATTTAAAGGTGACCTAATCTGCCTCCGTGAGGTTTGTTTATGGGATAAACAAAACATGTTCATGACATTTTTTCACACAAACTCACTCTTAGATAATTTGATTATAGTCTGGTTAGTATATTGAGCTCCTTTCAGAACGATCTGTTTTAGGGCTCCTTGTCACTTTAAATCCAATTGGCTGCTGCTGGCCACGCCCCCAGCTCAACACTCGCACATGAAAATGGCTGCAAACAGATGCACAATTATACAACTATACACATTATACATCTTTGAGAAGCAGAACAACCAACAAGTTGGAAAGTCTAATTTTAGGCTGTTTTCACTCCTGATAGTCCAGTAGACGTTGTTCAGTTGGTGACCAAAATTGCAACATTTGTTACATTTTCAGCTTGTGTGGTTCGCTTTCACACTGCAATATGTCAAACAATCCAAACTCTTTGTCAAATCTGTTCCTCTCATTGCCTGTGGTAAGTCAACAACAAAACATCTGTCTTTTCCAGCAGCCATTGTACAGTGCATGCAACGGCAAAACCATTTAAATGTTTTGCATGATTTTAGAAGCAGTTGAGACACAAATGGAAGTAAAAAAGACATGCAAAAAGTTAATTTTGAATAACAGGTCTCTTTTAAATGGATTTATGATCCATTTAGTTTGAATAGAAAGTCTGCTTTGTTTGGGGACTAAAAATGTGAACTCTGGTCCGTCTAAAATCTCTGTCTCGGTTCAGTTGAAGGGAAGTCTGGATATATGAACACCAAGCGGACCAGAGTCTGCCCCAAAAGCAGGAAGTGGGCTATAATGCAGGGGATTCTGGGTAAATACAACCTAAACAAACGCGAGAGTCTAACGCCAGCGGGAGGAATGGCTCGTGGTCTTTTACCAAAGACAAGAGTGAAATCCTACAACTGCTAAAATCTGACTCAACTCCATTTTTATTGCATATTGTAAAGAAGGAAGTTGCCCTCAGTGTCTTATTCAGGTTTTTGTTTCGTTTTTTCAGTGGCTCTTGCTGCAGCGCCCCAAAGGGGTGAGGAGGGGAATAGGTTTTTTGAAGCGTTTGGATCATTTGATACAGTGCAGTGTGAAAATGTAGCAAATGTTGCAATTTTGGTCCCGAATCGAACCATGTCTCCTGGATTATCAGGAGTAAAAACAACCTAAAATTCAACATTTATTTATGAGACTTTCCATCCTCTCACCTTCCGCAGAGCCGGAGCCATCTTATTCGTCAGAGTTCCCGCCACAATCATGACATCAGCCTGTCGAGGACTCGCTCTGAACACGACTCCGAAGCGGTCCATGTCGTAACGAGGGGCCGCCATGTGCATCATCTCCACAGCGCAGCACGCCAAGCCAAAGGTCATGGGCCACAGAGAGCTCTGATGGGAGAAATGAAGCACAGAATAAAGCAATATTAATTTAATCAACATCTTGATGAAACAAAATGCAAAAAGTAAGTGAAACCTGATGTTACTGTAGATATTACAGGTTTGTTTTTATTTTAAGAGTGGATTTGTAAGGTTGCCATGTTTGTAAGTTGTGGTTGCAATTAGTGTGTAGACACGATAAAAGAACTCTAAAAGAACATATAAGGGGCTTTTTGTCCCAACACCTGAATAAGTGGCTGAAGTTTCCACCGATGGCTGATAGATGATGAATGATGAATATAACCTCATTATATTTATTGTTATATAACACAGATTACGAAGAGTTTATAGGTGTACATTGGTAAGAAGTTGGTATTTATTCTGATGCTGTATGTCTGGTTGCTATTTACAATTGTCATTATTTCTATTATTATCCGTAGATTTTCTTGTTATCAGTTTGTAGCCATTTTATCTATGTTATATAATTTATTTGTTAGCTCATTAGCACAGTGTATTGAACAGCAACATGAATATTATAACATGGTCTTAATTACAATTCTTTGATAATTATTGAGTTGGTAAGTAATATATTTCATTCAGTTGAGAAAAGGGGTTGGATTAAATAAGTGTTTACTTCTTCCTACTCCTTTTCAAACAGAAAAGTATGCTTATTATTTTTGTTCTTGGTTATTTATGGACATATTTTTTCTGTCCTACTGATAGCTTGTTTTCTTGTTTTTAAAACCTGTTTGAAATAAATATATTAAATCATCTAACTGTTTAAATCCATCACTGCCATAATTTTTAAACACTTATTGCATAAACAAGCTTCTTCAAGTGTGATTTTCATTTCATTTCATATTTAATGGAAATACAGCAATAGTGAAATTGTGTTTTCTTATTTAATTAGCAAAATATAGACAAAGATCTGCAAACATTTGTAACGGAGACAGACTAGAAAATGTATCATTTTGGGAAGTAAATATAAACATGCAGTGTGTCTATGTATTTTGCCAATATAGTGGATGTCAGGGATGCAACAATCAACACTGTAAATCTAATCCAAATCAGCGTTTTCTCAGATACTGACTCTGCGGGCCCAGTTGACCAGATCGTCGAGCTTCGCCACCACATAGTCCACCTTGCTGCTGGCCGCTGCTGCTGGCTTGGCTGCAGCCACAGCTGTGCTTTTCTCTCTGACTGGCACAACACTGCAAACACAGAGACAGAGGAGCCATTTAACATGTGCCTCATGGTGACCCGGTGTGTGTTATGTCAGTCCCCTGGTTAAGCTCACCTTGTGCTGGTGCTATTATCACCTTTAGCGCTGCTGTGGAGACATTTCTGCTGAATAGCAAAAACTGAAATTGGCCTAATGGAAAAGGAGAAAGAAATTACTTGAGCATATAAATGAGAAATAGAAGGACACTATCGCTATAAGGGAGCATGTGAGAAGGACAGATGGAAGGACTTATTTCTTCTGAGTCTCTAAACTTCGTGATGCATTCGAGCTTAACTAGGCGATTCCTCTGGAAGGCAGACAAGCTGAACACTGCAGCTGTCAGCAGAAAACAGCAAATGTTTCTGTATTTGCTTTTCACCATGGATCATTTTCTATGACTGAAGACCATCTGACTCCACTCCCAAAAATACAAAGTCGTTTCCTAAAACAAGCTCTTATGTTGCAAGGCATAAAACAGCAGGAGGGACAGAGTCAGCCAACAGGTAGCAAGATTACAGGGTTTTTACCTGGTTGAAAAAGAGCCAAACAGAGCCAGGCGAGGTGCTGCAAAATAAAGGCATTTTGTTAACAAAAAATAAATAAAAACTCCACAAATTCATATCCTAATGTTGTTATACAATATAATATATAATAAAAAGTGTAATCTGGAGCTGACAACTGTAAACCAAGGTTGCTTGTGACATCTCTTACATTAATCAAATGTGAATATATTCTTAATGTCTCTTAAATAACACTTTAAGTCAGTTTACTGTCAAGTAGTAGTAATAATAATTATCATAATGATGTAATTCATAATAAAATAAATTGGTCACAAATGAGCAATATGTTTTACAGTAAGGTGAAATGAAAACTTAAATTGTTTTTTTTTTTGTACTATCCAAATGGGGCAGTTAATTTGAGGTGCTTCCTGGCATAATTAATTTAATTTCTACATATCAGGATGAATAAAGATTTTTATTCAGTTAGTTTATTTACAATATGGAAAAATAAATAAAAATACAAACTTAATATTTTAATTTGTCTACTCCCTTTTGTCTGAGGAATTGATCAAATCTATACAACTAATTCAAAGGTATTCAAAATTACAAATAAAGTCTGAGAGTATTTTTACATCTTATTGAACAACATCGGAGATCATTCTTAATGTTCAGTAATGAAGCGTTTCAATACTCAGGATAAGAAACTAATTATAATAGTAAGAAAGTAATAAATGCGTCCAGTTTTAAATATTACTTTACACATTAACGTGTTGTCGTACCTTCATAAAGTAACACTCTTCTGTTTGTTTGTTCAATAGTTTTGAGGACTGGTGTGAAATTATAGGTGGGGTGAAACAAATTAAACGTGAAAATGTAAAACTCTCGCACTGCATTTCAGGATTAGGATATGAAAACCAATCACAGCTGATAACTTTACATAAACTAATGATGCAAAACTATGTAACTGAGTTATTTGATTGTCTTATATCCATGCCGATATGTTCACCATATCTGGCTGATTTTATTAAAGCTTTCAATTGCTATTACTTGCAATTTGTATTACAATTGCAGACGAAACATGTAAACTGGAAGCGTTTTCCCGATAAGTTTGGTTCCAACAATATAAGCAAAACGAGTGAAAAATCTTTATTTACGCCATATTTACACAAACCAACTACAAAATTTAAAATTAATGCATCAAAAATCACGTTAGCGTATTTAAAACAGTCACATCGTGTAAAATTATAGCTGTAATGTTGGGTTTTCAGCTGGGACTCATCATGTAACTCTGTCCCAGCTAACCCTGATTAGCCGCTTGGCTAAAGCAGACGGAGCAAGGTCAGTGTACCACGTCTCTAAAAGTTACAAATACAACCTCCTGCATTGTCACAAACCCAGATACTGCACATTTCTGAACTTAATTTTAAATATCAAAGGCAACATTGATCCAGTGACGTCAATAATGTTGAAAATAAACGTGAAAGGGTTTAATCAAAACATTACCTACCCACCAGCGCCGCCATCTTTGATGGTCTGGTTACATCCAGGGTCTCTTCCGGTGCATGTGTGACTTAAACCGGTAGATGGCGCTGCTGCCTCACAATACGTGAATAATGATTCAGAAAAATACTTATAAAAAAAGCACCACATCCAAAGGCAGGATAAAAAAGTCTGGTCAGCTTTTATTTAGTGAAAAAATTGAGGCTTAGGTTCAGAGATTTGAGGATGTAAAAGTACGATTTATGCAGGAATTAAATTAAAGTCAGTTCATTCTGGGGGAAAATGAAAATGTGCACAAGGTAAACTTAAACATGCATCTTTCCTTCTAGAAGCACTCCAGCTTATTGTAGGGGATCCTTAGTTCAGGGAATACATTATATACATAATTTATAAGAATCATTTAAGACAACATAGGTGTTTAACAATGAACTCCTTTAAATACAGAAAAAATAAGAAATTATTAAGGCATAAAACAGTTATCAGAATAAGAACAACCTTCCAACTTTAAATTGAATGAAATGCCAAGAAATAAAGTAAGCACTAATGGAGCACTAATGTGAATGTATTCAATGTGCCAGACCTGTCTGAAATTTTTCTATACAAAGTTTTATACAATTTGTACAAAACTCAGCAGTGGATTTTATGTGTTTAACAGTATTTTACCCTGTGGTTAGGGTTTGGTTTTGAGTAACCCAGATATTTACAGGTGAGCTGCTTACTGGTTCTACTGGTTCAGTTGCTTTCAGGTGTTGTCACAATACAGAAAAATTCATCCTCACATTTACAAACCTTTCATGTGTGCTGTGTAAATCTTTGAAGTATTGATGGTACCGCTGTGACAAAATTCAAACTTTAAGCTGAATTTAGTTTTTGTTCCATGTTTTCTGCAGATTGATCAGCAGAATGAAAGAGTAGCTTTGTGTTGAAGAAAGAGATAAACACAAATGTACAACGTGAAGGATGGATGGATGGATGGATGGACAGATGGATGGATGGATGGACAGGTGGATGGATGGATGGATGGACAGATGGATGGATGGATGGATGGACAGGTGGATGGATGGATGGATGGACAGATGGATGGATGGATGGACAGGTGGATGGATGGATGGATGGACAGATGGATGGACAGGTGGATGGATGGATGGACAGATGGAAGATTGGATGGATGGATGGACAGATGGATGGATGGATGGATGGATGGATGGATGGATGAATGGATGGATGGACAGATGGAAGAATGGATGGATGGATGGACAGATGGATGGATGGATGGATGGATGGATGGACAGATGGAAGAATGGATGGATGGATGGATGATGGATAGATGGATAGATGGAAGGATAGATGGATGGACGGATGGATGGATGGATGGATGGATGGATGGATAGATGAATGGATGGATGGATGGATGAATGGATGGATAGATGAATGGATGGATGGATGGAAGAATGGATGGATGGACAGATATGTGGATGGAAGAATGGATGGATGGACAGATGGATGAATGGATGAATGAATGGATGGATGGACAGATGGATGGATGAATGGATGGATGGATGGATTTTAGATTTAAAACATCCGTCTGTCAGATCTGATCCAGTTGAAGAAAGCAACATTCTTCTTTTGCCTTTTTACATCTTAAGATAATTTTTATCATAACTTTAAAACATTTAGAGTTAATTTCTACAACCAGCCTGACTGCAAATAGATTTTATCATCTGATCTTGAAAAAACTTACAGTTTTAAACTTAATGAGCATCTTCAGTGTCTAACCTCTAATTACTGCCCTCTGAAGATCTCATTAATCTCCAGTTGACTGAGAAACCAAACTGAGTGAATCTTATTCTCTTCTGGTCTCTGGTCTCATTTGGGAGCCACAAACCCAAGACGTTCATCAGAAGAGAGGATGCCAGCAGGGTGGAGACACACGGAGAGCAACATGTTATCACATAATGACAGTCCCTGCACTTCACCAGGAATAACCGCTCAGTCCAAGGAAAAAAAAGCACCAGGTCTATTTTTTTTTTTTCTTACAAATGGTTTTTATTCCGACTCTGTCCTGTACAAACCCTCTGTAAAGTCAAACTAGTAAAATCTGACAACTGCAGCTGCGTTGCGGTGAAACAAATCCAGCTGCGTACAGGGCAGAGCTTCTACTTAAATATAGGCATTGGAACAGCTTAAAAAGACAACCGTTTTATGTGTACAGCATTGTTCAAAGGCAACCTCGGCCACAGCCAGGCAGAGCGCTTGCATTTCAGATAATAAAGCACAAAACCACATGAAAAAGGGCTGCACACAGGAGGAGCAACAAGTAAAAGCCGTCACATAGTTGGAGATTACAGCGGCGGCGGGTGTAGCTCTGCTGAGCAGCAGACCACAGGAATGGCCTATTTCTGGGAGGATGGCCTCCGCTCGGAGAAGAAAGCGCAGCTCTCCCTCTCACTGAGCGTCCAGGATGTCTGTGGGCAGGACGTCTGGTTTGCCGCTCGGGCTCTGCGATGTCTACCCCGACCAAGAGGACGGGGTGACCTGATTATACAGGGCGTCCTGAGGGCCAAAAAGGGGCTGTTTGAGATTGAGATTGTACATGAGGAACAGATTGAGAGCGACCACGGCGAGGAGCGGGAAGGAGGTCAGACCAGAACCGAAGCCTCTCCAGGAGCCGCACGTGTTCAGGCTGAACCAGAAAACAAGCCTGAGGAGGACGAGAAAACAACCCCAAACAGGAAATCAGAGGACGTACAGATATTTATGATAAACACTCAGCGTCTCGCTTGTCAGTCACGTTTACAAGATTAAGAATTTCCAACAACAAACCTGCATTACTCAAACATACACATATCTAAGCTTTGACTTTTACTAGTAAGATATAAGCCAAATTGCACTGAAATCTAAGGATTTAAGCCTGATCAATATCATCTCATTTTGTCTTTAGCAGCTTTTCATCAGTGCTAGGAAACAATGCTAAGATCCATCAACGGATCAGGATCAGGATCACTTAACAAAATAAAATAAATAAAGAGAAGAACAGAATTTCAACTTTAAGGTCAGAGTTACGACTTTAAACTCAGAAAAAACTCCTCTTCAAATATGGGCTTTTGTAAACCTGGATTATAGCCACAGTCTCAGATTTGGTAGGTCGAATTGAGTTTTAAGACAGCCTGGTTAAATAAACTAAAGTCAGAATTCTGAAATTAAAATTTTTATTATTTTTTATTTTTCGGTGGCCTTAGTTGTCTTCCTATAAGTTTAATGAACTTCTCCGATTCTGGAGTGAATTTGGGTCAAACCTCCACTCAGAGTGCCAGAAGCTCGTTGATGTGCAGCTCTCTGTGGGACTTTTGACCCGGTAGAAGCCAGGCTGTATGAACACGTTTGAGCCTTTGGACGTTTTCGTGTTTGGTGACGACTCCTTCAGGTCAAAGGTCACCATTAAGTCCTTCGACCCACTCTAACCCTCACCTGCCAATGATGAACATGACCACCAGAATGGGCACCAGCTTCAGCTGCTCCTGCGGCAGCAGGGCTGCCATCACGACCAGGTTGAGCACGTAGAGCAGTAGCTGCTCCAGGGACGATGAGACAAACAGCTGCTGCACAGCGTGTCTTCGACCAGTCGGCTCCTGCAGACGCAGGGACCCGGAGCACAACTGGCACACCGCACCAACCAGCATGGCTGCAAGGCAGAGAGGAACAATAAGTCAGAATTCATCTTGAATCTGGGCCATCTTTCCACAAACAGCGCCGAAGTCACTGCAAACTGGTCTGACAGCAACTTAGTGCTTTCACATTTTTCCCTCATTTGAATGCAGCTACTGCTGGCAGGAAGGCCAACATGCAAATACTCCCCACTCTGTCATCTGCTTGAAATCTGGGTCAGAGGTAACTCCTCTGGGATGGATTTGGTCGGGTTGGTTCAGCCACCTGCTCTCTCGGTCTGAACCAGAAACCACTGAGACCATTAAACTTTTCACTTTTCTCACTTTTACAAAATCAGGTGCGATGACATTTCTGGATTTGGTGGAAGTCAAAACAGCTACCCAAAAATATTCAAGAATATTTAGCAGAAAGAGGAGGAGGACAAAATTTAAGAAATAAAAACGTGTACATCGACTTTGTGGAAAAGCATGAATATATTCAACAAAAAGGTACAAAAATATTTAGAAATAATTGTATGAAAGATGAAGGATATACATAAACAGTAAAATAAAACGGGACATTGTTACGATAAAAGTAAAATTATGTTTTCTATATAAGATACTGATATAATATATACTGCTACATGTATTTTGATATAGAGAAATAATATTAAAGGGTTATAATTTTAAAAAAGTGGAAGTATGGGAGCTAAAATGACAAAACATTGTTTTTTAAATATTTTATGCATATGTAGCCTGGTTTTGTTTCTTATTGATTTGTTTGAAATAAAGACAGCATAGATAGAACTTTTCCCCACTTTAAAACCTTAGACTTGTATTTTTCAGTGTGGCTTCTTTAAACTGTCAGTCAGAGGCTTCTTCACAGTGGTTGTAATACTGACTGCTGCAGGAGATCCTTCCTGCCAGCAACTCTCTGAGATACAACAACATCTAGTTTCCCTCTGGGATTAATAAAGTACTTTTGAACTGAACCGATTTTATTTAGGCCTTATGTGATAAACCAACGTAAATATGTTTTAAATGTTTTTTAAATAGTAAAAATCTGAAAAGTGTGGCAGCATAAGTCTTCATATTCCGGAGTTAATATTTTAGAGAACCACTTTTTGCTGCAACTGTACATATTTATTTGGGTATTTCTCAGTAAGTTTGGAAGGAGAGAGTTCCTAAAAACAGTTTCCATATTCATTTGGATCTTTGACTTGCATGATGCTGCCAGCGCCAGTTCAACTTTGGTCTGATTTGACTAGGACTGAAACAATACATTGGATAAATTGTGCTTATTCAACTAAGTTAGTAATCGATTAATAGTTAACTGGATAGCACAGACTAAAAGAAATGTCATTTTGCTGAAATAACAGCATATTCGGAGAAATAATTAAGTCAAAAATGTAAAAAAAATAAAAATAAATTATATTTCAATTGCATCTTATATCCCACACCAGACTCCATTTGAGCCATTTCCCTTTCTCTTTCTGGGATCCCTCCACCATCTTTGTTTCTGTATCAACTGGCTCTGCTTTAGGATGACCAGCAGTGCCCTCTTCTGGATGGCAGCCAAACTACAACACTGAAAGAAGATCTAACCAGTGGAACTAAATGTAATCTATTAAATGTAAGTCAATAAATTTTTTGCATTCCTATTGTGTGCTTATGTTCTCTTACAAACCTATGAGGCTTTATAATGTCTAAAAAATAAACTTAAATGAAGTTTTGGTGGCAATATTACAAAAAGTGAAAAAGTTTAAGGTTTGAACATATTTGCTTAAAGACCTGGGGAAATGTCTGGGTTACCAGAAGGGGTGCACCAATTTATCGGCTAGTTGATTTCCTTAATTTTGGGAGATCGGTAATCGGCCAATACTGACACGTGAAGCCGATCTTATCCACCGATTTTATCTACCTCAGCAAAGGTCTAAAAATCAGTACCTCTCCTCTTTTGCTCACTCGTGAGAACATTTGTAGATAACAGTAGTCATCCCACTGCTGCCAACTCAGTGACTTTCTTGCTGTATTTAGTAACATTTCAGACAAAAAAAAAAAATTGGTATCGGCCAAAGTCGGAATTGTCAGGTCAGGCTTTTTAAAGATTGGTAATCGTCCAGAAAACTGCAGTTGGTGCACCCCAAGTTAAAAGGTCATTAAAATACATAGAAAAACGAAAACATTCCCAGATGAGGCAGCCAGACGAACCCCATCCTGTTCGTCTGGCTGCCTTTACGTCTGATCTTTATGTTTAATTTGTGTTTGTGACCGTGCAGGTGTCTGAGTCGTACCGAGCACCATGGGGAGCGCTGCCACCGCGCAGCAGCAGAAGGTGAAGATGATGCGGCAGCTTACGTCCAGGCAGTCGGGGGGCCTTATCGGGACATAGAAATAGAGTGCATAGAGCATCCCGGCTGCACACAGAAGCGAGGCCAGGACGGAGAGGATGGCGGGGAGACGGCCGCTCTGGCTGCATTTACACCGGCAGCAGCACCTCCCCTGATCCGACGCCTCCCCTGCGGCCCCATCAGTCTCGCTGAGCCCCTCTGTGCTCCACACAGCCAGCTCCACGCTCTCCCGCGGCGGTCCTATCAGGGGTCGGCCCTCGTCCGCCGGGCTCTCCACACTGGTGGATTCTGGGCTCCATCTCGGCGTGTTTGTGCCGTTGGGAATGTCGCCCTGAGAGGCCGGCGGAGGGGGGTTCATGCAGTTTTCCGTGGCGGTGTCCAAACTTCGCGAAGTGATGATGGGGCTGGAAAGAGTTTGATCCGGCTCCTTCTGTTGCTCTGTCTGATTTGCTCCGCTGTGTGGAGTGGGGGTGGCGCTGGGCTGCTGGTGGCACCGAGCAGAGCCTGTCAGGATCAAAACACATTTTAGTACACAATCCAAATCTCAAAGGAGACAATCAGAGGCGTTGGAGCATCGAGTGTTACCTAAAAGATATGCTGTTAAAACGGACATATACTTTTCTGGTTTCTGACAAGAATAATTTGAGGGAAATTGTTGGATAGCCATTAAATTGAATTATGACTAAGGCTAAAATTTGTAAATCAGATTGATTGTGATAAATCAATCAACTAATCAAAATGGTTCGGTATCACAGAAGTTAAACATGATTTTATATACAGATCTGGAAAAGATTAAGAGACCACTTAAAATGATCATTTTCTCTGATTTTACTTTGTAGTATAGGTATATGTTTGAGTAAAATGAACATTGTTCTTTTATTCTATCAACTACTGACATGTCTCTGAAACTCCAAGCAAAAATGTAATATTTACTGAGAAATGGTCAAAATAACAAAAAAGATGCAGTGCTTTCAAACCTCAAATAATGCAAAGAAAACAAGTTCATATTCATTCAGAAACAATAACATCAATGTTTTAACTCAGGAAAAGTTCAGAAATCAATATTTTGGTGGAATAACCAGGTGGATTTCAATGGGGTTCAGTGCAGTGGGCTCTTAGCTTTTTCCAGACCTGTATGTATATTTCTAAATAGCTTTATACATTTTCTTTTCTATCATTATTTTTCTTCTTTTGGGTGGATTGCCAATCATTTGGCAGAGCACGTGGGTGGGCCAGTGCCCCCTCGACCCTCACTTTAGCTCCGCCCCTGTAAATAGTACATAAGCATTCACCAAAAACAACCAAAATAATGTACCTATTTAGCTAAAAGTTAAACATTTAGCTCCACTTGCAACATCTAAAACGATGAAAAGAATAGACCGAGGTGTTGTAATAAGGGCAAAGACATTTGATCAAAACCACAGTGAATAGTGTTAACCCCCGAGCAGAATAATGATGTAACCCCCGTAGAATGTGTTGTTTATATGCTGTTGCTTAGCCTCAAATCTATTTTAACTCCCTTTGGTTCCAGCTTCTCTTTTACTTTTTCTCCATTTAAGACAGAGATTCAGCGACTCACTCCTCGACTGCGCCGCCGCTGCTGCTGACGGCGGCTCCAGAGAGCGCTGGGAGCCGGAGGCCGAATGGGAGGCCGAGCGGAGCTCCTCCACAGACGACTCCGGGCTGTCCGACACCGGTGCCAGGGAGATCTGGGTGTCCAGGTCCAGGAAGGGCGAGAAGGAGAGCCGGGCGGGGTCGATGTCCTGCAGCTGGTTGATGATGTCACTGATGGACTCCTTCACGGTGTCGAGCTCCTTCACGTTCTGCCTGTCAGTGGCCTGAAGCCCCGAGGTGCTCATAGTCACGCAGGCTGAGAGTAGCGAGCTGAGGTCCAGACGAAAACCAGGACAGCGTCAAACCTGGAGCATGGAGGACAGACATTAAAGTCTGTAGTTTGAAGGTCATCTATTATGGTTCTTTGAACAGGTTAGGATAGATCTATGGGCTATACAGAACGTGTTCATTTTTTTTGCACAAAATTATTCTTAGGCTGCGTTCACACTGCAGCCTGACGTGACCCAATTCCGATGTTTTGTCAAATTGGATTTTTTTTGGCGTTCCAAATATATGCAACTTCTATGTGTTCTCCAGTATGTATGGAAGCCCGTTTCCGCCACTCTGTTAAAAAATATATATATATATTATCTCATTATAACCTGATAGAATCTGATTATGAGATAGTATCTCATTATTTTGAGATACTATCTCATTATTTTGAGATATTATCTCATTATAATGAGATAATTTATTTTTATTTTTTGTAACAGAGTGGCGGAAAAGGGCTTCCATAAGTACGAACTGCAAACGACGTGAAAGTGTCCCGCATGCGCAGTAGAGAGCGTGCTCAGTGTTTTGCCAACCGTCATATAAAAGAAGATGGATGCTAACGATGGGGCACAGCTTGCGATTTTAAAGTTGTTGTCCGACCGGAGCCAGCACAGTAACAACTTAATCTTCATTACAGTCCGCCATGATTGTTGTTTTTCTTTCCACTCGCGCGTATCAGGGCGCAGAATAGTGACGTTTTGTCGAGTATCAATGACGTTCCGGTCGATGAATCTGAATGCGACCTGACCGTTCAGATTCAAGTCACATTTGAATCGGATACGTATTCGGTCAAGCGATCATGGTCGCATTGGAAAAGAATCCGGTTTCTTCGGCCGCAGTGTGAACGTAGCCTTAAATAATGAGATTTTTATGATAAAGTATTAAGGCCATACGAAAAGAAAATTAAGTTCAATAAGTCATAAAATTTCAAGAATAAAGTTGAAATAATAGGAGAATAAAGTTGCAACATTTGCTTGGGTTGCTAGGTAACGCACAGTGCCTGTTGAAAGTGACAACAATTGAGAGGATTTTTGAAACGATGTTTTCCAGATACCAGTAAGCATGACCCTATTACCAGAAAACAGATGGATGTGTTTCAGAAGCAGCTGAGAACCAAATTGAAGTATAAAAACAGGCAAAATACAAATTTAGCTTTACTAATTGTTAGCTTCCTACTGTTTCTTTAGGCAAGTGACTGATGGAAAGCTGCCACAAAACAGGAACTCTTATTTAAAAAGAAACAGAGTACGTATTAGATCCAGGGCAAAACAACATCTTTCCAGTTTTTGTATTAATTTGGGGGTTTTGTCTGAATTTTGTTCATTTTAATTTGTTAGGAAGATAATTTTATTTAATACGCCAATGTTAAATTGGTTGTCTGTTTCTTTTGTGAAAGTATTTAATTTTTTTTCATATGAAAACAGCTGGGTTGTAACACTTGCATCGCCTCTTCTGTGTGCTTTTCTACTGTTTGAGTCTCTGTCCTCTGTTATTACTGAGTGGCACCAACTGTTTATTTTGAAGAGCATTCGCTGGCAGTAAAGCATGCACTCGGATATGGCTAAAGATCTTAAAATGCATGCAATCCCTCATATTTTCAGTGTTATCTGCAGCCTAGAAGGATAAAAATGGTTTATTGTTGGACAAAGTGTTTAATTTGGTTCTGTAGGAGATTTTTTTTTAAGACTTCTGTATCTATAAGGCGTTGACGGATGTAGAACTGAAACAATTAATCGGATTAATCATGATGCATTGAATAAATGCTTGTCAACTAATTTAGTAATCGATTAATCGTTAGTTAACGATTAATCAGTTATACTTTGGTGAGTATACAGATTCAAAAAGGCAATTTGCAAATAGAAAACACTCAGATGAAAGATGAGAAACTTTAGTCTGTAAATCTGTTCTACACAGAAATCTTCCAATGGCAAAGTTTTAGCTTCACCTGCCTCAAATTTTTATATATAAAAATCCTGTTAAGCATCTTTTGATGTCCAATTATTAATTGATTAGCCTAAAAAACAGATCAACTCTACACTATTGATGTTAAATCAGACAGAAAGGGTTTCACATGTTGAAGCTTTAAGGATTTTTTTTAGCTGCAGATGCATCTTTTGCTACAAATGATCAAATGTTTACTAAAGTAATGCTAAGTTGTTGCATTTTAGGCAATAAAATGTTTGTTTTTATGTTTTCAAAAGGAACTATTTGCATCTTAAATGTATTCCTAGTATTGCCTAAAAAGACTTTAAGGGTTAAATGAAAAATAAGCAGGATGTGGAAAGAAAAACAACCCTCAATTAATCGATTGTATAATTACTAAAATAATTATTAGTTGCAGCCATAGATAGACTGATGAAATGTCCAACTATGTGAGACAGGAATCAGAGAAGTACGATAAATAACTAAATAACTTTCATGCTGTCAGCCTGATTTACCAACAGAAGGAGTCACTGATCTGAAACAGAATCATGTCATGTTAAACCAGGACGATAATTAAAGCAGACTCATTTCCTCAAGTCCTAATTAAATGTTTTGGGGATGAAATGGGTTTGGATCCCGGTACCGAAGCGCTGCTACTCGCCCAGTGATTGCAGCCTGTTTGTCTGCAGCTAATTTCAGGGCTTGCAGAGCAACGCCGCGCCTTCCCTCTCTTTTGCAAATTGCATGTTTTATGGAAAACAAATTTGACTGAGAACCAGTCTGTCTGTCTGAGCCCACAACAAACAGAGCTGAGATCAGTTCGGACCTGCAGCCAGTTCATACGGGTCAAACTGTCCGAATCAGAACCAAAATAAAGGGGAATGGATCATAACTCTGTACAATTCAAATCTAAATGTTTCAGATCACCAAGCTAATTTTAAAATCAAAGTTAATAAACACAAAATGCAGCTTTTAGATGATTTTCAGTTAAAAACAATTCTCAACTAATCAATAAACAATAAATTATTTCATCACTTTAAGGAATATTTTCACACTTTCCCCACTTTTTTGGCAGAATTGATTTAAATCAGCAATATTAATGGTTTTGGAGCATGATTGCCTGATTAAAGTTATACCTCAGCATCTTAAGATTTAAGTCTGTGCTTTGATTAGGCCACTCCTAAACTTTTATTTAATGCTTTTAAAGCCATTCAGAGTCACAAACTGATGGCTGGGTATTAATCTAGAGG
The DNA here is from genome assembly GCF_001444195.1 of Xiphophorus couchianus. Lineage (NCBI taxonomy): Eukaryota > Metazoa > Chordata > Actinopteri > Cyprinodontiformes > Poeciliidae > Xiphophorus > Xiphophorus couchianus. The sequence continues at coordinate 4,724,403 of NC_040236.1, forward strand.
ATTTTCTCTTGCCGGGCAGAATTAATAAGTCCTGAAGCAGCAAAGCAACACCAGAGCATCACACTGCCACCGCCATGTTTGACTGTTGGTATAAAATACTTTTTAATAATATTCTGTTAATTTTGCCCAGATGCAATGGAACAAATTTAAAACTGATAGATTTGTGGATTTTTCCACTTCTGTTCTGTAATTTCCTTACTGTTGTTTTGAGGTTTTTGCAGTCAACTTCATGTCGTCACTGTGCAAAAAAATAAAATAAAAATGAAAATGGAGCTCCAACTCAAAGAAAAAAATAATTGAAATTGAATCAAGTTTGTCAAATTTACTTTATTTACAATTGTTTAACATGACAATTTAAACTTCATTTACCTGGATAAACTTAATGTAAATACTTGAAACACATCAACTAATGTTTTACATTGAATCACCTGTTTTCTTTTTTCAGTGTAGAAAAGTTCTATCCAATTGATTTTTATGTGCTTTTTTCTGTTAGTAAATCATCATTTGAAAGCTGGTTTTAATTTACTTTTGACGTTAATATTTGTTGGTTGATGCTCAAACTTTTAAATGTGAGAAAATAAGAAACATATCAGAGGGAAAAATACATTTTTCTCTGCACTGCATTCAGGGAAACACTGAACTACAATGAAAAATGAACTTATAATACATTAAATATTAGCAAAAAAGGGACAAAAACGAAATTAATACATATTGGTGAAAAAATATTATTCAATAACATAAAAAAAGCATTTGTAACCATGTTATTTCAACTGTTAAATGCACAATGTGCAAATTAAAAAAATGGTGGTGCTGTGCTGCCAAATTTAGCCTGGGGATAAATTAGGTTCATGTCAGTAAAATAAAATAAAAGAAGTTAAATGTTAAAACTTTCTTTTTAGTCCACTTTTAAAAAAAATTAAAATCCAAAGAATAGTCCAAGTTTATGATGGATTCAACTGAAAGCACAATAGCTCCATTAAGGCGCCTTTTGTGGGTCTGGAACCGCTTGAGCCATTTCAATCACATCTGCAGATTGCGTTTAGAGCTTTTTCTCCTGCACTTTTTTTTTTTTTTTGGCGCACATCCAACTGCGGCGCTGGAGTCAGCACGCAAACTTCTCCGTGAACGACCATTTTCTAAACAAATGAGGACCTTAGCATGTATAGATCACAATTAGGAGGCCTGTAGGTCGGAGGGGAGCAAATCAGCGCGATTTCTTGGAGATGGCGCATGACGGGGTAAAAAGAAAAAAAAAAAAAAACCACTTTGTCCCTCACTGCTGAGCTGAGCAACTCTTAAAGTAGATTTAAAAACAAAAAATGACCCAATCGTTGCGCAAACTGCAGGTATGCAGGGATTTTCACATTTATCATTAAATACATCAAATGAAGCGCATGCAGTCGTGCGTAAAATGTAAAGTCATTCAGAAATCCGTCACATACAGGAGCTGATTGTTTACATTGTAACCGCAAGCCGCAGTTTAAGCTCCAAAATGAACGCGTTTGTCTGAACAGAAAAGGTTTTAAAACGAACTTACTTGAGTCGGAGATTGCAGTGTGTGGATTTACTCCGCCGTCCTTCCCTCCCCCTCGGTTTGCTTTTTGTCTTCCAGGATCCTGAACTTCTGAATCAAATTTCAGGACGGACAAAATACTAGGTTTTTCCTCCGCCCACACACGGTTTTCCTTTTTTTCCCTTTCCTCCCTTCTTCCCGGGTACCATGTCAAAGACCATATGGAGCAAATAAAGCCGGAGAGGATCCACAGCAGGAGGAGGAGGAGGCGGCACTTACTCTCAGTTTATCTTCAAATTCAACATTAGCAATCACAGCCATCACACAAACAAGTTTGTCCAAACAGGACGGTAAATATTTACTCTCAAACTAAACTCCAGCTTCCATCTAATATTCATACTCGGGATGAGTGTTTGTCCCGAGGAGGAACTTTATTAACGCAAATATCTCAGCTTCCCTGCGCGCTTTTCAGACCTTTTAAAGATACAATTCAGCGAGGATTTTATTAATCCCTAATAAATTCACACAAAGTGAAAACACAGCTGCGTAGCGCAGTTTTGGATTTTAAAGTCATAATTTATGGAAATGTGAGGTTCTAAAAAACCCACAGAGGGTAAAAAACAAAACAAAAAAACCCAGGATTCTCATTTGTGTTGATGACATCACAAGAGGCCAAGCACATCAGTAAAAATGGCAGAAAAGCTAGTTTGGACAGATTTCATCGTAAATTTTAAATAATTAAGTTGCAAGGCGGGATGTCGCGCATGTTTGAGGCTTAGAGCTCGACTCTGGACGCCATGATGAATGCTGCTGAGGATGATGAAGCTGAAGGAAACAGCAATGAAAGATCCAGGAAGTATGATCAAACTGCTTTAAAAAATAATAAAAAAATCATTTAAAAACTACTTTTCTAAAACAAAAAGAAAACTCTGTCACATCCACTAAAACTGGAAAAGGAATGTTGAGAACTGGAGCAGAAATGACAACTTGGCAGGTTTTTTTGCTACAATTTACCACCATGGTTAAAACAAACTAATTCAGCTCTTAAGCCCCTGGGTAAGGTGCCGGTTTGCCAAGTCTCCAAGCTACCACTCAGACATTTATCTGAGTAAGGTAGTGGAGTAAGGTAGTCTAGTGGAAAACAGGATCTGCATGTTGTTCATGGCAAATTCAAAGGCAAAAATTGCATTTAGGTTTTTTCCTTTTAAATCAAAATACACTGAAAAACGTTTTATTCCCTGTTTGCCTGAAAACCGATTTACGATCCATTTCTACTGAAAACAACAAGATAGAAAATAAAAATATTAATTTCTGATAAAAGGAAACCAGTTAAAGTTAAAACTGTACCCAACCTTCCCATAAATACCATTTCCATTTTCTCAATAAAAGTTATCAATCTGATCGCTCAGGGAAGGCCACGCCCACTTCCTGAATTATTTGCATCAGAACCACACCTGACATTACCACAACAACCAGTCAAGTTAAATATTGAAACAATGAGCTAAGGCAACACAGCAACGCTCCATTAGTTCTTTATTGTTGGAGTAAATGTATATAATTTAACAACAAAAAAAGCCTCTAAAATATACAGATAACAGCTGTTGATTAGCAATATGATCAGTAAATAGAAAGTTAGAAATATTAACAAAATAATTCAAGTTTTGTTCGGGAAATATTTACACGTGTTAGCAGTTTGCTGCTTGAGGAACCAGTTCTGGAAAGAAGCCGGGTTCAGGTGACGATCGGTCAGCAGCGTCTGAAATGTGCCGTCCTTTAAGGAGAACCGGCCCGGTTCCCGACACGGACATACCGCCTTCCGGTCAGGCGGTCCAATCTGGAATCTGCAATTCAACCTAAACATGAGCTACAACAGTCAGCTGGTGAGGCGGGGAGGGTCTGTCAGTCCTCGGACAGCAACCTGTGGAAGTGGTCCTTCCTCTTCTTCAGAACCTCCTGAAAATCCTCCTGGAGAAACAAAAAGAATCTGACCTGTAGCCACGGCAAGAAAGGCAGATGTTCAGTTCATAACAGCTGGGAGGGTGAAGAGGTTAATAATTTCATCAAAAAGAAAAAGAAATATACCCATAAGCCTTTTCTTGAAGAGTTTAAGTCGCTTTCACACTAGCTCTGTTCAGTCCGCTTTAATCAAACTCTGAAAGAAGGTCTGGTTTGTATGGGGGAGATGTGAACGTGTAATCCAACTCTGATGTGGACCAAAACAGCGAACGCTGGTCCACCTAAAAACCTTAAGTCTCAGTTTGAGTGAATATATGGATGACAGAAAGCGGACTATAGCGCAGAGGATTCTGGGTAAATACAACCAAAACAAATGTGAGTCTAAACGCCAGCGGGAAAAATGGCTCATTGTTAAACCCTGCAACCGCTAAAATCTGATGCTAATCCATTTTTGTTTACATTTAGTGAAGAAAGGAAGTTCTGCTCAGTGTCTTATTCAGAGGTTTTTGTGTTGTTTCCTTCAGTAGTTCTTGGTGCAGCGCCACCACTGGTGAGGAGAGGAACAGGTTTTTCATTTAGCTGAACCTCACCAGCTGAAAATGTAACGAATGTTTGAGCCCCAATCCAACCGAGTTTACTGAACTGTCAAGGGTGAAAACTCTTTTAAGCACACTTTCATTTCCTCCACTGTTTCTAGGTTGGAAATGACGTTACATAATTGTTCTGTTAACTCTGGCCAGGAGTTTGGAAAAGAACAAAAACAAACCAGTTTTTAAACTCTATCACAGATAAACAACAGCCTCAGTCTGCAGCAGCTAGGGTTATTCTTTTCTTTCAGCAGCATTTTACAAACACCAGAAAACAGATCCAAGCAGCGGCAGATGTTACAGTAATTTAAAAAAATGAAATTAACTCCAGGAGAGTTTCTATTGCTTGTACCAGGTGTATAACTTTAACTGCAGTGATATGGATGCCATAAGGCAGGGGTGTCCAAACTTTTTGCAAAGAGGGCCAGATTTGATCAAGTGAAGATGCCCGGGGGCCAATAGTTTGTTCGGACATTTTTTGATTTTTTTTTTTTACCCCTCCAGGGGGTATTTTGTAGGCTCTAGTGTCCCTTATGTGACAGCAGGCTGACAGGAAACAGGGAAGGAGAGGGGGGAAGACATGCGGCAAATGTCATCGGGTCCGGGAATCGAACCTGCGACGGCCGCGTCGAGGACTCAAGGCCTCCAAATACGGGTCGCCCTACGCCACCACGGCACGCCCTGGACATTTTTTAACTACAAACGTTTCATGCAAATACACAATTTTCATTATCACAATTATCTTTATTTTTCAAATGACAAAAAAAAATATATATATAAGCCACTCAGGCAAATGAGAACAACTCTAAAAACCCAAATTCTGCCTTTCTTTCATATCTGGAGAGTCAGATAACATTGAACGAACTGTATGAAATACCTTAAATTTACATGAGTTTAAAAATATCTTTGCCTCAAGAACATTTTAAACAGGAGTTATAAGTAATGCAAAGTTGTCTGTTATTAAATCTTAAAACAAGTGAATTTTGCTCGTCATTTACAATATCTACAGGTTCATAACCAAATCTTACTCAAGAGTTTAATAAAAATAAGTGCCATAAGTCCAGGTGCATAAATGTTCGATTGGCTCTTCACTGCTGATAGTGACAGACGTTGCCGTTCAAAATACTCAGTTTCATGTCCTCAACTCTCAGTGCCACACTGTTACTGCCAGGCAAACATTTTTCTCAAATTCTTGCTTCTTCTCAGGGCAAAATGTTCTCCACCATTTTCATAACACAGTCTTTGATAAATGTACCTTCAGTAGAAGGTTTGCCATGTTTAACAATAACATCGTAGCTTGCTTTGGTGGTATTTTCTTTTGACTCACAGGCCCGCGTGAAGAATCGCTGTTGTGATGCCAGTGCAGCTTGGCGTTGCTTCACTTTTTCAGCACGGTCACTTCCTGTTAGCTTGTTGTATGTGTTAGCATGTTTAGTCTGATAGTGTCCTTTTACGTTGAAATCCTTAAACAAGGCAACCGTCTCACAAATTAGACAAGCACAATTGCCTTGATTTTCAGAAAAGAAGTATTGTAATTCCCATCTCTCTTGAAAGCGGCGGCCCTCACTGTAAACTTTCCTCGTTTTCTTTGCAGTGGCCATGGCAGAAATGAGTGGAGAGCGGTTCGCTGCATGGAGGCAGAGACTGATAGTATTAAAGTGGTGCTGCCACCATTTGGTGAAAGGAGGAATTACAGTTTCAAGTTTTATGATTTATTTATTCTGTTTCACAGTGCAGGCGGGCCATAAATAATACATTATAAAACCAAAGCTGCGGGCCGTATGAAATCTGACCGCGGGCCGTGATTGGCCCCCGGGCCGGACTTTGGACATGCCTGCCATAAGGTAACTATGGACCATCAATGCAGACCACTCACATTCCGTCAACATTTTTTTTTTTTTTTTTTTTACCAACTGCTTTTCTTCTTGGAGGCGCTAAAAATGATGACGAATGAGTGGTCAGCACTGATTAAAAAAATTTAAATTACTGTAACATCTGTAACATTGTATTTTACTTATCGTCTGTGGGTTACATTATTTTAGCCTTCAATGATAATGTGGCTTATTAAAAATCTAGTGAGTGTATTTTGTCCTTTTTTCAGTGTAAAAGGAGGATAAATAAAAGCATCTGCCAATACAGCAGTCAGAAAACTTGTCATAATTGTTTCTCTTGATATTTTGACTATTAGTCTTGATGATGATCTATAAGAGTTTTAGTTTGGAAGGCCTAACAGCCATCCCCCTAATCTTTAATTCCTTCCATATTTTCTTTATCAGATTCAAGTCAGGATACAGCTGCACCTCTCTAAAAGTTTAAAATTAATTCCAGACATAAATAGATAAAATAGTTTATGTGCCATAAACAAGCCATTAAGAATAGATTTATACACACAAATTATTAATTTTAGACTAGACATACAAACTTAACTACTTAGCCTGCAATGCCTTAATGTGTCCACATGAGGGCAGCAGAACTTTCTGTGCTGAAACTCTTTAATGAGCAACAATATTTTTCCTTTAAGTGTAACGTCTAGAGGAATAAAAGCCCAGGATTCTAACTTTAACACATATTTTTGTAATATTAGATGATTAAAAATGAACTACAGGAGCTGTTAAATGTTTTATGGTTATTTTCGCCTGTGGCAGAGCGTGTTTCTTTGGGATAAATCTAGGGAAAGAAAAGCATCTAGAAGCAGACTTACCGCTGGAGCCAGTCTCTCCATGTAGGAGACGAGTTTCTGCAGCTCTTTGTCTTCTGGTCCTCCAGACCAGCTCTTAATAGGTATCGTGTTCATCAGCTGGAGAAAGGAAAAAATTATGAGAAACAAAGAAAACACTAAACTAGTGAGGAACAAGTAAACCTACAGAGGGTTAAAATATCTTATTTTAATTGTAAAGGAGGACATAGAGGAAAATTTGTTCAGAGACTTAAAAATGAGATCTTATTGTGATATCCACTGGCACTCTTTGGTGTAGATGTTGTTGCAGAGGGACGAATCACAGTTATGAGTAATAGTGGAGTTTAAAACAAAACCAGATGACAAAATGTGGCTTCATCCTCACTGATGTGTCAATATTTAATAAGCAGGTTGCTGCTTTTTAAAAAAAACATTATGTTTACAGCCCAATCAGGCTGTGTTACAGCGAGAAAGAGCAAGACATCAGCGGCTAACAAGAAGGCTGAACATCTTGCAGCAAAGTTGCTCTTTTATTTGCTTTTGAGGTTTCAACACTGAGCCGTTATCGAACATGTTGAATGTGGAAATGTTGGCAGCTTTTCGGAAATCTAAGAGTTATAGTGAGCAGGAGTGTTTTAAACAACTTTAATTAGTTCTTAAAGAGAAATGGAATTGCAAAAACCAAAGCTCAAGAGTGTGTCTTTATCAAAAAATAAAACAAATCTTGCTGCACATTATGAGAGAAACCCCCCCCCCCCAACATTTTATTGCAATGCTAAAGAGTGCGATAATAAGTTACCCCAGATTTTTCTGACTCTTAATTTATCCCAATTTCACTGCAGTCATGTTTATCTGCTAAGTTATTAAAAATAAAGTACTTCTAGATTTTTACTCCCACTGATGACTAACCAGACATCTATTTGTTTACATATTGTAAAAAGAGTTATACTTCTTTAGATATTATCTGCATGCATGGCATTAACACACGGTAACCTCCCAAACATCCAGACAATCCTTTGCAGTTGAAATATTAAGTTCATCCATATTGTGCAGTCCTACTCTCTGATAATTAAATACATTTTTTAAGCTATACAGCTTTCTGTGTAGTAAAGTTTCTCACGTGGTATGGGTAGGTGTGCGGTGCGTTATCCAGAACGACGGTTTTCGTCAAGTCTCTCCCGAGGATGCTGAGATCCTTGATGTAGTGACCGAGGACGCAGGCGCAGTCGTCCTGATACAGGCGGTGTCTGAAAAAAATAAAAAAATCAGAAGCAGCTCAATGGCAACTTGTAACAAAGCAGAGAAAAACAAATAAAATATCAGCAGCAGCTCTGAAGGCGACGTACCGGAAGAGTTTCTTCTGAGGGTCGAGGATCTCCAGGATCTTCTCAGCGTATTCCTTCTTTGCACAGGTGTAAACAAAAAGCTGGAAATCACAGGAAGCTGCGGTTAGGAGTTTGTAACTGATTTACAAAGAGAAACAGAAACTGTGAGTCTCTCAAACCTCGTAGATTTTTGCCATGGCTTGAAGAAACTCTCTCACATGTGGACGCAGGATCATGTACACCTGTTGAAAGGAACAAACACTTCTTTATTAAAAAATCATGAAAAATGACTGGTGTTGCATGAATTGCATATTGCCTTATGCGAAGCTTTTACTTTAAACTTTCTAGTAGCTCTGAATCATTCCCAGGATTTCTCTGTGGCATCTTAATGTTTGGGTTACACAAGCATAAGGGAATTCTGGAAATGTTTGGGAGTGCTGCATTGGTGGTGTAAGGCATTATTATCAAGAAAAGGCAAAGAAATCTTAATTTTGTTGTTTCCAGTACAGTTTTATGCCAATACAGACTTCTGTAATTTTTTTCCTACAAGCCGATTCGATTTTAATCAACCAGAAAACATAAAACATACAAAACTAAAAAAAAAAAATGTTCCAGGTTCTCTGATAGAATTATTTGTTCTGAATCCACCCAAAATTTAATGAATGACAGCAATATTAACCCAATTTCTGCCTCAAAGCATGTCCACAACTGATGCCTTTTAAAAATAAACTGACATTACAAAATTGTAAAATATTTGTAGACAATAAATGTTGGGAGTTTTAGTTTTTCACAATTAATGAACAGCTGGAGAGTGTGAAAATTATACAATTATGATTTTAATCTCGGAGCTTCTTGCTTTAGTTTGTGCAACAACAGACCTGAATGTTATTACAAGATTTAAAAAATGCAACTTTTCTAGAAAATGTTTGTTTACTAAACAGCAAATTTCAGATTCACTAACTCGGCATGTTCCATAAAACCGTCCGTTGTGAGCCACATGTAGGATTTTATTTATATTTTCCTGCTGTTGGTTAGATTCAGCTCACCTGAATCTAACCAACAGGCTAACAGGAAGCTAAAACAGAACCTGGAGCCGAGATGAGAAACTCATCGAGCCATTTGTTGGAGCATCAACTAAAGAAGAAGGTGGCAGAGATTATTTACCTGGTATTGATGATCCTGGAATGTGGTATAGAAAGTATAATCTGCTTCTTCGATCACATTCAGGGAGCTGAACATGAGCGTCTCCTCCTATTCGGGGAAACAAAAACGTGAATCGGTCTTCTTTTAAATCCAGCTGCTGCCATAACACAAATGGTTAGGACTAAAAATAAAAAAATGTCATTGATATTCATGTTTGTTGTCAAGTCTCTACCAATATTTTGCTCTTTTCCCAGAACCCCCTAACCTTTAATGCAGCTAGCGAACCAAACCAAATGACACTGAATGGATATCGTGCTGGCAGCAGAGTTATGTTTAAATCAGGTTGATTTCTTTGGTTTGGTTTTTCACCTCCGGTTTGCTCCATCGCACTAAAACGTCTCGATCAATGATCCGACTCGCTGATCCAGCAGCTGCTTCAGCGGTTCACAAGTTTAGGGGAGTTAATAATTAGGGAGCCGAGCTGCAGCCTCCCTTCTCTTTAAAGTCGGGGATAATTAGCTGCAGACGGGATAATGAACAGCTGCTTTAGCTCAGATAGTTTCTACACGCAGCATAAAACTCACATCTAAATAAACATTTACTGTTTATATGATGAACAAATAAAATCCTTCTCAGTCTTTGGGACTAGGAATTAATTAAACAATTAATCAGATTAATTGTGATGAAATGATTATTAAAATAATCGGCAACTAAGTTAGTAATTGATTATTTGTTAACTGGAGTTACAGACTCATTTGCTGAAAGAACAACCCAGTACCAGAGCCAAAACTGTACAAAAAATATGTACATTTTGATTTTAAGATGAAAACATTTGTAAATGTGTTCAACCCAAAACCTCTCAACTGAGTTTTAGCTTCACCTGGCTCAAATTCTCTAAAAATTAATCTGTCATTAGGCACCTTTTGTTGTCCATAAAGCGCAGATCTATTCACAGTTTGATGTTAAAGTATTTCTTATCTTCAGATGGATTTTTTCTACAATTCTGATCAAAACGACACTAATGGAGTTCTAAGCTGTTGCATTATGGGCAATGAAATGTTTATTTTCTTGTTTAATAAAGGAATTAAATTGCTTATTTGCATTTTTGATGAAGCCAATTAATTAAAAAGATTAGCCAATTAATCATCACAATAAAGTGATAGGATAACCAGTTGCTAAATTATTTGTTAGTTTCAGCTCTACATCATACTAGGATTGTTTTCCAGTTCCAGTATTTATCCCAGTTTGGTTCTGGGATGAACATTAGTGCATCAGAATTGCGGTATGACTGAGCGTACCAAGTCGACCACCAGCGTGGCCTCCGGAGTGCTCCGGGTCTTTGGCGGGATATCTCGGAGACACGGTCGGGAATGCTGAGACTGGGACGGGATGTTCTTGATAAAGGTAAATCTGAGAACACGATAATAAAAATACAACACATAAAAACAGGAGAACATATTTACATTAATGAGGGGACTGGAAATCTAGCTTTTGTTAAAATGAGATGTTTCCTCTTCCAGAGGTAAAAACAAAAAAAAAAAACAGAGAGGAGGAAGAAGAACATACGGATCAAAGACGTCGTCATCCTCATCTCCAGCCAGCAGGTCGATGGAACCGTAACCAAACACTCCTTGTTCTGGGCTCAGCAAAACACTGTTGGCAGTTTCAGGACATTTCATATCTGAGCAGAAAAACAAAGAAAAACAGCCTGAGACGACCCGGCAGGAGCAGCGATTCACTACAGCAGGACTGGCAGAGGAAGCTCAAAAGGTATGATGAATTTTTTCTTTTCTTTTTATTAAATTTTATACTCTCCCAATCATTTATTTATCTTTAATGTCAGATTTAGAAAGCTGAGCTAAGATGTTAAGTTTACTGACGATTACACACAGAGACCGCTGTTTACATCGGAGAGTTCCAACTGGGCTTGTTGCCAATCCAAGATATTACGGATGGTTTAAAAATTGTAAATATAGTGTAATCACACTATTTGTCTTTAAAATATGCAAAGATGAAGAAAAGTGAATAAATCCTAAAAACAGTGGAAGGCTAAGAGCTCATCCAAAAAAAGACTTTGACTAATTTAGAACAAATCCAACTGAAACGTTAAAAATAAAAAAACCTTCACAACGGACTGGCAGGACTTTTTTTTTTTTTTTTTTTTTTTACACATTTCTCACCGTAACATGTTTCTCACTATACAAATGATGAAGTAATTATTCACACAAACTGCTCAGACATAGACATTTCATTTAAAACTGTGATAAATATAGTTTTCTGTTTTAGCCAACGCAGGTGGTTTTCTGACTAGCTGTTAGCATTCAGCCTTCACATTGACTGAAAGCCCTTCTCCAAAACCCGCTGACACGACGCCGTCTGCTGAAGGTGAGGAACTGCTGCTGATTACCAGAAAAACTCTTAATGATGCAATCACCAACACACGGCGGTCTGAACTATTTGCTCATTGTTGCTCGGTCTACATTCCTGTTAACTCAATAAATCAATGTTCCTCGACTGCTGTTCATCTTGTCTGATCGCATGGCGTCACCATGCAGTGGAAAAAGTTAAAAACTGAATCCAAAAGATTTGCTGAAAGCAGCAGAGACCATGAGGCTGATGGAAATGACAGGAGCGAAACTAAAGGAGTCTCTGACCCTCTTCACTGTTTCAGGTCAGAAGCTGAGACACCTACTCTCCTTGCTGGGAGTGAGGAACCGCACGATGGGCGGATAGATGTTTCTGGCCGTGGAGTTACGAGGAGACGCCACGTCGATCTCCGACAGAATGCGCTCATGGTGCAGTATGGGCTTGAGTGGAGTCTTGAAAGCCAAATCTGGAAGACAAGAAAAGGATCGGTTAGGAAAGAGGATTTGTAGATTAAGGAAAATAAAAAACTTAACGAGTGTAACCTGCTGATGGAGATAAAACACCCGATTCTCTGTCCTCAACAGCGATGGCCCTTGGCCGCTTCCTCGCCCGGCCACGAGGCAGCGGCCGCCTCTTCACCGTAGGAACCTCATCTTCTGGTTGGTGAGCCACAGACTCCTCCTCAACCTAGTCACAGGTGAAATAAATAAAAGCAGTTATGAAAATTAGTCTCATTCAATCACGAGATCAAACAATTTAGTCTGTGGTGGCAAAGTTTGGTAGATGTGAGAAATTCAGAAAATCTGATTTTATTTTCACAGATAAAACCACCTTGATGATCCACTGTCAGGGTTTTCCCCATTGTATTATAAGCCTGGTGGGCCTCCAGGCTTTACTTGTGCCCCCACCAGGCTAAGCATTGCTCATTTATTTAAAATGTTTGCATTTTTTAATACTTTATAGTTAGTTATCAGGTGTTAATCTTCCAATCTTTCAATGATACATAATTATCAAGTCATATTTTAAAATTTCCAGTCAACTTTAAAAAATGTTTTAACTCAAAAACATGGCAGGCCGCTGGATGAACGACTGGCCTATAGCCCACTATCTACATCATTATTTAATATTATGCTTTTAGTTTATGAACTTCTAATTCTTTGTATTTAATTTTTCTTTACAGTTCTAGTTTGAGCGTTATAATCTTCCCCTGGAAAATAGAGCTGTAATGGTTGTTTTATTTATTATGATGCACGAGTCAACTTTTCTTTTTTTCTTAAGTATTGAAATTGGCATCATGACATTGTGATTATACCTTTTGTATAATTTGCTTCCTTGTGAATGCAGAAAGTAAAAAGTATTTACATACCAGTGTAGTAAATTTTGCTGGGAGAAGGTTTTTTAAAAAAAAATCTTTTCAAAATGAATTTTGTATCTTCATGCATATCTACAGATTAATTTCGATTATAAACAGCGCTGTTATGATTAATCTATGAGCTTTAGCTGTCCAAATTATTACTAGAGACAAGAATGAGCCTTTATCAAACCAATATTGATTCCATGATTTGTTTTAAGACCAAATGTCCTGAACACAGAGCCTCAAACACTAATGTTTAGTTGATGAAACCAACACTTTCTTAATAGCACCACAGCAACTTCTACTCCACATAATGAACAACAATAGCTAATGACAATAGGCATTTTTTTCAAATGTGCTCATAAAAAGCACATTTAATGAAACCTGAGCATTAAAACATCAGTTGGTGGAACAGAAACGTCTCATTTGGGTTTTTAATGAGCAACATCAGATACTAAACGCTGAGGCCTGATCCGCCATTTCTGCTCTCAACCATCAAACCAGAGTAAACTCCTGGCAGCGGCTCAACCCTCATTTGTGTTCGCAGCGTGAAACACGTGTGTTCTGGTGACCTACTTTCTCTGGACTGACTCTTGCATGCGACCGACTCTGCGTTAATCCAACACAGACTCAGCGCATCCGTCCTCTAAAAGCCATCATTATTTCAACATTTTTACGACAGGAAGAGCTAGTTTTGTTAGTAAGGCACAGTTTCAGCATCAAACTAACTCAAAGTGCTTCACATGACTGGAAGGAATATAAAGGAAACGGGCAAAAAAAACCTCTACATTGCAGTGATAAAGTAAGAGAAAATGATGAGGCTGAAAAACAGATGACACTTAATGATGTTCCAGTTGTTATTAATCAAATGGAAAGCTAAACAAAAGGGGTTTATACTCAAACCCACAACATCAACACATTGATACAATTGCTTTGTAGAAGCAATGTGCTTTGTAGAAGTCTGTGTTTTGTTTATTAAAACATTTAAAAAATAAAATCTCTATTACTACTAGTATTGATCTTAATTTGTCCCTTTTCTTTGTCTTAAAGAAAGCCATAAGGACTAGTTAGGGGTTTGAACCAGCAACCACCAGTTACAAATAAATCCATCTCCTGAGCCACTGCCACCACAGCTTTAGTGTTATTTTTAATATCAATTTATTTATCTATAATCACCAGATTAAAGTCTGACCAAGTTGCTACAGTTCTAGAAACACAAACAGCACTCCTATGTAAAAGTGCCACCAAATAGGTTGCTCAGTATTTGACCTCTGACCCCTCAATGATTACTTCTAAACACATTTAGGAGCTTCACTCTGTGGTTGAATAAAATACACATACCATTTACTCCTCATTGTGCAGAAAAGAGTATTCAAACTGCCTCTGTGCAGTTATACACAATACATTTATTGGCATAAATCTAAATCATCATTGTGACATTAGATGTTGACGCAACGAAGAAAGGAACAAACAAATAAAGAGTTTTGACTAAAAGAAAGGCAAGAAACTGGAAGATTTTACTGCATTTTGCAATTGTCACAGCATGGAGAAAATTGATATTTTGTCTAATATAAACTAAAACCATAAAGTTAAATATGATTTTTAGATAAAAACACAGTTACGGCAAGCATGTGTGTTAAATAGATGGCTACCTGAGCAGATAGATTGGCTTACTAACTACCTAATGTCAGATTGTTATGCATGTATAAAAAAACAGTCAGAATATAATTTAATTTAGGTCAGAAGCACTTGGGGGGGGAAAAAAAAAGCTAATTTCACAAGAAATTTCTGAATCTTGCTTTTGATTTAGTACTGGTAAGAGGTTTGCAAGGCCTTTAAAAAAAAAGAAGATATATAGTAAAAAATAAAAAAAATAAAAAAATCTAGCTTTCGTCCAAGAATTATTCTGATCCATACACATTGTCCTTCCGACGTGACCAACTAATCGTAGAAAGCAGAAAGCAATTAAAAAACATCGAAATGGTTTGACAATTTTAGTTTTTACACACAATATTTTTTATGCTGTACTGTGGTTAGTTGTGTGAAACTTCCGCCCTGATAGTTTCATTTTGAGCTAAACGGTATCTGAAGAACAGATGTTTGTCAATCGGAAGCCAACCTCAGCATTACTCTGAAACAGCGCCTCCTACCGGAGCTCTGAAAATGCCAGCGTTCTATCCACAGTAAAAGCTGATTAAATTACCTTCGTGGATAATTATTTACTACAAAACCTTTAAAAATCTGATCGGTGACCCAATATCTCTACTTCTGATTGACTGCCATTAGGGGCGATTGGTCGTCATTCGTTTAGGCCACCTACCGTTCAGATGCTGTTTAAACACCAGATGCTAACAGTAGTTAGCATCAGCACCGTCTGCTGTGTTGAAACTAGCAAAACATCAGAACATTTGAGCGATAACTGGATATTTCACCTGAAAACTGTTCACTGTTGCCACAAATATGCTCAGTGTTACTAAAATGAAACAACCGTTTTTACATCGATGAGCTACCTTGTTTGGTAAGGGGCTTTCCGTCTCCGTCGTCAAAAGGCGCGTTTGTCTCGACCGTTGACGTGTCCTCCTCGGCGTCTCCGAAGCAGCGGTAATCGTCCTTTGAGACCTAAGTCTCATTTTTCCTTTTCATGCAAGACTCCTAAAGCATCTAAACTGAAACTCTTCCGCTGCACTGTGTTGCCTTCGGGCAAGCGTTTTAGTTCTCCTCCTCCCCGCCCACAACTGGACGTTTACTCGGTCTGAACACGCCCCGCTCATCCCCGCGTCTTCTCGAATCAAAGAGGAGGAGCGAGTTTAAAACTGCAGCGGTGCCTTCGATTCTCTGTTCTGGACGGCGCTTGAGGGCGGTGCTTAAACAATAGAACTAACCACTGTGAAATAAATCACGTGTTCTCTGTTTACGTGTGCCGCCAGCGTGGACTGGACTGCACTTATTCTACAATGAATATTTTATCGAGTATATGGTCAGAAATCTATTCTTTAAAATTATTTTATTTCGAGGTTGTTTTTATAGACTCCTTACAATTTCTGATAAAACTTCAGACACAATTTTTCTTATCTAAACCTTTACTGTATTGTAGTATTTTGTAATAACATAAATATTAGAATATTAGACATAAATATTCAGCCATTCTGAAAATTTTTCAATTTTGACCAGTTCTGTCTTGTATCTTCATTCATTGTTCTGCTTTATTATCAGGCATGTCATTTTTAAGGAAAAAAATCTAAACATACGGAACTTTAAGGAAGCATTAAATCGTTTAAAACTATTTTTAAAATGATTTTCCATAGAACACAATAGGCAACTTAAAAAAAACTATATTACACACATGGTGTTTGGCTTTGTGATTAATCTCTTTGCCATTTTACAATTTTTATATTAATAAAAGAGGTTAAGTATGCTTGTGTTTCAGTGAAAATGTTGACAAATAATCTTAGAAAAACATAACACATTTCTGTTTAAAATAGTTATTTAATACTGTAATTATGTAAAATACCACCTTAGGTATGTTTACACTCAGTAAAGGAGATAAAACAGCTGAACTCTTGACCCTCATCAGCGAGGGGGATCAGATGGCTCAGCGTTGCTGCAGGAGGAATTTTATTGGTTTGGGAAGCATCGCTGCAAATCAATGCCAAGTTCAGCTTCATGCCATTTTGAAATATTTCCGTTATAATGGGATTGGTCTCTTCTGGTGTGATGAAAAATGGGAATCGGATGTATTTCAGTCATAATAAGGAAATGTTGACACACTCTACAAGGGAACATATTTTTGAAGAATATTGCGCCACTGCGCCACTGTGCAGCCCGCAGTTCAAAGTCCTTTACATGAATTAGAAGGAAATACAAACAAAACCGAAAGAAAGACAACAAGGTAATAGAACTACACATTGGTTCCCCATGTTTAATAAGAACAAGAATAAGTTGAATTTATAAGCTGGTATCTGTAAAAGCTGCTAGCAAATTCACATTAACACTTATTCTGTGGGTTTCTCTGGATTCTTCTTCTGATAAAACTAGATGTTGGTTCTCCATGTTTGGTAAGATTAATAAAAGCACCTAAAAATATAATTTATTTTCCTGTAAACTGACAGGCTGGATAATTCAATTCAATTAAAAAAATAAAATTTTGACCCCAAAGGGACATTTAATGTGGATGATGATGTTGTAGGGAAGAAGGATATTAAAACCGTGTTCGCTGCCATTTTTCTTCCAATCTGCTACTTTGTGTTGGTTTATCATAGAAAATCCCTCAATACATTGAAATTTTAATTAAAAAAGTAAAAAGGTTAAAAAATGCAATTACTTTTGCAACTGTGCAGAAGTTTGTCGTTGACATAAAAACTAAGAATCAAACTTCTGCTGGAAATCAGGACAATAAGTAAATAACACCCACAACTTTGTAACATTTAAGAATTGTGATATTTTATTAATTTCAGATTCAAATAAAAGTATTCACACAAACACATATTGACTAAATAGGCAAGAATTGCTCTCCACCCTTTCAGAAAAATAGTGAAAAAAAAACAACAACAACAAAATAAAACAGTTACACCCCCTGCAGCCACTCCACTGTTGCCGTGGCTACCGGGAAACGTCCCATTCATCAAAAGATGGTAATCATTTATAGAAAAACAAAAAAGGAGGGGCAAAAAGTGTCTGTGTGTGTGTGTGTGGAGGGGGACTGGGGGGGTAAATAGCACACATCATGAGAGCAGACAGGAAGATCCACAAACGGACTCGCCATACTAACAGTGGTACAGGAAGTGGTACCTGTTGTGGTACTCGTAGTAGTTCGCTGTTCATCTGGAGGTTTCCTGTTGTTGGAGCTCAATTAGACCGAACAGCAGAAGAGTTACGAACGTGTAACAGTAAAAAAAAATAAAAGAAAAAAGGAAGGAAGGGGGACGCATACGGAGGCGTCCAAATGAGCCTGGGAGTAAAGGGTGAGAAGACACCGGAGTTGAGGATTACCAGCAGCTCAGGTTTAATCTGATGTGTTGGAGGTAATTTCATACCCTGATGTTCGTCCTCGCGCTCTCCTCCCACTGATCAATAACATGAGTCCAAACAGGGTGAAAATAAAATGCATCAAACTGGAGGTAGAGGTAGATTTTCCTGAGAAGTTGTAAGACACAACAGACACGCCTTGTTTCCGAACTGAAGATACTCAAAGACACCCGAAGATCACTCACTCTTTTACTCACTCACGCACACTCTTCTCTACAATAATCACATTATTATCAACATAATCATCGCTGGATTCATAAAACTGCTCTAGAAGTAATCTCTGTGTGCCTCGGTTTCTAAAAGCATGCCAAAAAAAGAACAAAGAAACAGCAAACAAACAATATAAACATGATATAATCCATAGCCCTAAGTAAGCCATCTATTAGAAATAATCTACTTAACAAATCTTAGAAATACAGATTAATTCATATAATTGTCACAGCAGAAGGCATCTTGTTGTTTTTCATTCTCTCATGATGGTTTTCCCTGCCCACAGTCCAACCTGATGGAGGTCAAATCAGTGATAGAGTCCAGTCAAAAAGCCCTGAACCCACCTCAACCCGTAAAATGTTCCAACTCGGCGGCAACGAGTGGGAACAGGACGCCATTTCCAAACAAGATGCTGAGGATCTATAGTTTGATTTATTTTTTAAAAATCTACAGCTTTGGTTGGATGAAAAGCAGCTCTATTTCACCAACATCTGTGCGCAAGAGACCAGGATGTTAGATTTAACAAAGTGGATCTGCTGAGACGGACGTTCCAGTTTGTGCAACAGCATCAAAAAAAGCAGAATTAAGCAGCGACACCAACAAACTACCAGAGCGTAACTTGAGACGACGAAGTAAAGATGGCAGAGCCACCTGAAAGCTTCCCGAGTGGAAAATAAAAAACAGAAAAAAACAGTTTTGTTTTGTGTGCTACTCATTTAAAACCAACGTGCTTATTTATTTATTTTTGCTACAATTTGGCTCCAGTTTGATCACAGCTACACTAAAACAGGACGCCTGGTTCCTGTGAAAATACCCAGACAGAGCTGGAAGAAGAGCGACTGCCTGTGTAAGAGTTTGAGATTTTTCTGTGGTAGTGTGCGTCATAATGCTCCTTCACACATTTCTACATAAACACACTTGAAACACTTGGAAGATATGAGGATATGGTCAGAGCTCGTGTCGTTGAGGTAAATGCGACATGTTCATTTAGAAAGCTGATTGTGCATTGTAATAAAACCTTCCACTCGGGGGCGCTCTTGCCACAAAGGCTTTAAGGCTTGAAAGTAAATTTCCTGCTCTCCTTGCATGACTAAAAATGGTTATTGATTAAAGGAGAGAGTCACATTTAAGCAGATATCTGATTGTCTGCGGTTATTACAATCTCTTTAATGGTCTTTGTGAAGCAAGAAAAAACATTTTGATGAGGTTTTTTCTGCTTGAACGACAGGAATCGTCGATGAGAAGCCGAGTTCCTTGAATCAGGGCTCGGCTTGTGGTTGAAGGGATGTACGAGAGCTTTTTTGAGGTTTTTTCCTTTAGAGGTATACAGTGTTGCCTTAGAATTGTCTCCTGATTGTCGCAACCACGCAATAAAAACAGAGTAAAAACAGAATAAAAACGCCAACCCTCCCTGAAGATACTGCCATGCGCCGAAAGAGAAAGGAGCTGCAGAGCCTCCACTGTTCAAATGCAAATATCCCTCAGAAGCAGTCAATAGATATGCAATAAACATGGATTGACTGGCTGGGGGGGCAGCTGCTTTACCGCTGCCCTGGGAGCTGAAAGGTCAAAGGGTGAAATCTAAAAAGGCAATGTTGATCCTTTAGATCCAGATTGATTGAATTTAGTTTTCCTTCCCCCCTCGCAAACATTCAGCCGAAGCCTTGGTTCTTTTTTTCTTTTTTTTTTTTTGATTGTCAGCAACATGGGATCTGCAAAAAAAACAACCTTTGCTTTCTGTGAGAATTCAGACGGATGCATCTTATTTATTTATCACAGCAGAAACGGTTAAGAGGACAAAATATCCCCATCGATTTTCCCCGCATGGTTTTTGGTGTTAAACTAAAATAAATGCTTTTTACACGGAACTAAAAAGACAAGTTAAAAGTATTTTTCATTAAAAAGCTACTTTTTGATCATTATTTTGAACGCCTTGGTTGAGATTTTATTTTGTATTTTTTCTGCAATCATAGTTATTTTTCTAAAATGTTTACGCCAGCTTTAATGAATGGGTCGTTGGATGTTTGGAGATTCAAATCAAATTAGGAAACGTGATCAATAGAAGACGAATAGTTTCTGTTTGACCTGAGGCTCCTTTTTAAAAAGATAATTTAATTTGTCAGAGCCTTAAAAATACAAAAAGAGTCCATTTGCAACAACCTTCTCTGCTGGAAAGCCTAATTTGTGCCATCTTTTAAAAAACGGGTCACTCCAGATCATCAAACCCAGAACAATTTCTATAAAATAAATAACAGTGGAGCATTTTTTTTTACTATTTAATTTTTTTAAGTTGATAAGGGTGTAAAGGAACAGATGATTATTTAGTAATCCATATTTTTCTGGTTCCTTTGGGTTTAAATGTGTGTCTGAACTATTTTTAAAAATGTCAAACTGGCAGCTAATTATCTAAAAATCCCCATATATACAATTAATAATTAATACATTTGAAAGCAGAACTGCAGAAAAAAGGGGCAAGTTGGAGTCACAAAATCGCCATAAGTGACACCAAAAGGGCCTGAGTCTTTGACAATTCATTAAAATTTTACATATATTTGATTAAATACTACTTTTAATAAACTTTAGACATTTTACCAGAGGAATAGCAGAGTTAAAGACAAATAGTAAGTGTATTATATAAGGGAACATTTCCTTTAAATAACATATATTATCATATTTTAAAGCCAAACACCCTAAAAATCTTAAAAGTATAAAACTTGAGTGACTATTGCCCTTTCTATCTGATTTTAAAGAGGATATATAAAATAAACTAACTGTAGAAAGACTCTTACAGTGAGTCCTCAGATATTAATGTGCTGAAAGCTACATTACTATAGAGTATACCACTCTGTTATGTGGAGAAAAGTGAGGCTTGCATGGCCTGTGAATGTAAAGCATTTTGGTGTCTGAGCTCCTTGGAGGAATGGCAGTGCAGGGTAACAATGCAGGTCAGAATTGGAGTAGAAAATCAAACGTTATGTTGTCAAACTTTTGTTTTTTTTTTCGTTTTGGTGACTTGCAGGCAGACATGGCTCTACATTCAAAGCAACCAGACAACGTTTTTCCAAACTTCCTCCACCTCACTGGATAAATCTCTGTTTCAATATTAATTTTATGAACCCAAACACAAACTGTAAGTTTTGCCATACCTGTTTTGTATTTGGTGGACGTTGGGTTTTCCAATAATGAAGTCATATTTTGTGATGCATTCCTGACTGCTCTGTGTTTGCTTTTTTCATGTTCTCAACTTTGGACCCATTCTGAACGACTGGGTCGAAACGTTTTGAAAATTATGCTAAATGCTCTTGAGGATTGTCTAAACTGATTGAATAGAAGGTTTCGATCGTCAAATGTTAAACTGAAAAAGAACTGACTTAAGTTTAAACATTTTGTTTAAATCAGGCTACTTTAAATACAATAAAAATGTAAAATTTCAATTCTTTTTCACTTAAATTTCTTATGAAAGGGGTTCTTTATTTAGTGTGTAGAGTAGAGTGCTTTTGAAAAG
This sequence comes from Xiphophorus couchianus, assembly GCF_001444195.1. Lineage (NCBI taxonomy): Eukaryota > Metazoa > Chordata > Actinopteri > Cyprinodontiformes > Poeciliidae > Xiphophorus > Xiphophorus couchianus. The sequence continues at coordinate 4,746,065 of NC_040236.1, forward strand.
TGACCAGTGTTTGTTTAGCAGCTGGTGGTGATTTCCCACAGAGAAGCGAGTACAGGAATCAAAGCCCTGACAGCCATCTGGTGATATTTGACTGAACAGTAAAAAGTGATTAGGCGGAGGAGCTGCTCACTCTCTGGTCACCTCACGCTGCGTTAAGGCCTCAGAACAGAACCAGCGCACAAAGCCTGATTTAGGGCTGAGTAACGATCTCCAACAGCCGACAGCCCAGAGAGGAAACGCAGGTTCAAGTTCAAAAAGCTAATCGATTGAACTATTTCAAGATGCAGAGACACTGCTAGCTGCTACGGCGTGCCTCTTCTGTCATAAAACCGACCGGGTTCGCGCCGATGATAAGACACAAGCAAACACGTAGAAAGGTCCAGATTGAACCGCAGCGGCTGCACAGTTTGAGGATCACAAAACATTCACTGCTGTAACGTCGATGGAGAAGGCGACATCCATGTCACAGCGCAGGATAAGAAGCACTTGGATCAGAAGAAGCGCAAAGACATGAAGAAAACAAGGCTGAACGGAAAAAATGAAAAATAGAAGCATCTGTAATCAAGATTACGAAGAGCTGAAGATGCCTGTCGGGTTTCTCCTGAGGCCCACATGATTGTCCGTGTGAGTTTCAAAGAAAGCAAAAGGATTGAGTGGACTCTCAGATCAGAAAATTGCTTCATTTCTGATTGAAGGGGCTGAAGCATGACACAGACCTGAAGAGGCAAGAGGGTAAAATGTCGAAAGCATTGCTCTGTCCAGTGTAATAGAAGACAGCTAAAAATCACACAAAGCAAAGAGACACCTGAGAAAAATCATAACGCGATATTTTAGCTAACGACGAACCTTAAACTGAGCGCCGTTCTGCTCCAGAGAGCCGTTCTGGAAGCGTGGCGAACACGCGTCTGAGACTGGCCACGTGAAAACATACAGGACGAGCCGCGGCCGCCTCTGGAAGAACGAGCGCACAGACAGACAAACAGCAACGTGCAGAAAGCATGCCACATGGAGTCTGGATAAGAGCGATAATACAGCAACAGTCCTGCGGGTAAGCAGAAGATCCCTGCTGGTTCTTCTGCTTCACTTAAGACTGCCATCAGGACCAAACCTGCACTTGTTCTCCCACAGGGCTGCCACGTTTATAAGGTTATCTGGTTTTACAACAACATTAGGTCACAGCCACACAATGTTTTATGCCCTGAAGAGAAAAAAAAAAACATACCTTTTAAAGCTTTTCTGATTAAAAATAGAGGATTTTCATACTTCTTTTTTCATAGAATTCTTAATATATAGATTACTTTTCCTGCAGTGAGAGGATTGTTAAAGGTTTAAACAATAAAACACAACAAAGAGAATAACAATAATGATAATAATGACAATGAAAAGTTAAAATAATAAAAAAATCTCTCCTCTTTAAGATATAATATCATTGTCAGTCAGTAGCTGTGTTTGTGTGTGTAAACAATGCGTTAGCCTACCTAGTTATTATCTTCTCTGTTGTTCTCCAATAATCTGTACATTTATGCAGAAATAAATAATTCACAGGTTGTGCACAAGTTTTAGCATATACTGGCTCTCAGTTGGGATTATTTCTTTTCAAAATCCTTTTGGCGATGAAGAACAAAAGAGGTGAGTTTGTGAGAGAAAACCTGAGATAGTGTACTTCAAGTGAGCAGAGTTTCAGTTTGTCTTTCTGTACTGATGATGGTTCTTCTCTTCTTTTCTTTTTGGCATAGATGATGTAGAAAATTAGGTTGCTTTTTGGCTTTTCTTAGCGTGGTAATAATAAAAAAAAAAATGGGGGGAAATTTGTTAAGACAGCTGGTTGCTGGAGGCTGAGGTAGGTGTGTTTTGCTGCTGCTGCTGCTGTGGAGCAATACGACTGCTGACAGACTTGTTGGAGAGGGATGACACAGACGCACCGGACGAAGCTGACCCTGCTGCTGCCTGAGCGAAAAGGACACCTAGACAGGAAATTGGGCAAAAGGAAAACCAGCAATCACTGTTAAAATCCACAGCACATCAATTTAAATCCAATCTCAAGACTTATGAGTGAAGAAAATAGTAATATTTCACTAAAAACAGGAAACCAGGGGCTTAATTTGCACCTTATAAACTTTATGTTTTTAAAGATATAAATCCATAAAATCACTCTAGATGTCTTTGATGGAGGCAATTGGTTACCAACATGCACTGAAAAGATAGGTAAAAAAGATTATTTATTCATAGAGCATTATTTTAACTCAACAATTTCCTGTCATAAAAGATTTAATTGTAAATGTTTCCTTTGGACATAGATTGACACTGTAGCACCATCCTCTGCAAGATAAGCGATTAGTTCAGGTCATTCTGATGTCATGATGTTAAATAAAATTAGTCAAAGTCGATATGTTTGCAAAAGGCCAGACCTCTGAGTGGAGGAGCATAAATGTTCAAATAGAAATATGTTTTTGGTTTTGAAAAATAGAGACTAAATGGGCAGTAAGAGGAAAAAAAAGAGAAAGCTGTTAAAGAAAAACTAAAAAATATAAAAAATGTCCTTTTACTTTTCACCATAAGTAACTCCTTCTGTAGTGAACCTGAGACAATTTCTAATATATTTAGAGAATACTAAGAGACAGGATGAAGGAAATAATTAGTGGTCATTGTTTACTAAAATTTAAGGATTGTTTAAAATCATATTGGGACTCTGTGTTAAGAGACTTAAATCACAAATTCAGATCAGTTAATCTCAATATTTTCAAGCAAACGTCAGCCTTCTTTGTTACTAATATTATATTAGCAGCTTTGATAGTTTTCTACATTTCTGAGGCACATAAATTAATGATGATTTTACTTTGTAGTATTATATTTCCAGAGATATGCAGTCTTTAGTTAATTAGTTATTTATAAAACATACAAAACTAACTAAGGCACCTGGCCTTAAACAAACATATATAGACATTTTTATAAAATGTGGTTGTCTTAACAGCGATTTGGTAAAATATTTCTAATGTGATAAATAAAAGCAGCAAACAAAGCTTTGAGTTGCTTGATCTCATTTTAAAGGTTTTAAAGGTTTAGATTAGCTCTTTGTTTAATCAGGTGGGAGTGTTTGCTTGATGGTACACATTTGCATCAAGAGTACTAGACCTTAACTTCATGCAAAGAAAAAAGGAGTGGTCACCTGACGTCTTGTCTGTAAAGTGGAGTACAGGAAGAAAAGGATGCATTCTGTTTCTAAATAATGAAAGAACTATTCTGTCTGATTTTTGAAGAAATAAAGTTTCTCCATTAATTGAACATGTGATTAAACAAAACAAAATAAACAGTTTTTTGAGAGATCCTCAGGTTTAGGGGATGTTAACAATTTAAAAATTTTCCTTAAAAGAGATTTAAGTTTGTTTGTTGTTTTCACAACCAACAACTTTTGTGTTATTAATCTAAAGCTACATTAGCAGAGGTTGCCAAAAATAAATGTGTTTTATACCAATGAGATCTGGAAAAGTTTACTATTTTGATGCCGTTCTCGAAATCAAAATCTGATTGAGTCTCTAAAGATTTTAACATCTATCAATTTGAATATCTTGAAGGTAAAGGCTTGCAAAGAGAAGACAACATATACATTGTCTCCCAATATCAAATTATGAGGGGGGGTAATGACAAAGGAAGGAAGTGACGCGCTGTACTTCCTGTATGGCATCACAGAGGTACTCACCAGTGTATACCACTCCATTGAGCTCCACTGACATGCTGATGCTGTTTGTGCCGTTTGTGGTGAGGTTCAGAGCCGACTCTTGCCTGCCATCTGCCAGGAAGACAATAGGTTATTTTTTTATAATAATCTTTTGTCCAAACAGTGTTAAAAATCTCACCCAAAAGACACAGATAGAGTGGAGTGCACAAGTATTTATCTTCGCAAACAAACACATTTTGTGCGATCTGTTTTTAAATCATCTCTATAAGAACATTTCTGTGAAGTTTTATCGCTTACTGAGAAACAGTTTGCGTGTTCCATCAGATAGTCAGAAACCGAGACGAACCTTTGCTATAAGATCAAAGATGCCGCTTGCACATAACAATCCCCACAAAGAAACACACACATGTAAGGCATGTCTGCATGCGTGCTGCTCCTATAAGCTAAACAGGTCAACATATAGGCCTGCTGCTAGCGCTTTCCTTACTGCTGCGGTTTGTGGTGACAAGAATGTATTGAGATGGCAACTGAAGCACAGAGGGAAGACGGGTGAAATCTAGAAATCATACACAATGAAAGAGAGGAAAAAATGATAAAGGTGTGCTGCAGTAAAAACAAAAAGGTAACCTGATGTGTATCTATATCTATGTTTGACATAAAACGCTTTCCAAGATGACCGTTTAAGTCAATAAGGTCATTTTAACTAGGGCTGCAACTAATGATAATCTATCAATTATTCTGACAATTATGTAATATGTAATTACATATTGCAGAGATTTTTCTTTCTTTCTTTCTTTTACAATATTGTCTTAACGGTGACCTATTATGCTTCCGTCTGCAGGTTAGGATAGTCTATGGGTGATACAAAACATGTTCATTACATTTCTTTGAACAAAATGATCCAGATAATCAGATTTTCTGCTCAGTTCTGTCTGTTTAGAATTTACAGAATGATCTGTTTTAGGGCGCCTTGTAACTTTAAAGCCAAATTAACTGCTGCTGGCCACGCCGCCCAACTCAACGTTTATATTCACACATGAAAATGGCTGCAAACATATGTGCAATTATACAGCCATACATCTTAGAAAAGCATTAGTAGAGCCTCCTGCACAATCAACAAGAAGGCAACAAGTGGTTTCTGGATGGTAAGTCAACAACAAAACACTCGTCTTTTCCAGCAGACATTGCACAGAGCATACAACAATAAAACCACCGGACCAAACAAGCTGGAGCTCGGTTGGGGTTGCTAGATAACGGGTTGGACTTGGGTGGGGTTGCTAGGTAACGGCACAGAGCCCGTTGAATGTGACCCAACCCTTCAGGAGGTTTTTGAAACGGATCATTTTAAAAACACTATAATATTGCCAGAAAACTCCTGGGTCTATTTTTATGCACATGGGCTGTTTTCAGAAGCAGTTGAGATTCAAATTGAAGTACAAAAACATGCAAAATGTTAATCTTGTAAAATGCTTTTTGTGCCTACATTTAACTCAAAATGTAAGCAATCAGAATATTATCAACAAAAATGTTTATACATATGGTTTAATAAACTGTAATAGTGTGTTTGTTATGTGTTTGTATATACATCAGACTTTCCAGAAACTGATAAAAACAAATATTTCTCCCATTATTATTCTGTTATTTAGTAAATTATTTTGGTAGCATATATTCACATAGTTAAAAATAAAACATTTCTGCTTGTGAGGAAACGCTGCAGAAGGTCTGCTTGCTGCGTTCGGCACCTTGATTGTTGATGCGGATGTTCATGGGTATCTGAGCCGTCATGGCCAGCAGGTTGTGCTGCAGAGCTCTCTGCAGCAGCCGGTGGTGCTCCTCCGCAGGCAGAGCCATCTTCTTCTCCGGAGGCTCACCCGCCTCCAGTTTGTCCCTCAGCTGCTCCAGAGCCGCCACCTGAGCCGCCATGGCCGCCTGGGCCGCCGCCGCCGCCTGTACGGCGGCCACCGAGTGGCCGGGCATGGGACCCACCGGCAGAAGAGGAATCCCGACCCCTGGCAGCGGCTGGCCTCCCTCCTCTTCTGGTCCGACACAGAGAAAATCGGCGTCAGATAAAATCAAATACATTGAAATCCGTCTTTCTCAAACTGTGAGTCCGCAGGCTCCCCCTAGTGGTTCACAAGGTACTGCATGTAAATGACCGTTTATGTGCCGTGACGTCAGCTCAAAGTGTGACGCTACAGCTAGCTTACCAAACGATCGTGGCTAAAAACAACAGTGAATAAGTGGATTAAAAACGGGTCACTGAAAAAGAACTATAGATACCGATGGAAAGGAAACAAAGCCAGGTTTACTTATATGATCGGAGGAAGTCAAGTCATACCTGCAGAGTTTTGATGTGCCGCTCACGAGCGATTCGATTCTTTTGAACGCCGCTATGCCGTGAACGAGTCTCAGTTAGTGAGAACTGTTCTTTGTTTTTTTTTCTTATACGACTCTGCTCGCAGGTCAACAGCTATTATTGTTTTTATTTTTAAAACAATACAAATAATTATATAATCTGATTTAGTATATTAATAATGTCTTGTGATAGGATTCTACAGTCATTGTTGGGTAGTAGGAAGGTACATTTACTTGAGAAACTTGGGGGGGAAAAAATACTTTTAGGAATATTTTTACTAAGCTGTACTTTTTACTTGAGTAATTTTATTACAAAGTATTACTACTTTTACTTGAGTAAAATTTCTCTATACTCTACCTATTGAGAGTCACTTCACCGAATGAAGAATATAATAGAATAGAAGTACTTTATTCATCCCAGCAGGGATATTACTTCGCAGTTACAGCATAGAGACAAGACAAGAGACAAGACACAATAACAATGTCCGGGTGTTGAGTCTGGAGTCTGGCTGTGGCAGAGCTGATGACGTCACAGGTCACCGCTGCATCAGCTGATGGGGGAATGTAAACAGCGATCAAAATGGCGGATGTAAACTCCCTCAAATAACACGGCCGCATTACCACAGTCAGAAGTTCAATGTCCGGGCTACAAATCTGTTCCTTCACGTTAACATGACCGGGATTACACCACCTCTCACTCACATAAAGTGCAATCCCGCCGCCCCTCTTCTTCCGACTCTTGGAATAGTCCCTGACCCCCTCACACCAAGAAAAATCCAGGGATCTCCACGCTGTATTCCGGAATATGCGAGTGCAGCCAGGTTTCCGTGAAGCAGAGATACTGCACTCCCAGTACTCCTTCTGGGTCCTAACCAGCGCCGTGAGTTTATCTGTCCTATTTCCCAAAGACCTCACGTTCCCCACAATAATCGCCGGTATCGCTGGCCTGCGCCGTCTCCTCTTCTACCTCCGTTTAGCTCCAGACCCGCAGCCCCGTCGTCTCCTCCGTAACTCCTCCGGGACCACAGGCCTGTCTCCAGGCAGAGGCCCACACAGCGCAATCAGCCGTTCACGCCAGCAAACAATGCCGCTACTCCGCTCGGCGAGGTTCTCCGCAACCAAGAGTATAAAAAGTAGCAGAAGAACACGGAGAACATCGACAGAACCACATCCAGCCATTGTAGAAAGCCCAACTGATGATCCATGGGTTCTTCAAGCACGGATCCTTAATCGGTTACAGACACAGACAAACACACACGACGGGAGCTGCGTATGCAGGCAGCCAGCTGCGCCGGCGCCATCTTGACATCCTCCTACAGAACAAGATCATTTTAACCAAAAATTCACCAGACGCAGACACACCCACACACGCCGTATTTGCTAAAGTTATATTTAAAGGAAAAAAATGATTTTGAAAGATTTTTCTATTTTCTGATTTTGCTATTTTGTACTTTTGTTATTTATGTAAATTATTTCATTTCAGTCTCTAAAATACCAAAATTTCTACATAGCTTTATATTTCGGTCCATCTGATGGTGTAATTTTTAAATATTTTATGACTGATATTTGGATTAGTTACTCAGCACTTTAGTAGTTGTTTTTTTTACCAAATACATTTATATTTTTACTTGAGTAAAATGATAGGACAGTGCTACATTTTGTGGGTACTCAAATCTCTGTCTACATTCTGCTGATGGAATAAGATGAAATATAACAACATTTTATGTATTTTATGTCTCACACACACCTTATACAACTGACTGGTCTGAAAATAAAACACTATTTTAACAAAAAAATCCCCCAACTTCAATAACATTAATGTATAAAATAAAGGCCAATCTGTACTTCAGTTAAACAAAATAATAAGCCACTGAGTGATTAGGAAAAACACATTTACTACACTGAAACAATCCAAACAAATCATGTTACAATAAATGACCTTCCTGCTCAAATTTAATATATAAAGTTAGAAAAAAATCTCTAAAATGTTTTGAAGTTTTCTAGCATTTAGGAAATAGAGATAATTTTGTTGATTTTAAATTACCTAAAACAAAAAAAGTTTAGTCTGATTTGACTTCAGTCAGTGAGAAAAGAAAGTCTTTTTATTAGGTAAAAATGCTTTCCAAATTTAGATTTTTAATCAAACGTTGAATTGTACTTTCTTACAAAAATCAAACACTTTCAAGGATTTTAATCTTGGAAACCTTGAAAACACTTAATTGAAATTCCAGCATTTGCAAGGATTTCAAGCACCCATATAAACCCTGTAAAGACGAATGTAAGTCATTTAAGTTTTACTTCCTATAACCAACAGTTCCTACCTTTCTTAATCTTCTGCATGGGCGTGAGCGAGGCGCCGTTGGTTCCCACCGTCAAGCCCACGTTCGGCGTAGAGACTTTTGGCGAGGACAGCATGGTTGGCGTCCCGTTGGGGGAGTAGGTGAAGAGCGAGCTGCCGAAGCTCTGCCGTCGTCCTTCCCGCCGATTGCTGTCGATGGCTGCCTGAAGCTCGTTGGGGTTGCTCAGACCTCTCTTATCACATTCATATGGGTACAGGTACTTCATGTATCTGGAATTAATGGATGTAAATGATTCTTTTATGAACATTAAGTGATGCATTACTTCAAAATTCAATGTACTTTTTGGGGGATTTTATGTCAAAGAGCAACACAAAATAGTAGAATGAAGCTCTGGTTGTTGATTTTAAAAATATATATTTTCCGTTGTAAAAGTTAAAAATGAGGAGTTTCAATGCTTTTAGGACATCTTTACCAGATCTAAGAAGGTCCAAATGTTAAAAATGCAGAATAAACGTCCATATTTTGTTAATTCAACGAGTATTGATCTCAGCAACTAATTCCAGGAGCTTGTACAATTAATTTGTTTATTATATTTTTCACTCTAAATTCACTATTTATTTCTTTGAATTACCTTATAACTATGCCTGTCCTGATAACAAATTTGGTAGACGACAAATTGTCTCAGAAATTATTGAGATAAACGATAATATTGTTGTTTTGATACAATTTTCAACTAATAAAATGATAATGGCATAACAATGCAAGTTTGTCCTCTGAAAAACTAATAAACTTTATTGTACTGAACAATCCAATAAGTATAAAAAAAAAATCATCCAAAAACAAAAAATAAGATGAAAATAAAAACTGAAACCATCAATAAAATGGATAAAGTCTAAACTGAAACTTCACATAAATCATCAGAATGTAAATTAATGAGGTAATTTTTTATTTATCTTATGATTAATTGACAGACTGCTTATTGCAACATGCAGAATAAATATAAATGTATAATTTAGGAGATTTTTCTGGAGCTCTATAAAACCAAACTTCATCAGATTCAGAAAATGACTTGAATTGATTTTAATATCAAAGAAGCGCTTTACTCATTAGAAATAAAGCTTTTTATTATTTTAAGAAAAAGAAATAAAATCTGGAAATTTAAACATTCTTTCATGAAAATGGAAAAAATAAATCAAAGACTTTTCCACACTGTTCAAAGCAGTGCATTGGTGGACTCAGGGCAGCAAATATAATAGAACACCTCATCTTTCTGACTTTTATTTATAAATTAAAATGAAAAAACATGCATTATTTCCCTTCCAATTCAGCATTATGCTCCAGTTTGTGTTGTTCTATCACATAAAATCCCAATAAAGCACATTAAAGTTTCAGGTTGAACTAAAATCAAGATCAAGAGGTATAAAAACCGTAAATACAACACAAGCCTCCTTCCTGTGAGAGCAGATCAGGATGAGATCTGATCTGATCTTATGCTAGCTGGGAGCGAGGAGCTCCAACAACCAGAACCAACTACAGGAAATTACTTCAACACACAGGAGTTAATTTGAAAAACAAAGCGGCTGTTGACATTTGATCTCTGCCATCTCCAACGCTGTGAAGCACCGAACAGAGCAGGGATTAAGGGATTAAAGCTGTGACAGTTAAGGCACTGTTTAGTCACGAAGAAAAGCTGACTTAGCTGCGTCTGTCATCACTGGAAGGGTGAATCCAAATATGCCAAACACAACAACAGCACAGGCGGGTAGCTGAGAGGAAACAGAAACGTGCACTGACTGTGTGCGGAGGGTGAAGGCTGCACTGGTGATTGAGGTAGGCAGGTTAAGTCCCTTGGTAATCTCCCTCCACAGTTTCTTGTTGATGACCTCCACCAAGCCGCCTTTCTCTGTCACCAGCTTGTAGAGCATGTAGAGGTCCAGGACCTGCTTGGCCATTATGGGAATACGGTTCACAGGGGTTCCTGGTTCACACATACACAGGAGAAACATGAACAGGTTAAAAGATTGCACAGCCAATTAATGTTGTGTACCATCATGTGAATTATATTCGAGTTGTACGTTGGAGATGCTTGCAGTTTGCTTCAACACCTCGGGAAAAAAGTAGAGCTGAAATAATTAATCACGATTATTTGTTTATTAAAATAATCGTCAACTAAATTAGTAATCGATTAATCGCTTACTGGAGTGTAGAGACTCAAAAAATCTCTTTATTTAAAGAACATTCTCAGTAATTAAGCAAAAACTGTGCAAATAATATGTACATTTTGGATTTGTGATATCTGTAAATGTGTTCAAAAATCCCTCAAGTAGCATAGTTCTGTAAAAAAAAATTCTGTAAAAAAAAGAAAAAAGAAGCTAATTATGTAAAATAAAGCAACTTTTTTTATTTGCATAAATTATTAATTGGATAATCCAAAAAAGAGACATTAGGATCAGCTCTACATGTATTGATGTTAAATCAAGCAGAAAGTGTTGAGCTTTCTCACATGTTGATGTTATAAAAGTTCTTTTAGCTAAAGATTTTGCTCCTCGATCTTTGCAAAAAATTATCAAACGTACACAAAAACAGAGAACATTTAAATAAAAGTCTTTACCTTAGTCTCTCAAATTCTGTTGTTAGTTTATAAATCACTGAACATCTTAGCACTAAAATACATTAAATATCTATTATTGTTGTTGTGTCAACCTTCCAGTCCTCTCAGGTCTTCTGGTTCTGGTCTGGTCTGAATCTCCAGAATTAAACACGGAGAAGCAGGATTCAGCTTCTATGCACCGTAAATCTGGAACAAATTTCCATAAAACTACAAAACAGCTGAAACGCTGCCTTTAAATCCAACCTAAAATCTAATTTTTTTTAGCTCTTCCTTTAATTAATAGTAACTGGAACCTCATTTGTTTGAGTCTGGATTAAATTTTTCCACAGCATTGTGATGTTTTGTGTTGACTTTTCATCATGTAAAGTACTTTGAATTGCCTTGTTGCTGAAATATGCTACGTGTCAGGAATGGAGTTTTTGAGGTAAAGGATGAACCAGAAGGTACACGGCGACGTGGCATCTTGCTTTTATTTTTCTTTAGTCAGCAACACGAACATGTCCACACTCAGAGAGCCACTGGCATGATTTAAACACAGACAAGAATCCCACGCCACACAAGGACGCAACTCAAACTTAAATACTATGGGGAACAGGTGAGGGGAATAACTAATTAGCGGACATGGGTGACACACAAGGCCTAAATTAACAGGGAGCACTGGAGACTACTTGGTTCAAAATAAACTCTGACATCTGAAAGGAAAACACGAAAACAAAAGAAAAGCCCCACAACACACTGACATCATGACACTATGCAGACAAACGAGTCACCTGTGTTTGTTTATATTATCTCAAGTCATAACAAGAACTAAAAACAAAATTATTTAATAAAAAAAGGATATTTTACTATAAAACAGTCATCTTTGCACACAATTTAACTGGAATATCAGAAGTAATGCCTCAGTTATCAGAGTGGCCTGCAGATGGCGCTCACAGATTCCAAGAGTGGACTTGGCAGACCCACCCACTGACTGTGGGTGACACTGTAAAAGGCTTGTTCTGGTTGTTCAGTTGTGACCACATGTCTGTTGTCTCCCATGTCAGGCCCCGATGTGATAACATGCCCTCAGCCCACCTGTGACTCCAGCAGCGCCTCTGCAGAGAAATGTCAAACGGCTGCAGCTTTTAGATGCTCACAAACGATGAACGAACTGTCCAAACAGGGGGAACTGAAGTGCAAAGTGTTGGAGAAGTGTTCAGGCCTGGATAAAAACGCTAATTAATTTCCAGGCTTTTATACGGTTACAAGCTGCAATGTGACCGTGAAGCAATCATCTCTGAAATGAATGAAGGCCTCACCCAGCCCAGTGAAAGCAGAGAATACGGGGGAGGGTGATCGTCGTCCTCTCTATAAAATAATTAGAAGTTGCCTGTGGCACCGGCCAGTAATAAAGCGGGGAGATTTGATGCAGAAATGTAATGGTTGTAATGGATACGCAGAGCGCAGGGCTTTCAGCAGACACACGGAAACTCACCTCGTTTCTGCATGAAACTGAAGAGGTCGTCGAGAAACTCTTTTCTTTTTGGGTCCCCGTCGAGTTCGTAGAGCTGTGGAAACAGAAAGGAGAGAAAAATGAAGGGAAAAGTTAGATTTTGTTATGTTAGATATCATAAAACATTCAATTATAGATGGCAGTTCTTTCCCCAAGAGCATCAGGAGCATAACTTTATGACAGTCAGATACTATTCCTGTTAGAGGAACTATTAATATTAAAAGTATGAAACATTTTAGCATGTTTTGCCATTTTTCAAAGAAATTAAACTGTTGTGGAAATGTTCTTTTACAAAGGGTGAGGAAAACTGTTTCAAGAACCAGAGAAAGAATATATTCTTAATCAGTATTTATTCGAAGTGGAAATGTTTGTCATCATTTTTCCAAGAAAATAAGTTATATAGAAACAAAAACACAAATTAAAGCCACAACCACTAAAACATATGGAAGATGGCACTTTACTGACTCCGTCTGATGGCCTGCTACTAACGTTAACTCTCGATCAGAGGTGTACAAACTTTTTGTGGTGCAAAATTGTCAGCTCAATAATACTCGCTGGCCAAAAAATATAATATAAAAATTAAATTAAATGTTGCATTGCATGAAGTATTTAAATTAAACAAATAAAGAAATCAGATTTTCTTTTGTAGGAATGGGATTGTAAATCCAAAACTTCAAAAATAAAAAACTATTAAAACAGGATCTAGGTCAGTCTTCATTTGAAAACATTTCTTGTTTTTAGCCAAGTTTTAATACATCAAATAAATGCACCAAGGTGTACTTTAGAGTATAAGTCAAAGGTTTCTAGTTAAGAAAACCAGGAAGCTTGGAAAAGACATTTTGGTAAGTCAGTTTTAATTTAGAAGTCATAGTTTTGTCCTAATTTATTCTTTAATTGTTATTATTGGGACAAACAAATTAAGTCCAAAGGCAGCAAACGCTGTCAGTCACAATCTCATGTGGTGCTGCTCATCCTTCCTCCCCTTGCTCTGTTCTATGCTACAGCTAGCATAGCCTGTTATGAATGCTCTGTCTAGCTAGCATAGCTACCAATGATGGCAGATAAACGATTTTCCTGTAATGATATGTTGTTTCTCCACCATTAGCACATTTAGCAGTGAGTGAATGAGGTTGATTGACAGCACTAAGACCCTCCTCTTGGTTCTGATTGGTTGTTTTGGCCGGAACGTTGCATTACTTTAGCCAGTAATAGTAGTTCAGGGAGGAGGTGGAGAAGATTGATCTTTTCACTGATGATCTGTCTCATAACAAACTATCACGACATGGTGCCAGCTTTAACAAATATGGAGAAAACATATTTTTTATTAAAGTTATGTACTGCAGCTTGAATAAAATGCAACTACATAGCATTTTTTAAGAAGTCTGGATTGCTTTATGTATATTTTGCACGTTGCTTATGACTGTTGCTTGTGAGGAGAGACATTTCAGTAAGCTAAAACTAATAGAAAAAATTAGAGCAACCTACTTGCATACTGTATGTGGACTGTTTGATGTAAAATGCATGAGCAGTAAATATTGTGCTAGTGCCAGTATTGGACCAAAGAAAGCAAGTGACGCTTTTTATGGATCAAATAGACTAAAAATATTGTAACAGCAGCTGCGCTGGGGGCGTGGGGGGCAATTAAATTTTTTCTCAGAGCCCAAGATTCCTGGCAGCGCCCCTGCCCATCAGCAACTTCTTTTACGCTTTTTAAAAATGTTTTTCAACTTTAATTATGAAAGTAAACGCATATTGTGAGGTTAAAAACACAAAAATAAAGATAGGTCAAGAAGAAAATGAATAAAATAAAACGTGGAAGATGAGGGGGGCGTCCGAGATGGAAAATGAAGAAACGCAGCGGACCAGTGTGGCTTGATGAAATCCTGATGTGGGTCCAGCTGCTGGCAGGGCCCCGGGCTCCGGAAAGTTCAGCGAAAGTGAGCAGTAAAAGTGAGGCGCCCACACTGGGGGTAGTACAGTGGGCCCATTGAGCCTGTGGTTGTTGTTTTTTTCCGCTCGCATTGATAGTGAAATAACTTCTTAAAGCTTTTTCTATTTATGCCACATGCACACACTCAATGCAAACATTTAGGTTCTGTGAAAGCGTGACTCTCTTCACACTGCAGCAAAGGTTTACAGCGACGAGTCTGCGCTGAATATTTAGTACAACAAGATCACACGAGTGTCTGAGCAAGGTCACGGAGTTTCATAATGTTGTAGTGGAAGTAACCGGCTGTGAAACACAATGTGCTACTGAGCACTGCCGAACAAAACCACAGAAAATAAAAGCCGAGCGTATTATTACTAGACAGGCATCAGCACAGCCCACAGCCTGCAGCAAAGCCTCATGATGCAGTTTCCAACCAAGAGCATTTGATATCACTTCAGGAAATCACTCACCTCAGCTCGGGGCCGACACAAACAGGCAAAAAGGACAGAAGCTTTCTGTTGTGCATGACAGTACAATAGCTCTAGAATGATTTTAATTGAATAAAAATAAGAACTAAGCATTCATAAAATAGATTATATTGGATGGAGACCTGGAAAATTCAGATTTCTCAACTTTTTCAGTTCATTTAAAGGTAAATAATTTAAAAACTGTGTGTTGGAATGATGAATAGCGATGCACCGATCCATGTTACGATACCGATACAGACATCTGAGCTTTAATATTGAAAAACATTTCTATTTTTAAAGGCAAACATAAAAGTACTGAGTTATAAATTCATTTTTAACTCTTAGCATCATAAGCTTGGTCAAACATGAAAAAACAAAACAACTTTAAATTGTTCTGTCACTGCGATTAGGATTATACTAGGCAACAAAAAATAAATAGCAAAGAAAGGGAGACAAAAACAATAAGCTGACATGTAAAATAAACTGCAATAAATCTTCATACAGATTTATTGCAGTGTGACTTCATTCAGAAAGAAATCACATTTTCTGAATGGTTCAGAAAGTGTGATTAGGACTCGTAAATATAATGTAAATAAATAATAAACCATAAAGTAGTTTCTCAGAGCTCAAAGCGTAGAATTAGGTAAAATAGATCTGCTCTGATGGATCGGCACATTGCCACTGATGCCGGATCTAGATTTTTATTTTTTTTCAGATATCAGATTAGTGCATCTCTAGTGACGAAACGCAAAGAAATCTCATTAAGCTCAGAATTATATCCAATTATTTAATTTCCCCCATGCAACAATAGTTACAATTCTCTGTGCAAATGTAATTAGTGG
Source organism: Xiphophorus couchianus (assembly GCF_001444195.1). NCBI lineage: Eukaryota > Metazoa > Chordata > Actinopteri > Cyprinodontiformes > Poeciliidae > Xiphophorus > Xiphophorus couchianus. The sequence goes on from NC_040236.1 coordinate 4,761,738, forward strand.
GGGAAAAGAAACGATCATTTTCTTGAAAGGCCGTCTCGGAGAAAATGAAAACGAAACGATTGTGATACGATGGCGACAGCGGTGGTTTGTCACCACTGAGCTCGTCCCGTAAAGTCACGTTCAGCCCTCATTAGTGACGCCAGGCTGGTGTAGGATCTTATGAGCCAGTGGTCAAGACTGAGAGGAGTGGGGGCTGTGAGGCCGAGGCGGGCTGAGGTGGATGCTGCGGTGGGGGGATGAAGCCTGCTGAGGGGGGTTTAATTACAGGATGCATGCATTCCATGAAGTGCCGCACCATAAATCTTAGAAATTACCCCTTTACCCAGTTCCCATCCCCCTCATGTTACTTTATTTGCTCCTTGTCCCTTTTTTAGTCTCTTTCTCTCGCTCTTAATCACACCAAAAAATATTTGCCTTGTGGTGTTGCTGCAGGCCACTCCCTCTAATCCACGGGATGTAGTGACAAGAGGATAAGTAATACAAACAGCTATAATATCCCAGAGACCATAATGCCTAAAAACAATCCAGTTATTGTTAACAGTAAAAGGTCCGATTCCCATGTGACGATTGTCGTTCGCAGCTATTTGGGAAGAACATAAGAAGCGTATAGCTGAACTGCAGCGGGTTGATTAGCGTCACCGTTTCCTCGTCCACTCAACAAGGCTGCTTCATTTTGTAAAGTGTGAACCGTGTTGACACCATTCTTACTCAAGCATATCCGGTTTCAGGTCTCATTCAGGGTTAACAGGCTCGGGCACAGCACCCTCCTTCATCTGAATGCCTCCAGTTGCTTCCTCCACATTTGGCTTACTGACATTTTTCCAACATTTCAAATTGAAAGTGCGTCTCGGAGTTGAGACACTTTACCTACACTGCAAAAACACAAAATCCTACCAAGAATATTTGGTCTAGTTTCTAGAGGAAATATCTTAATATACTTGAAATGACAAAACTAACTTACAAGTAGATTTTCAGCAAAAGATAGGAGCTTGTCTTAAGTCAATAATTTCTTAACATTTCTGAAAAAGTACTAGTCCTACTGGCAGATTACTTCATTTATAATAACGTATTTCTGCAACTAGTATCTTTAATCAATAATAAGGAGTTATCAACTTAAAATAAACTTCTATATATTGGTGAAAAGTTAATTGTTAGTTAGTTTTCTCTTATTTCAAGTTGTATTAAGATATTTGCACTAGAAACTATACCAAAAACCCTTGGGAAAATTTTGTGTTTTTGCAGTAGAAGTTTTAAATTGGTGTTATTTTTATGAGAAAAAATAGGAGTTGTTGAGGAAAAACAGTAATTATTATGACCCAATCTGGGTTGCTATTGTGTTGTTGAGGTTAGCAGCATCACGTAATTGTCTAAAAATATTATAATTACAAGATGGGATGAGGTATGCATATCGTATGATGGTAGGAATATACTCCATTTTTTGCAGAAGGACCAAATAAATGAACAACTCAGTTCGGCAGAAACATCACATTTGAGCAAAGAAAGAAAATGTTGGCTCGTCTAGTGAAGATGAGGAAATAAATTATCTTTTAAAGCGCCATCATTTTTATAGCGGGATCATTTTTATAGCGTGGAAGAGTTAAAACTTTAATTATGGGCCAATGATTCAGCGGCGGAGAATGCTCTTAAATAATATATAATTTATTTTAATCGAGTGTGGAGCCAAATCTAACAAAGGATGTTTTTAAAATGTTGCTATCAGCTTCAAATGAGTGATTTTGCTTCATTGTGCTATAAATACGACATGAAACAGACAGCTATTTATTTTATTCTTTTGCCACCAAACTGAATGACGGCCCAGGTTTTTCTTGCTGCCACACAGAGAGGAAGACGTTAAATTAAAATTTTAAAAATCCCCATAAATCACTGCTGGAGAACTGAAAACCAGCATGTCTGGGTGTAATACCAGAAGAAAACCTTTAAAGCCTTTATTCCAGGGAAGAATTACAAATATAGAGGCTGCACAGTGGTGCAGTTGCCTTGCAGCAAGAAGGTTCTGGGTTTGAATCCCAGCCTAGTTCTTTCTGCATGAAGTTTGCATGTTACTTTGACGTCCGCCCACAGCACAAAAACATGAGCTTTAGGATATTTGGTGAATTTTTCTTAGGCATAATTGTGTATTAGCATGATTGCAGAGTTGTGTAGTCAATAATTACATTACATGAGCAACTTTTTGAAAAAAATGTACTTTTTATTACTATGCTGCACGTTTTACTTTAGCTTGAGTAATTTTATTTTGAAGTATCGACATTTTTACTTCACTGAATGAAGAACAAACATGTTTGAGCCAAAAACACACCAGGCAGACACACACCTGCAGTTTGTTAACATTGCATATATCAAAATAAATTGATTTAAAAAATGGTTTCTGTTGTCTGATTTCATTCCATAATTGTGCTATTTATTTAAGTTGTTCTAATTTTGATCTTTAAATACCAAAATTTGCACATAACTTTATATTTTGGTCTGTCTGATGATGTAATTTTTAAATATTAAATGACTGATGTTTTGATCAGTTGCTCAGTAATTGACTTTTTGACATACTTTTTTACTCTTACTTGAGTGACTTTTTGAGTAATTTTTACCTTCACTGGAGTAAAAATAGGTTGAATTTATCCACGTCTTTCCACTTTCAGAGCAGTCTGAATGACATGATTCAGATTTCTTTCCCCCCACCAAAAATTTGCAACTTTCTTCCATATGTGGTACTAATTTGGAAATGTATCCAACAGTTTTCAAAGCATCTGCAGTGGTCAGTTTGCTGGAGTTTGCAAACTTCCACTAGGACTTAACTTAAGAACACAATAAATATGTTGCAAGTTCAGCAGCGGATTTGTGATGCCATGTGATTATTTCTCCTCTAAATACTCCAGGAACCTGTTTTAGATGCAAGACCAATCTGGAAATTGGTCATCACTGGGTCTTTAAACAAGATAAAGACTCTAAAAGTGACAGAAATCATCCTTTAGAAAGCTGTCATCACCGTCCCCTGATGTAACACCTACTGGGAGCCAATAACTGTTCTACTGGTAATTTTATAAAATAAAGAAACACTTCTTTTTTTTAACATTTCCGCAGAGTAATAACTGAATTTATGGGACGTGTTGTTTTAATCAGATCAAGATAATCTAAATGACTCGGGCCGCCCATATTAATGCCTGTAAAAATAACCTCCAGAGGCACCGGACTCACTCACAATACAAATCTATCATGGGAGAGGGAGACTGAGTTCATATTCTTAAAATAAGTCAAAGCAGAACTATGAAGGGATGCAAGGCTGCGCTCAGTGACAGGTATGAGGAAGTATTATTATTAGAAAATATAAATCAAGCAGTCTTTTTAAATGTAATAAAGAGAGGAGTGGCCGACAGCTGCACAAGTCCTATTAGAGGTGACATATAATGGTTCCTTGAACAGGTTGGGATAGATCTATGGGCGATTAAAAACATGTTTATCACAAATGTTTGGACCATGATCTGTTTTAGGGCATCTTGACACTTTAAATGCAAATAAGTCACTTACAAATTTTACTGTAAGCCACTGTTGGCCACCCCTCATCCCCCAAATCAGAGTTTACACTCGCATGTGAAAATAGCTGCAAACAGATGCGGAATTATACAACTGCACATCTTTGAAAAGTATTAGTGGAGCCTCCTGCATAACTAACAACAATGCAGCAAGTGATTTCTGGATCGTAAGTCAACAACAAAACACTTGTCTTTTCCAGCTGCCATTGTACAGCACATACTGGGGTAAATCAAGCTAGGTACTTACATAGCCTTGGGTTACTAGGTAAATGTGTAGTGCTCGTTGAATATGACTTAACAATCGGGAAGTCTTTGAAAGGGCTTATTTTTCAGACACCAAAAACATATTAATATATTTCTAGAAAACAGCTGGAGCTTGGGACGTTTTTAGAAGCAGTGAAGACCCAAATGGCAGTAAAAATAACATGCAAAATGTTAATTTTGTATCCTACATCTTTGAAAAACAGAAGCGGAGCCTCCTGCACAGTCGACAAGAATGCAGCCAGTGGTTTCTGGATGGTAAGTCAACAATGAAACACTTGTATTTTCCAGCAGCCATTGTACAGCGTAAAACCAGCCAACCAAATGTGCTGGAGCTCAACTTGAGTTGCTAGGTAACCGACTGAGTTAGGCGTAAGCTGGGATTGCTACATAACAACACAGTGCCCATCAAATGTGACTGAACAACCTGGAGGTTTTTGAAACGGCTCGTTTTCCAGACACCAAAATATGTTAACTTATTTCCAAACAAAACAAAGAATTGGGTGTTTTTAAGACCTACATAAAAGTATAAAAATGTGAATTTTGCTAGACAGGTTCCCTTTAAAAGCCGTTGAGAAGCTTCAGATTTTGAGATTGTTGTGGAGTGAACTAGATGAACCCGACGTGACACTGACAGAAGCGGCCAGTCGGGATTCTGTCAAACTGGCAGGGCTGCTATCACGATCACACCACACCCCTTGTTGTGTAGCATTGTTAGCTTCCCACATACACAGCATACATCTGTCTATCTGTATCTGCTTTCCTTTTTCACTCCTTGCTGTGTCTCTATTTGTCCTCCGTCTCCTATCAGCTTCGCTCTCTTTGTCTCCGGCCCTTTCTCAGTCCCAGGTATATAATCCCTGTGTACATTACAACCCCACCAGTACCACCACCGTTAACGCCCGCCAACAAGACTTTTATCAGACGGACGCGGGTGTGGCTGCTGTAGGTTTTCCATGTCTCTGTAGTATGTGAGCTGAGACGGGGGGATTTAAGCTCTACTTGTCAGATAAACAATAAGAAACTAGATAAATGACAAGAAACTGGGCCGACTGGTAACGCAGGGTCCACACACCTTGATCAGAATGAAAAGAATAAAGAAAACAGCTCTGTGCTTTCAACCTTTACTTCACAAAAACAAAGATAAAGACTCTAAATCATATGATCTTGTGAGACGTTAAATAGATCAACTCAAAATTACCACCAACAGCAGATATGTGTTATGATGACAGAGCAAAGTTAATCCAGCCAGACTTCAGATTTCACAACTTCTGATAAATAATCATTTGGTGTCTGTTGTCTGATAGTTTGGGAGCGTATGTAGGTCAGCGACTGAACGTCTGCAGATAAATTATAAACAGGCCTTATTCTGCAAACAATCAGTAACCAAAGAGCAGCCTTTACGGCCTCAAAGGCAGCAGCAGTAGGTAACAAAATGTATGTGTGTGTGCGTGAGTGAGGGAGTTTGGGGGAGGGTCAGTCAGCCCATTAATGCAAATGGCTGTCAGTGGTGCTGGCGGTAGTGTCATGTAGCACACAATGGAGCCTCTGCAACTGAAAACCAAAGCCGAGAGAAGACCCCGGTGTCACCTACATGCTCCCTCACACCTGGCTCACAGAAAGGCCCACATCCACAGTCATAAGTCTGTTTAGGTTTCTTATTGTTCATTTACAAGTCTGACCTACATTCTGCTGCTTTTAAAAGGGAATAAATCTTTGTACTTTTCCAGCAGCTAAAAAGGTTTAGAGTTGTACCAGTAGTGCTAATAATTATCAAACTGGAAAAGCAATTAAAGGCGGAGTTATTAAGAAGTCGGCCTAATGTGGAGCTATGCTCACTCTACTGAAAAAAAATATAGGAGATACATCAGAAGACTGAATTTCAAACAGCTTTAAGTATGTATTTACAATAAACTATAAGTATCCTGAATGATTCTTCTTAATCTTATAATGTGTTATATTGATTGTGTATGTTTTTCCACCTGGACGCAGATATTTATCTCCAACAGGTTGGTTCCTGTTGCCACAAGCTTCCAAAATTCAATTTAGCATAGTTTAAATATCATTTTACTGATATGTAGTATCAGTAAAATGATACTAAATCATCATTTTAGTATCATTTTACAGTCTAGTTTAGTTTTTAGATTAAAAACTAAGCTATTTTTAGTTTTTAATCTTGTCCTCATGAGGATGTTGTTTTTTATGGTTTTTAATAGCACCATTTTGAATTATGTTATATTTATACTTATTTAGTGTTGATGTAAAGTTTCCTATCTGGTGAGAAAGCTGACTCCTTTCACTGTAACCATAGCTGCCTAATGGTATAAATAAAGTTAATTAAATGATATTAAAGTGAATGTCCTTCTGTAGACTGTTTTCTGTGATATTATTATTCTTTTGTTTTCATCTATGGTCTCTATTTTGTATTTGTTTATGTTTTACTTTTATTTTAAATTTGTAATGTGCATTTTTAGTTGCTTATTTGAATGTGTGGAACCCAAGAAGAATAGATGCAGGAAACTGCAACAAATGAAACAATGAACACTGCAAAAATTGCAAATATTATCAAGTATTTTTGTCTGGTTTTTAGAATAAATATCTTGAAATAAGAGAAAACTAACTTATAACTAACTTTTCAGCAAGTTATAAGATCTTATTTTAAGTCAGTAATTATTAAATATAGATTACAAGTACTAGGTTAATTCACTTATAACATTTGAAAAATCTGCCAGTGTAACTAGTACCTTTTAATCTACATTAAAAAATTAATTACACAAAGCAAGCTCCTGTATCTTACAAGTATACTAAGATGTTTGCACTAGAAACTAGATGAAATTTTTTGGTAAGATTTGGTGTTTTTGCAGCGAAAGAAAGTTGAACGGCATTTTATTTTTAGCTTGTTGTATTGACCTGCTGCAGAAAAACAACAGAAGCAGCAGTATCTGATTCAGTAATGGCACGGAGATAACCCCTGTGTGTGGTTTTACCGTCCACCATTTGTGCGCTCGTCCTCTACCTTAAAGGAAACGTTTAAAACGCAGCGATCAGATCATCTTTCACCCAATGCACTGAGAGCAGTTTCAAAACATCCTATTAATCCACGTCCTTCAGGTGATTCTCTCTTAGGGAAGAGCTCAGTATGAACTTGTTTTCTTCATTCGGCCCCGCCTGAGTGGAATGGAAAAAATGCTGCTGCCTGTCGCCATAGGTTGTGTTTAGGCGTGACTAAATCAGATTAAGTCAGCTAAGCGGTCAGGTTAAAAGGAAAAAGAATAAAAAATAAAAGTAAATGATAATGATAGATGGGTGTGTCTCATTGAGCAGATAACTCTGACAGTGGAGAAATGAGAGCAGAGGGGTGAGGTGAACACATGATCAGCCGTATTCAAACGCTGCATTGTTCCAGGCTGGAGCCCCTTTGCAACTGTCATTAATGTACTGAGCAAACACAACTGGTCAGACAGGATCACTTCACCATAATAATCTTTTTTTTTTTTTTTAACAGGATTGTGTGGAAATGTTTATGACCCAAAGCAACATGCTGTGTGCTTCTCCATACAGTAAATAGACAGGTGCGTCACATAAAATAAATGTAAATGAATGAGGAACACATTAAGTTAGTTGTTTTTACAAAATGTCCTTTAGTTTTTTTTTAATGCTCAAGTTTGCTACCGCCATTTCTGCCCAACGGGGAAAGATTACTTTAAAGCATTTACAGTGACAAATATTTTCATATTCATATGAACCAGTTTGACTTTTTTCTGCTATTTGTGAAAAGAAGCAACTATTGGCAGTAGTGTGATATTATGCACCATCTAATAAACTTTTTATTCAAAGTAATACTTAATTCAAAGGCATTCAATATATAAAAATACTGGTATTGACCCTTTGCAACTACGTCACCATGGTTACTAATCATTCAAGGCGGCTTGGTCAGGAGTGAGGGACCAGAGTACCAAACAGAGCGACTGAAATTGTTTTCCCCAAGTTGTTTTTGCCAGTTTATTCATGGTTTCTACTTGTTCAAGTCGAGCTAATTTATCTGTGAACGTAACACACCTGGTCGGGGCTCATAGAAGGCGACATTTACAGACGCTAGAAACAGTTAGCTTACAAACCGACCCGTACCTGCTCCATCCTGATGTGTTGATCTAATTACCAACTTTGCCTGAATTCACACCACATGATTTATATCACTATGTCATAAACAGCAATTCCCTTTACACCGGAGCAGCCTTAAAAACGTACAGAAGATGAAATGCTAATTTTTGGTGAGATAAAGCGATATTTGATATCTTTTTAATCACAGTTACTTACAAAGAATATGAATGTTAATCTTCTTACCTTGTAAAAAGTGTTAATCCAATTACACTGAGGGCTGACAGTCATTATGATCCATCGCTGGATATACTCGTCCAGCGAGTGTAACTCGTTAAAAGTTACACATTAAAATGACACGTTTGGTTTTCACCCTTGTCTGTTTGTGCAGCCCGTCCCGCAGCATCCTGTGACCATTTTAAAAGTGAAATCAGCTAAATAAAAATGTTATTAGTCTGTCTGAGTAAATATTGAACCAGTCTTCTTTCTGGAAGTTATTTAAGGTAAGAGAGTAAATATAATTTACAAGCTTTACATGCTGTAGAGAAGAGTAAAGTAAATAGATGCATTTTAGAGGAATGAACTGAGATATAATCTCAAATTATGTGCATTTTTGTACAGCTTTTAAAGAGCCTTCGAATGAAAATGTATAAAAATGTTCATATGATGTACAAATATACATATATGTTTAATGTAAATGTGTATGTAAGTATATGGACAGTAGATATGTTTCCCTTTTTGTAGATTGCTTAGTCTCTTGGCTTCAATCTATTCCTTTTTTGGTAAAATACTGGTTTGAAAAATAAAGTACTTCAACAAATGTACAGCATTTCCTATGCTGGAAATTAAAATTTTTATTTTGATCCAACCTCATGGATTAATAAGAGACTATAAAGTTTATTGTTTGCTCTGAAAACACATGCATTTCTCGAGGCCTTCCTCTTTTCCTCCATTTTCTTCATTGTTCAGGACTTTTGCATGCAGCACATTTTTCAATCAATGACCTGCTAGTTAAACAAAATAAGCAGAACTGCGACTGAACAGTCCGCCTGTGCATTTATGGTGGTTTCTTTGTTTTTTAGGCAGCAGAGTTTAAAGATAAATGGGAACAAGTATAACAGCACATATAAATAAATGTTTCTCAACCAACTGGCTCCTTGGATACTTTACTTCAAATAGGAATAAATCTGAACGCAAAAAATGTCTGAGCCATGCGGCAAGTATGGATAAGAGATATTTCAAATGTTATGAGTCTAAAATGTTTATAAAATGTCGGCTAACAGGTTTAAGAAGGTTTGAAAAGCCCTGAGAAAATTGATACTTCTTTTAGAGAAAAAAAATTTAACATTTGATATAAATGTTTAAAGGTTTCTCGGTAAATTAGAATTTATTTCAACAGATCACGTCAAATTAGTATTTTACAGCAATTATAATACGGGAAATTAACTTCCACAGAACAATTTTAATAACACATGAGACCGAATTAAAAGAAATGTTGCACATTTCACAGTTTCCGAGCAGATGATCACTAACGCCCTTCACAAGAAGGTCAAGCCACAAAATGTCGTAGTTAAAGCAGCTACTGTGTGTTGTGTTCAAAAATATTAATGGAAAGTTGAATAATTGATTATTTTATTCTGCTGATTAATTGATTAATTGGATTTAAAAATTGGGAAAATTCTGCAGATTTTTATTTTACCACTTAGGGCTTTTTTAAATCCAATATTATAAACACATTAAAAGATGCAAATAAATTATTCAGTTCCTTTTTCAAATATGAAAATAAACATTTTATTGCTTAAAATGCAAGAGTGCGGTTCATTTATTCTATGCTTGATTGTTTATAGCAAAGGAAGCATCAAACTTCTGACATCAACATGTGAAAAGTTCAGTTCTTTCTGCTCAGCTTATCAATATCAATCAATTTTTTGATTAACCAATTAATAATTTAATGCCAAAAGTGCTTAATAGATTTTTTTAAACAAACATTTAAGCTAAAGCTGCCACTTAAGGATTTCTGAGTAGCACACATTTACGGAAAATAGTTTTTTTTAAAATCTTAAACATAAATTGCATGTATTTTTTGCACAGTTTAGGTTTAATTACTGCTCTAAGTGTGTTGTTTTTCAGCAAATGGATGTTTTTGAGTCTGTATGTTTCAGTTAATGATTAATTAATTACTAAATTACTTGGCATTTATTTCAATGATTAACTAATATAAATAATTGCAAAAATAACATTCGTGTGTTTTGGTTGGTTGATGTCTGATGAGGATGGATCGCCTTCATACTGTGGCCATAACAAAAAGCTGAAATCCACAATAATTAACGGAAAAAATGAATATCTCTATCTGTGTAATCTTTTTATAAAATATGTGAGTTTTACTTTTAGCACAAAATTACTTAAATAAACAAACTTTTAAGCTAATTTATTGCAATATAGCTGGGAAAAGTACCTAAAAAAACAATGTAATCTTTCTGAAATGGCTTCCATAAACCACCACTTTTAATGAATCTGTCTTCATCTTCTTCAAACCCGTTACCTGGGTCCCATCCCCCTCAAACAGAAACACAATTAACAGGAAAACCAGAGCTGGCACACTTCTGGGGCTCTGAATATTGCTTTATCGACCAGGCAGGACCGAAGACATCATAATCACGAGTGACCGCCTGACCCCGTGAATTAAACTACATCGACAGGAAGGAGAGCCAGCAGCTTTGTCAACACAAGCAGACGCCGCTTGCGACTGACTTTAACTGATGCCGCGTTATCAGCGACCAACACGTTTGCCCACAAAAATGGCAGAAAAGATAAGCAACTAGGAAGAGAAGAGCAAGAATGGAACTGTTATAGCGCTTGAATAAAACCGCAGGTTGGAATGTGCCAATGATGGCACAACACCAAACCAAACCAACAGATTCAGAAATAGCTCTGGGCAAACATTTCCTCCAGGTTGATAACAAACAGGGTGCCGTGTTTTGCCATTGAATTTCACAGCTTCTCTTTCACTTTCAATAGAGCGAAATGTAAACGGTAAAAATGCGTTATTTGGAAAAAAAAAAGACACAAACTTAAGTGAAATAGGTGTGAAAACACCTCTTTCTTTGCAAAGTGTGATGTTGTAGGTCGCGCCTCAGTTTTTTCTAACTGAGCCCAAAGATTTCCAGGCTGGGATTTCAGAGTTGCGTTCCTCCGTAGTGGCGGTGGTTATTTTCAGAGACAAGACTGTGTGAACTGTGTGTTTAGCAACATTTCACCACATTTTAGTCAGGCTGTTTGGCTAAAACTAAAAACCAAAACGCGAAATTTCTTCAAGAGGACTTGTATGTAAGGAAATAAATCAATAAGAATATACAGGATGGGCCATAAGTTTTTATACATAGGAGATTGTAAAATGTTTATTTCTGTTATATTTCAGATACCCAAGAAGATGCGTTTGACAAAAGAGCAAAGAATTTAAATTATACTGATGGCTGGATCGGAAAGCAGTTGCATGGTTGCATGAAACTTTAACAGAAAACATGGAACGAGCGTCACACACACGACACTGTGGCAAAACTTATTTACAAGTTTCAGAAAACTGGAAATGTTGCAGATCAACCAGGAAGACGTGCAGCGATTACAGAGTCCCACAAAAACAAAAACGGTTGTCCAATATAAAACGTTTATTTTTCTATGTATGGAAACTTGTGGACCAACCTGAATATAGAGACAGAAAGGTGATCAGTATCAGTAGAAATTCACCCAATAATTTTACTGATATTCACAACAGCACAGCATTCTGGGGGATGTAGGCTCTAGCCTCTCTCATACTCAGCTAAACATACAGCTACGGAAAAATTAAGAGGCCAAACGATCAGTTTCTCTGATTTTACTCTTTATAGGTATATGTTTGAGTAAAATAAACATTGTTCTTTTGTTCTATGAACTACTGACAACATGTCTCTGAAATTCCAAGCAAAAATTTAGTTTTTATTTGCTGGAAATGAGAAATGGTCAAAATAAGGAAAAAGTTGCAGTGCTTTCAGACCTCAAATAATGCAAAGAAAACAAGTTCATATTCATTTAGAAACAACAATACAAATGTTTTAACTCTGGAAGAGTTCAGAAATCAATATTTGGTGGAATAACCAGGAGGTTTTCAGTGAGGTTTAGTGCAGTGGGCTCTTAGTTTTTACCAGAGCTGTATATGTGTACAATAATCTGAGCTCAGTGATGCATAAAAAGTGCCTCATTATTGTGCATTCAGTGCAAATAACACACAGCTTCCTTATTTCATGTTTTTATTTTGAATATAAGTTTGAATACAAAAGCGGTGGGTTAATATATGCCACTGCCATGTACAAAATGCAGAACTAAAATTGTAAGATTTTTGCTCAACGGATGTGTGAGTTAAATAGATTATTTTATGCCTTCTTTTAACAATTTGTTACATGTTGGATTCATGTTAATGTGTATCTAAAGACAACTTTTGAATTACAAAAAAATGACAAATTAATCAGAAACTTTACGAGTCCCTTGCAGTAAATGTGCGACCATCTTTGCGCTCGTGACCTCCATGTTGAAGACCTCTTCTTTAAAACATGCTTAATTTTTTCCTCGATTAATAAATTCAATTTCAATTCAAATTTATGTAAACAATGTTACATGCTAAAAACATTGTTTTGTACATATGTTTTCTAGAAACTTTGTCTTTGTTTGGACCTTTATTAAAACACAGGAAAATTTAAATGAAAGATTCCTGTCACACACAGAAACAAACATACGCTGAATTTCTGCGACTATAAAGAGAAACATAAAACATATTACAGAAAGCTAATTCTCCACAACAAAGCATGCCGGTGTACATCATTCGTTATTATTCTGGGAATTAGAAGCCATTTCTATTTCTGATGGTAAACAGTTCCAGATATAAAGCTTTCTGAATGAGAAAGAACATTCATTAAATTATGTTTTGTATTTGCAGGTTTGCAGTCTCCATTAACTTCATCTACTTTTACTTGCTTTTAAAAATCAAAATGTACTTTTCTAAACATTTCAGTACCAGTCATGTTAATAAATGTGGAGGAGAAAATCACATGACTCTGAACCAGAACAGGCGCCTCTAAATGATTATATAAAGTCCATTCATTGGACAGGAGGAATCAGGAAAAGCAGCAAGTTTTCCCAGAACCCTAAATGTCTGATGTATGTTTCTAACCGCGCTGCTAATGAGAAGGATCACAATGATGGATGCCCAAACTGAGCGAGGCGAGGCTCAGCAGAAGGAGGGGAAGTGGGCGTAGCACCAATTTAAGATCACAGAGCGACGTGTGATACCACACACAGCAACAGTCACTCTGTGATAGATAGGGGCTAAAATGGAAGTGCTTTATATAAAAGACGTTGATGTTACGAGCCTGTTCTTCCCCTAAAATGACTGAAAGATTTTGATCCAGATAATAATCTAATGAGACTGAGCTAAGCTGAAAGTATTTATTCAGCGCCACCGCAGATGATGTGATAACTTTGTCTGAATGCAGACAGATGGAGGCAAAGATAAAGCAGATGAAGTTTCACAAGTTGTTTTAAACGGCATTTGGATGCAAACAATGATAGGAGAAAGTTTTAGTGTTGAGGGATGATGGACGGAGAGGCCAGCGGGTCTACTGGTGACCTTAAAAACATATCTGGCCCACCCAGCACCGCTCAGGGCAGATAGCCGCCTGTGGGCCCCAGCAGAGAGGGAACTGCAGGGCCTCCAGACTACATGCAGACAGAAATCTGACCTACAGCAACCTCTGGGTTTTTCTTTTCCACATGGCAGAGGAATCCATCTTCCTGTTTAAACATTTATGCATCTGACTTTTAGCGGAGTTCGAAACGTACACAGTGCGTCCGTGTTTGTAAGCAAGCCTGATCCTGTTTGTACAATGGCGCAGGAACTTCCACTGTGTTTATATGTTCCTTAAGCATGGTGGATCTTATTCACATGCATTTGTGTCCCTGCAGGTAATTCATGGGGTGCATTCACTGTTTCCTCCATTTTAACTGAATTCTGGTTCATCTGACATGCGCAATCAAACTCTGGCCTGAAAACCTAAGAATCGGTTCAATCGAAATGAACTCTGTTGTGTTTTGATTGGAGATCGCTCCAAAAAGGAACTATAACGTAGGGCATTCTGAGTAAATAGTAAAATACAACCAAACATAAATGTGTGATTCTATCCCTAGTGGGAGAAGTGACTTGTGGTCTTTTTACTGACGACAAAAGTGAAACCGCTAAATCGCTAAAATCTGACGCCACTCTATTTTTGTTTACATTTGAAGTTCAGCTCTGTGTTTTTTTTTTGGAGGTTTCTGTGTCGTTTCCTTCAGTAGTTCTTGGTGCAGCACCACCACAGGCAAGGAGGGGAACACATTTTTCAAAGGATTTGGTTCAGTCTCACCAGCTCGGTTTTCTCACCAGCTCGGTTTAGTCCTCTTTAATCAAACTTTATAGTTTGTTTTCCTGGAAAGTCTGGTTTGTTTGGGGAGGTGTGAACTCCGGTCTGCCTAAAAACCTCGGTCTTGGTTCGATTAAAGTGAATTCTGGCGCGGTTTGAATGAACTTGTGAATGCCACGCAGACTGGAGACTGATCAAAAAGCAGGAAGTGGATTGTAGTGCAAAGGATTGTGGGTAAATACAACCAAAATGAGCGTTTGATTCTAGCGCTAGGGGGAGAAATGGCTCATGGTCTTTTACCGACGACAACTGCTAAAATCGAACGCCACTCTATTTTTGTTGACATTTCATGAAGATGGAAGCTGCACTCAGAGTCTTCTTCAGAGGTTTTTGGTGCTGTAATGATAGCGCCACCACAGGCGAGGAGGGAAAAAGGCTTTTCAAAGTGTTTGGTTTGTTTGACACAGTGCACCAGCTGAAAATGTACAAAATATTGCAATTCTGGTCCAAAATCAAACCAGGTCTATCGCACTATCAGGTGGAAAACACCTTGGACAACATGTTTAATTAGATCTGGAAAACAGGTTTTATTAAGGCAACCTTCAAACTGCGGTGGATTATCTTCAGGGAGACGCGTCTATTATCAGTTCTTACTGGTGAGATATCAGGAAAGACTATTTGTATCCGAGCCATTAGCAAAGTCCAACAGCCCGACTTCCTGCTGCGTCCACACAATCATAAAAGGTTTGTTATTATCATAGAGACAAGACAGAGGAGCAAGAGTGATGTCACCGGGGGCAAATGTGACAATTATTGATCAAGGCACTAACCAAAGCTTTTACGATACAAAAAGGTGCCCTGCTTCGAGGCGACCTATTGACTCCTCGGACTATTACAGACGCATTTCAAAACACGTATATCTATTTTTCAGCTGCTCTTCACACTTGGACAAAGAGCAACTCAGACCTTGAAAATGTGTCGCCGAATCCCTTTATCAATCTTTGACCTATTTCTTAATTGATTCCTTCAAGAAAGAAAGCTTTCAACGCTTGCTACCTTTTCAGGGGAATATGAATGTAAAAGCACAAAAAGAACAGCTTTTGTTCACATAAATGGTTACCACTGGGTCTTTGTGAGAGGGGATGTGACTTTGGGGTTTGTTTATCGATAACTTGAACTGTCTCTTTCTCGTCTGTGTCTGAGTAACACACAAAGGATTCATTTAGAAATTTAAAACACGGTAAAAAAGAGAGATGAAGAAAGAAATCAAATATTTGCTGCAGAGAGACAGAAAATCTACACATTCTGTTTAAAGTGACAGACTGTTATAAATGATTTAAAAAAAATTTTACACCCTTAAATAAAACAGTTCAACATGTTGTTTTGCTACAGAGAGGTAGCCTCAACAAGCGAGATAGTCACAGTTTGTTGGTTAGAAAGTCGGCTTTGTGGGTGGACGGACTGATACAGAGATTGTGCAACCAGAACCACTATATTTAAAGAAATAATAATTACAGAAAATATGCAACATCAACTGCATTGATAAAACCAGAAACCATAATACAGTGGAGTACCACCTAGCCGCGGTTCAGTAGAAAGTAACTGATTTATTTGTTTATCTCTTAGAAAGTGTGTGTAAAAAAATTCAAAAGTAAATGAGCTCGGGAAGTTGAAATACAGAGGGACAATTAGCCTGGCAAAAACTAGCTCCCTGCTCAACACTTTTCTTCCTATTGAGAAACAATAGGTAGCTGGAAGTGTGGACTCTGTTGACGTTTTAAATTTTACCAAATTTAATTCGACGATATGAAGATTATCGTAAACAACCGCAGCACTACAAAGAAAGAAGAGCTGAGCCAAACAAGATGGCTGTTAATTTAATATTTGGAAGTGTGGCTAACACTGACTGAACAGCTTTGTTGCTAAAACTACAGATTTAAATTCTACTGGAGAAATCAAGCTCAATGGGAGAAATGGGGCGATGAGAATTGAGCGGGATTGTAATGTCCAGGGGAACGCGCAAAGCAACTTGACACGCTATTGGTTAGTGTTAGCAAAGCCGCCAATCCAGAAGCGCCATTTTTAGTTGTTGGTTTTGTTCTGCACGTGTCAAAATAATGTATTATTCAGTAGCGTAAAAATATAGAACATAAAATATAGAAGAATGTAGATAATTTTGTTCCAAAGAACGAATGCAGCTCACTAAAAACTTGAGAAAGTTTGTGTTGTGATGACATAAAGGGCAGAGTACACTGAAAACGAAAATATGGGAAATAGAACTAGATATTTTGTCAAGATAAAATCATGAACAGTTTTAAATATCAATACGTTTTGACCCCAATCATGAGGTGTGTGTGAGGGAAGTTATTTTTCAGTGTCAAATATAGTCTAATCTCATTTCACAATGAGATTGTTCTATAATTGGGCTGAATCTGACCAAAAGAAATCTTTGGCGTCACTCGTAGAGGGATGTGGACGAGAGACGTCCTCACAATCTGATAACTTCTTATCGTTTCCTGAAGCTTTAAGCATAAGAGGAAGCCTGAGAAAAAGCCTCGCCGCTCAACAGAGAGAGAAAGAAAGAGACAGGATGAAGGCACTAACTCCGGCCTTTGCACAATCTTTGTTTACATTCCTTCCCCAGCCCCCCTCTCCTGGTCCATATTGAGTTCCTGCCAATTTCCAGAATCCCCATGGCTGTACAGTTTCTGACATCAGCCCCATGCAGCATGCTCGGGCTTGGACACGTTTCAAATGCTCTGCGGTGCTTCACAGTTAAAATGAGCGTTTACTACACGCTCTACTTGGCTGCGAGTCAAAGCGCTGTGCCAAGTGAGGGACTTTTTCCTGTTGCCTCAGTCACACCTCGTGTTTTCCCTCTGTGCTGCTCCTTTCCCTTTAAAACAGGAAGACTTTCAGAGGTCCTTCCATGCTAACTCGCTCCGTTTTTTTAACAGGACCTATAAAACCATGCCCTGTCTTTTAATTAAACTCAAGTTTCTCCAGAAATCTAATGAAAAAGCCCCTCACTGCTGAATAATGCAGACTGATATGAGCCACCAGGGGCTCCAGATGATGCGCTTTATAAACGGCTTTGGAGTTAAGGAGAAAAATCAAAGAGATATTTGGAACAGAAAAAATGCTGGATAAAAAAAATATAACTAAAACAGCATAACTAAATGTTTTGGTTGGTTTAATAATAAGATGTTCTCATGTTTTACTTATTTTTTACTACTTTCCATAGCAAATCTGACAACATTAACATTTGGGGAGAAACTTATGATTACTAAAACAATAGATTATATATTTATCTCTCTAAATTGTAATCCTGACTAATTCAAACCCAGGACACTGAAGTTATTAAGAAGTTAACTTAAAACCTTGAAGTAGAGATAAAAGATATGACACTAAGGGAGATAAATGCACATTAGTTATAATCGCAAACAAGAAAAATGTACAAAAAAGTGTTTGATACGATATAATGTAGATTAGAGATAGAAAATGTCTTTTTTTGATTTCACACATTAGATCAAACTTAGTTCAGCCGTTTTACAAACGGCACCGTCTCTGGGTTTCAGGATGCATTGATATCGTTTTTATTTTTGGGTTTTATTGGTTCTGGTCCGTTGAACACAAACTAAAATCATATAAAATCGTATAAACTAGTGAAATATCAGTTTCTCATTATCATCTTACAATCTTTAACATTGCAATGTTTCTTTGTCATTTTATTTTAATATTTGGTTTTATTTTTTATCCTTTTATTCTTTTATATTTTATCATATTAGCAGAATTGGTACAGATTTAATCACAAATAGGACATTTCACTCAGTTACTGGTGGATTTGTTGACATTGTGATGATTTTATTCTTGCAGGTAGAATTTTATGTCTACATATATTTATTTTTATTACTATTATTTTATTTTATTGCAAACTTTGTAAAAAGATGCAAAAATGTCATTTTAAGACCAAAAAGGTCTTAAAATTCCTTTTTAAAAAGTGTATGTGCTTCAACAGTTAGATCAATTGTAAATACATTACAAAACATTTTCAAACTTAAAAGACTAACTAAATTGCAAAATTATAAATAACTAAGTAAAAATAATGAAATATAAGTGTTTACTAATAGCCCATTTTTGACAATAATAATAAAACCAAAACAACATTATAATTTTTTTAAATATCTATTTAATTTATAATGAATTTATTTTCTTTATTCTCTGTTTTTTTTAGTTATCTAAAATATAAACACCTACTTAAGAAATAATTGGTGGTGTTAGTTTTATTTTTGATTTTTGTTTTGTCATTTATTGGTTTGTGCTTATTCTCCAAACTACTGTCTCAAGTATGACTTGAATGTCTACATATATGTTGGTCATTGTTGTGTTAAATAATCATAATTTAAAAAAATAAAATAAATTTGATTATTTTTTCAGCCAGCTGACAAGCAGTGGGCGTTAATTTGTGGAAAAGAGGCAATATTGTGCTAATTTATCCCAATAAAAGACATTTTTGCAGCATGCTAACAAAGCACTGCGTACTCTCAGGATATTTAAGTCTCTTTTTGGGTTGTAATAACGTTATAAAATGAAAATTGCTCCTAAAAGACCAAAGAAAACCCAGCAAAACAAAAAGAACTCATAAACACGGATCAAAAGGCTCCCCTGCAGTGGATTATAAACTCAACATGCACTTATCAGACAGCTGTATCAGCGGAAACCTGATGGGCAATCCCAGTAAGTGTCGCTCCCAATTGGCTCTTATTCCTGCTGCACTTCCTGTAGTCCCTAACAGCCCCCTCCCCCGGCTCCCTGTGTGTGTGTGTGTGTGGGTGGGTGTGGGTGGGTGGGTCGGAGCAATTTAATGTTTAATGCCAACCCCCTCCCTCCATTTCAACTGATCATGGTGAGCACCATGAATTTTTAAAGACATCCCTACTTTACTGTCCATCTGGGCTCCATCTGTCCAGCTGCTGGTGTTTAAAGCAGACAGAGACGTGGAGACTTCAAAGGCTCCGCGTGGCCCCTGGATGGCTTCTGGCCTGAAGAAGATATTGTTTATACAGGGGAGGAGGGCGAGGTATTTAGCCATGGAGACAGCGGGATTGTCAAACCTGCACATCTAGCAACGTTCAGAGTGTTTAGAGGCGAAATTAATTGAGCATTTGAAGTGTTGATGTTGGTAAAGTTAAAGTGAAAAGCCTACTGATATTAGGTTTTGATTATTCTTTCTACAATTTAAATTAGAGATGCAACAATAGACTTTTTTCACTTTCAGTACCGATACAAATATCGGAGGTTTAGTATCGATCCAATACAGAAAAATACTGCTGAATCGACTTAAAAATGCTCCTGTTGTTAAAACACAGATATAATTACAAATCTATTTGGTAGCTTTGCACCAGTACAGCACAATTAAATACACCAAGAAACCTGGTCAAACCTGTAAAAACAACTTTAATTTGTTCAGTCAGTGTAAAGTAAATAATAAAGAAACTGAAGCTGCAACAAACCTTCTATCAAATGATGTAAAATAAAAAATAAAGCATGAGATCGCTCAGAGTACAAAACATGTAGATATTAATATCATCCCCAGCATCTCTAATTTAAAGAGGCAGCGGGCAAAATATGCATCAATCATGTCAACGCTTTCCCATTAAAATATTTTTATTGGAATAAAACTGTCACAGCAAAATCTTACCAAGAACTTTAGGTCTAGCTTAAAGTGCAAATGTCTTGTGCACATGAAGTAAGACAAAACTAAATTACAAATAACGTTTCAGTAAAATGGTTTTACAACAAATTATTTCAACTATTCACTTATTTTTGTTTGTCTTTATTTGGATGTGTGAGAATTACTTGGACGTTAACTCTAAAAACTTTCTAAAACTTACTTTCTACTTTCTAAATCTTAGAAAGTATCAGTTTTTTTTTAAATATTCTCCTCCTGTGGTTTTGTTTAAGGTTAAAAACAGAAAGACGAGATTAAATCCGACCATTTTGCTGTCTTCAATTAGGACTAAACCGACCAATAATACTTTCCTCTTCAGATTACCTTTTGATTTCTTAGATTTAAACTGTTTTCATGCTATTTTTCCCTCACATTTTCAATTCTTACAACAAATTACTTTAATTATTCACTTATTTTTGTCCGTCTTAATTTGTATGTGTGAGAGTTATTTGGACAGTGTGATTTTTATGCCAGGAAAAATTTGAAATCTACTTACTGAGACAAATTTGGTATCTAGTTTACAAATGTACAAAGTATCTGTTTGTTTGTTTTTAATAGTTTCCCTCTGTGGTTTTGTTTGTTAAGGTTATGACAGAAGAGGTTAAATTTTACCATTTTGATACAGCAAACAAACTAAAACCAAGAAAATTTTGTTTTTGGGAAACTTTTTAAAGCCTTAATAGGCTTCATATTGGTGACAGAGTGAGAACAAAATGAATGCAAGAATAATTAAAATTATTAATGAAGTTTATAAAGTTGCCTTGTTTGCTTTGTGCAAATCTAATATGCACGGAAATTTCTATAGATATCGCAGAGCCAGATATCTACAGAGAATTCAAATACCAAGAAGGGCTATAAGTGGTATCAAGCTCGTATCACTGAAATAAACGCCACCAGACACTCAAATCAGTTTCATTTACAAATTAATCCAACAGCGTGGCATAATTTGATATCTGTATAAAGCTCTGGCCTTTATTTAATTCTCTCTGCTCCCTGCGCTGGGCAGATATGACGGCGCTGGCAAAGGGCCTTGAATATTTTTGATTAATTCACTTAAAGCCACAGCGTAATCAGACTTGGAGCAGCCGGCACCTCTTGGCTTAATTTAGTCTGACATTTCAGCGGAGAGGTGAGGAAGGTGTCTGGATGATCCTCCAGGAATGCAAGTTGGGATTTGCCAATATGTCTTTGCAGCACACTGCCTGGAGGCGAAACGTCAACTACAAATTTGTTGGGATTGGTTGCACTTTTTTTTCCCCCCCCTGCAGCGCACCGAGCATGTAGGAAAAAAAAGAAAGACATTTTTTAACAACTTGTAAATTAAGAACATCGTATATTATTTGGGTTTTACTTCGTCTCACTCAATCTGCAGGACCATTCAGACTTTATCTGCTCTTCGTAAGTCATAAGCGATCTGCACATGTCAGCTTACAGTTTGGAGAAGTCATGACTGCTCAGGACTGATAGAGGCATGCAAAGGTTTTGCTGAGGATCTGAGGTAGTGGCCACATTATCACCCTCCATCAAGCACATTCCTGCAGCCTCCACCCACCTGCTCAAAATAAACTGTACCGGCTTAACCCTTTCCTCCCCAGACATTCGGAAAACTACTTAGCAACATGTTTACGTTGCAAATTGTTAGTAAAAAACATTAAAATGTTTTGCTTTGTGGCCATAAAATGAGAGCAGAAAAAGCCACTCTGTTAATAAATAATAAAAAAAGCTTACTTGTGACTAAAACACGTCAACAGATTAAGTTTCAAACAATGCGAGTAGCTTTTTGTTGACTTGCACCTTCAGGCGACGGTGAGATAATGAAATCCGATCAGACGAAGAAACTGACCCGTGAATGTGAGCGAGGGAGTTATGGCACTTTTGGTTCATGTTAACATTTCTCAGATTTGAACAGAAACCCAAAAGTCTTATAAATACCTGCAAACATGATGGACTGGCTTTGACATTTGGGTTTTCACAAAACGAAAGAGTAATAAAATCTCAGTAGCAAACAAAATATGTTTGAAAACTTTACCTATACGTTTCTGAACAAACCAAACCTCTAATATGATTCTATTAAACATCTTTTAGAGCAAATGAAAGAAAATGACTAGGAATACTACAAAAAAATGTATTTTGTAACTTTTTAAAGGTTTTTTTTAATGATTAGCTCAATTACTTTAGTTCTCTTTTGCTCTTTTTATAAGGTTTTGTTATGATAAGGACAGTTATTTTCTATTAGTTTTGGAAATTGTTCAGTTGGAAGAATAACTGCTCTTTTTTTACTTTCAAAACAATTGTTAAAGAGCAGGACCAAAGGCAAATGAAGTAGATTAGCAGTGGAACATCATCTCGCTGCCTGGATTTTGAGCATGTCCTGATGCTGAGACAGCAACTTCAGTCAGAGGCGTTTTCAGATTAAGTGCAAGATTGACTACTACTGGAGAGCCTTCCTGCCCACAGCATTATTGTCACAAAATGAAGCCTAGTTTATCAATTTTCAATTAGGGATCGGTTGTAGATTTAAACTTTGTGCTAACCAACAAAAAAGAATCCCAGGTTTTCAAAAAATATTGTAAAATGAACAGAAAAAAGGATTTAACAACAAATCTCAAGATTGTAAAATCCAAGACTGGAATAATCCAGTGTTGCTACATGCTCTGTGATGACACTAATAAACCAAACTGATTTGATGTTTCTCCCAAAAAAGTATGACTTTGCATTCAGAAATGTGACCTGGAACTGTGTTACGCAAACAGAGACAGACATAAACACTGTGAAGCAACACTGTCAAGTTTTACAGGCACAGACCAGGAGACTCATGTTTTTAAGCTACCAGGGTGCATTGTTAAGTACAGTTTGGGGAAAAATAGCTGATGAAAAGCTAACGTTTGTGTTTCTATCAAAGCATAGCGCAGTTTAACAGTTCAGACATCAACTTTTCACGTTTTGTCTCGTTAGAACCACAAACTTCTGTTTTTTTATTTATTGGAATTTCATGCGAAAGACGAGCGTAGGCATAATTTTTTGACTTGCAAAACCAGCTTTAAAAATGAACAGAAAGTGTTGCGTGTGTTTGTGTTGAATCTCTCTACTCTGATCTCATCTGAGCAAAATTAAATTAAGCACAAACATTTAGGATTTACTTACAAAATAAAGTACAAGCTAGGGCTGCAACTAACAATTAATTTAGTAACTGATTATTCAAATGATTAATAGACTGATTGAATAAAAAAATGGCACATTCTGCTGATTTTAATTTAACCAGTAAAGCCTTTTTTTAGCAATATTTGAAATAAATTAAAAGATGCACATAAACAAATAGTTCATTTTTTTAAAAATCAGAAAATGATGTTGACGTTAATCCACATAATGATGGAGCATTTTTCAATGCTTAATCCAACTTTAGAAAGAGAGAACCTACCAAAATATGGACATCCACCAAAAATGACCAAGCAAATGATTATTTAAAAGAAGCAGACTAACACCTCAGATGGGAGAACCTGCTCATAGGAATACTATTGGACATCTATTCCAAAAGAACTGCCCTTTATTTATGGGGGACTTTTTGGAGACCACACATTTTCAGTTTGAAAGCAGGACTTCAAGTCTTTCTTCTCAAAACTTGTAAAGCTTGTATGCCAAACTTCTGGTCTCTTTCAAATATTCACTGTGATTTCTCAAACCTTTGTCCTCATGCTCAAAACTTGTCCCCGTTCGGATCAAATCTCTGCTTGCAAATCTCTCTGCTCGCTTGCGAATCATTTTCTGCTAGTGCTTGGAACAAAAATGTAACGTTGCCTGGCAACCTCTGAGCCAATAGAATGAAAGTGTTATACTGGGTGCGTTTGTTTCCTTCTAGTGGGTGTGCCTGTGTAGCTACTGTTGATTGTAGCAACCTGCACCACCCACTGGATGTTTTTCTCTCCAGCAGATACAGTGAAGCATAAAATCTCAGGAAAAAGGCTGTAACCTGAAGAAATTAGATAAAGTTTACTTTCCAAAGCACTCTAAGCTGGACATGTTTGGACTAAAACACTCGTTTGTGAAGGTAAAGGATTACCAGAGCGAAAGGTTGAGCAGTCGACTAACTTCTGAATAACGGGTAAAACTCCTGAGCCACAAAGACACAAAAATGCACTTATTATTATTAATGATAAAAGTAACGCTGCCCAGTCATCACTTTTCCACGTCTGCATCAATCATATGAAAACTGAAGGCAGAACCTTTTTAGATGATAGCTGTTATATAATTACTTTTATTGCATTGTTTTTCTGGGACAGACCCGTGTGTTCGCTGCTTCACACATAACAGCAGCTACAAATTTTCTGCTTCATCACTTTTGATATTTCACAACAACCAAGACCAGGCAGAGCCGTGAGATATAAAAATAATAATAAAAAAACCTGCAAGACGATGGTTTATAGATCTACCAATAAAAGGCAATGAAGAAACCACAAATGTAAGGATGAGAAGAAACAGAAGAAGCAAAATAAATATGCAATCTAGGCTATGCAAAGCAAGACAGTTTGAATTATCAGGAGGCAGCTATTATAACTGGCTATAACTGCAATTACAGCTTATTGCTATAATCATCCCAAGGCCAAAAATAGCAATGTCTTTCTAAAATACTGGATTGTTTTTCTTTCATTATCCATTTTCTCTACATCTATGGTAAGATAAATACAATGCAGGCTTTAATAATCTATAGATTAACAAACAACCAACATGATTAAGTGCATTAAACGCAAATCTAATCCACAGCCGAGTGACGCATGACGATAAAATTGCCCAGTATGTTGTACCTGCCACATGAAATCTGAGAATGCCCTGTCAGGGCACTCACACAGGGAGGGGTGGGTTATTTTCAGAAGCAGAGTATAGGTTTTAGAGGAGTTATATTCCACAGCCTGTAATTACAAAAAAAAAATAGGCCTTAAATTACAGAATCTATAGTTAGGGCTTGATAATGAAGGCTGCGTGCAACGTGGCCGAGATAATCCGCCTGCGACACGCGTGTCAGCGATGAAAAGAGTTGAGAAACGTCGCAGACAAGACCGGCCCGTTTCTCACACTGATGAGCGTGTTTTATGGTTGGAAATATTGCATCAGGCCATGATTGTGTTTGCATTGCAGTGGTGGCTTCCATTATGTAATAAGCTGCTGCGTAAAATGGTGGTTCAGTCCGTGCCACACAAAAACACACACACACACACACATATATATATATATACAGCTCTGGAAAAAATTAATAGACCAGTTAAAATGGTCAGTTTCTCTGATTTTACTTTTTATAGGTATATGTTTGAGTAAACTGAACATTGTTCTTTTATTCTATGAAACTCTGAGCAAAATCTTAGTATTTAATTCCAGTAAATGAGAAATGGTGAAAACAATGAAAAAGATGCAGTGCTTTCAGACCTCAAATAACGCAAAGAAAACAAGTTCATATTCATTTAGAAATAACAATAGTACTGTTTTAACTCAGGAAGAGTTCAGTAGTTCATAGAATGAAAACACAATGTTCATTCATATCTATAAAAAAGTAAAATCAGAGACACTAATAATTTTAAGTGGTTTCCTAATTTGTTCCAGAGCTGTATATGCATTCAGATATATTGACCCTTTCCACGTGACGTCACGCTCTCCAGAGCTCCGCCCACTCCGCCATGACGGACATCAAAACAACCAATGTTTTGACGTCCGTCTAAAAACAGACATCTGGTTGCCTAATATCACTATTACTTTGTTGATTTCAGTTTAAAAATGGTCACAGGGTGCGGTGAGGTCAGCTGCACAAACAGATAAGGATGAAAACCCAACGTGTCATTTTCCTGTGTAACTTTTAACGAGGAAAGATGCGGCAGCGATGGACAGCAGCGGCCTGATGTCATAATGACCGTCAGCCCTCGATGTAACCGCGGATTAGCTGCGAACACTTTTTACAAGGTAAGAAGATTAACGTTCATATACTTAATAAGTAAGTATGATTAGAAAGATATCAACATTCGCTTTATGGAGAAGGTACGTGTGTAACGTTAGTAACCATGGAGACAATGCCGCGCCGTCATGTAGCCTAGCATGTAAGGAAAAAACCAGTTAGCATCTCGTTTTTTGTACGTTTTTAATATTGTTTCTGTGTAAGGGGAAACGATGTTTATGACATAATGATATAAATCATGTGGTGTGAATTCAGGCAAAGTCGCTAATTAGATCAACACGTCAGGAGGGAGGAGGTTCGGGTCGGTTTGTAAGCTAACTGTTTCTAGCGTCTGTAAATACCTCCGTCTATGAGCCCCGACCAGGTGTGTTACGTTCACAGACAAATTAGCTCGACTTGAACAAGTAACAAGTTTTTCCCAAGTTGGCAAAAACAACTTGGGAAAACAATTTCCGTCGCTCTGTTCAATATTCCCGTCCCGTCCATCATGGCGCCTTGAATGATTAAGTTGCAAAGTGTCAATATAAACTGGGTCAATATACATACATAGGTATCTATGTATGTATACAGGCGATGAAAAACTGGCTTCAGCTCGGAAGTGGAGGCATGTTCACTAGATCTGTTTAATAAACTATAACCAAGGACACTAAAAAGTACATCTATAACTTCAATGATTGCTTTACACTGCAAAGGTCAGCCTCCTGATAAGACTTTATGCAATTTCCAGAGGAAAAGAAAATTGATTCCGTTCCAGTTTATATCATATTTACAAACAGTGGGAAGTTTTTTTTTTTGTATCTGAACTGTGGTTAGATTTCTGTTTTAACTGACAGCATGCAGCCTCCGAACTGTTGACAGACTTCGGTCTTCCCATGTAAACAGCCCGTCTTGTTTCAGTCAGGCCTCCCTCATAATATCCAGCAGCCCACTGGCATGTTTACAGTAAACTCCTGCACGCTAAAGCTGTTAAAATGCTCCCTGACCAACCCTCCCCCACTCCACTCTGGCCTGAATCTGCTCAACTCAGTCAGGAATAACGACCAGACTCCACTCCTGCTGCAACTCAGTAGAAATGTATCTTTTTTAACGCTTATTCAATTGATATTATTCTTTTTTTTCGGTTTGGTTTTGAAGCGAATACAGTTTCGTTAAATCAAAAATGAAAACATTTATAAAGTTTTGAGGGGAATAATCGTTTTAGTCAGTATAAGGTTAGTTAATGCTACATCTAAACCTGGATTTAGTGTCACATTGAAAGACAGAGGCAATTTATCGTTTTTTATTCTTATTCAATCTGTTTTATTCTTTTTTCAGTTTGTTTTTGAAGCAAATACTGTTTCAGCAATTAAGGAAAATGAAAATATTTATTAAATTTTCAGGGGAATACTAGTGTTAGTCAGTATTGGGTTAGTTAAAGCTACATCGAAGCCTGGAGTAAATATGTTGAAAAAGTAATTTGTTTAGAGCAGGACCTTTAATGCAGGGTCAGGTGGTAACCAGGGTTAGTTTAGTTTTGGGTTAGTTTTATTTCGTTTTGACGGTGTGTTTGTATAATCCAGTTAGTTTGAATAAATTGTTAGAGTGCATTTGCTAGTGTTTATTAGTTAAATATTGATTAGATTTTGTTTTGTTTCATTAGTCATAGTAGTAGTTTTAGTTTTTTGATCAATAAATTTTGATTATGTATTCTGAGTCATGAATATGATACAAAAGAAACCCTTTTCAAAAAATGTTCTCAATTATTTTTGAACAACCAACTGATTTTATTTTTGTTTTATCCCAGGTTTTGTCGTCACCATTTTGACAATTAAAGGCAGGAGTTGTACAAAGTGCCGTTAATTATCAACAGCTGACGTAAACTGCTTGAGAAAAATCAATATTAGTTCAAAACACTAATAAATAATTTCAGTATGTTTTAGTTCGTTATATAAACGCACAATATAGTTTGAGTTTGTTATAATTTTCCACCATTAATTACTGTCTTTATTTATCTCAGTTAAGGAAAAATCTTTCTCAGTTTCAGATTTTGCTAGTTTCAGTTTGCTGTAATAACCTTGGTGATGACATGTGCTTTTTAGCTGTTGATTTCCCAGCCTGTTCAGATTACATCATGTGCAGCTGAAAGAGTCCCAGAAGGTTCAACGCAAGGAGAACGGAGGCATATCTGCACATCCCTGGTGACTAAATAAAGGCTTTCACCTTCACTCTGATCAAAAATTAACACAAAAATACTCCAAGATGGCGTCAAACGTCCTAATTCAACCGCCAGTCTACACCTGAACGAAACCGGTCTCTCCATCCATGGCTTTACTGATCATTTAAATAACAACTGCAGGTTTATCTCAGTGAGAAACCTGAAACCAACCGAATGCATTGAATGGGCTGGAAAAGTGTTGTGTTGCAACGGTCTGTTAAGAGCAGACAAGACGAGACAGACGGGAGGCAAAGCGATGGATCGAGGTGGCATCCAGACCAGGGAGAAACACGTAATCTCCACCAACGAGAGAGGAAAAGAATAATCCTTCATTTGTTCCTCGCCAGAGAAACTTCTGACTGTCTGAATTTTGTTAATTATAAGAATTTATTTATTTTGAACATGATAGCAGTTTAAAATAACACAATTAATAATAATTTTTGTGTTTGTTTCAACTAATCTTGTTGCAATAAACAATAAATCAATTAATCGTGTGATAAATTAAAATCAATTTTCTCTTTTTACCAAAGACTGAATGATTAAACTCTTCAGTCTGCTTTGGTCTCAACTAGCCCGTTTTTTAAAGGACAATTTTGTTTGAAGAAACTTTATAATTCATTTTATTTGTTTTTTTGGTTGGTTTGTGTATTTATTTTGAATATTTCTTCCAGTTTTAGCTTTAAATGTTTGTTAAAAATTAAAGTTTAGTCATCTTTGACTGGGTGTACTTGGATTATTATGTTATGACCTTTATATTGTAAATGGTGTCAAAAGAACAACATTATTGTTTATTGCAATACTTTCTGGGACAATTTATCGTCCAGCAAAATAATAAATGTTGCTGGATGATTGCTAATTGCTAATTTCAGCAATTATCTTTTGGGATAGTTGGAGCTCATGTAATGTTCAAATAAGATAAATATAACTTTAATTAAAATGTCCTTTTGCATATAGATTTGTGTGCTTGATATTCAAACAACAGATGAGTTAAAACTCAATCTCTATAAACGACAACAAAAAGCTTTTGTTGGTGGAGGTAGCGTGTTTCTTCCCTCTGGTATCGTGAGACTTAAAGATTTATCTGTAAAAAACAGAAGAAGCAGTCTCACCTGTCTGAACTGCTCCTCGTAGGTCCATTCTCCGTGGTCCTGCACGCCCAGGTGGCTGTGTGGAGCGTGGGGAGGCATGATGGCGACGCGGGGCTCCTGCTCCACGCTGGGCCGGACCTTCGGCAGCTGGGAGTGAGGGTGGAGATGGCGGTGGGGCAGCACCAGGATGCCCTTCCCAGGAGCCACGGCGTCGTGGCCGGTCGGCAGCCCTTCCTCTGCCAGGTCGTCGTCAAAGTCTTCGTCCATGTCGCTTTCAAAGTCTCCCTCGTCCCATTTCCGTTTGCTGGCGTGTGAGGAACAAAAAGATAGACTCAGATTTTGCAAAAGCTAATTTGTTTTTTAGGAGCCGGGCGAAATGGGTTAAAAATAAGATCTCAGAAATTTCCAGGTTTTTTTTCAGTTGAACAGAAAATATTTTTAAAATGTAACTTTTATCTCAATCACCCGTTTGTCAGTTGTACAACGGAGTGTTGTGACCAGGCTACAAGAATTTTTGTTTAATTGATATGAGCATATTATTATCAGAATAAATTCAAAAATACTTTATTAATCCCAAAGGGAAGTTAAATTTTCTTGTAATTCATTAATTTAGATTCTTCAAAGAGTTATTGAAGACGGTGATGAATAAGAATAAGAACAACAGAAATAAGAATGATGGATAAGAATGCAATTTAATAATGAGATTTATTTATGTTTTTTCCCAAATAAAAAAGCTTAGTTATTAGGATCTGACCTGAGCAGCTTGGTTTGTTTGCTTCTTTTCTTCTAAATAGAAACATTTATTGCTCAATCCTGTTATATTTGTGTGAAATATGTTTAGGTATGTATTAAATATTAAGTACCATCTGTAAAATGAAGAAACTCAACATGGGAAACCCTGTTGAAAAACAATCCAGATTTTCTAATCGATGGACTTACATCTGTTCCTCCTCGTCGGAGCCCATCATGTCCTTGTAATGCTCCTCCCCTTCGTCGTTGTCGTCGTCTCGCTCCTCCTCGCCGCCGCTGCTGCGCTTCGACATGGGGCTGTCCGACACCCTCTGCAGCCCGGCGGCGGCGGCTCGCATGGCCGCCAGCGCCGCTATCTGCGCCTGCTCGCCCTCGGGGGCGGCGCTCTCCATGGGGTCGTTGCCGGCGCGGACCTGGGCGTGCTGGGCGATGGCCTGCTGCTGTAGCTGCTGCTCCATCAGAAGCTTGGCCCTCTGCTGCCTGTGCAGGTTCTCCATGACGGCCTGCAGCTTCATCTCCGGGGAAAGCGGCACTCTGTTCAGCGGCCTTCCTCCCCCCCTCTGAACGAGCAACAACTTCGCTTCCAGTCAAGCGACGAGCGTCACACCTCTGTCCCAGAATAAAGGGCGACTACGAAGCGTACGGGTGTCAAAGCACCTTTAAGACGTCGGGGATGAACAGGAAGGAGGTCTGAGACATGCAGTCGGAGGTCTCTGAAGCCTCTCGCTTGTTTCAAAGCCGGGGGCAGAGCTGAGCTGTCGAGGCACAAGCAGTGGCAGTGGAGGTGGGGGTACAAAGCTCCGCAGACAAACTCGGTTACCTGAGGGGCAGAAAAAAGGGCAAAGTGTCAAAATGTTCCTCCACTACTTTCTGTTTAAGTCAGCAGCATGAGCAGCGGGGAAAGACGCATGATGATATCTTCCTTTCAGAAACAAAACCTCTTTCTCTGTCCTCCAGATTACAGGTGAACGGGTTTTGTGTTTTTATTGATTTAGGAGGCCATTATTGGAATAATTGTCAACTCATTTAGTATGTTAATCGATTAATTGCTAACTGGACTACACTCCAGTTAGCAACTCTGAGCAGTAATTCAGCCAAAACTACACAAAAAAGATATGCATTTTGCATTTAAGATACAAAGATTTAGCTTCAAATTCTGGTTAAGAAAATCTCATATTAAGCAGCTTTTACTACCCAATTATGAACTCATTAATCAAAAAATAAACGGCTGAGCTTTTCACACGTTGATGTTATTATTTTTAGCTGCAGACGCATCCTTTGCTACAAATAATCAAACATACTCTAAAGGACTGCTGTGTTATGCAATTTTAGGCAGTAAAATGTCTATTTTCTTATTTTAAATGGAATGAAATTATTAGTTCATTTGCATTTTTAACTGTTTCTAATATTTTATTTAAAAAAAAGGCTTAAGCGGTTAAATGAAAAATCTGCAGAATGAGATTTTCTTTCATCAGAATAAACAATATAATAATCGATTACTAACATAATCATTAGTTGCAATCATAATGGAGAAATGGAGGACTTTTATTGCGCTTGCTCCTTGTTTTGCAACCAACACATCGTATAAACCATTACAGGGAGATAAAGTTAATGGGTGACACTGCACGGTAAAAGTCCAGCACATTTCCAAGCTGCTTGATTAATCATTTTTAAAGCTCCAACCTGCAGCAGCCAAGAAAGTATTGTGTCTCAATTAACTGAAATCACAAGTTAAGACAATGTGACTGAGGAGAAAACGCTTAATTTCACACACAAAACCCAAGTTTCAAAGCAAAGTCCCTGTGACGCATACGCAGAGGCCCAGAGATAACATCTGTCATGCAACGTGTGCAGGATTACTCACACCAGAAACTGAACCGGCGAGTCGCTCACAGAGGGCCGAACGATTAAAAAAAAAAAAGAACGAGAGGAAATGAAATCACAGGAAGAAGTGTCGTTTTTCTCACCTGGTTGGACTGAATTTTTAGATAAGCTTCCAGTCAACGCAGACACAAAACTACAACCATGTCTGGGCAATATTGCCCAGACATGGTCTTTGAGGAAATAAGTTTCCTCAAAGACCTGCAGGTGAAGCCCACTCATTTTTAACTGCCGTGTTTCCCCCTCACCCCTGTTTTCGCCTGTGAGTGACACACAGTGGGGAGTTTTTCTGCAACATGTGTAGGTGGCAACAGTTCGCCAGCACACCTGCTTCAGAAAAGGTCCAGGTATGCAAAACAGCCTCTGTTCCAATCTTCTAGGAATATTCTTTTTAAAAAATCCCTATTGCTAAGCGCTTACAGCACAACCAGGCTGCGGCTAGATCAGTCGGGTACAGATAAGGGCTGCACTCAAAAGTCAACAGCACACGGGGAAATTAGATTTGAGCACAGGTGCTGGACGTGCAGGAGTACCAGTCATGACTGGAGCTGGCGGTGACTGTGCGGCACCGCTCGTTCAGCCGTGCTGACTAATAAAGGTAGACGCAGACTTTCGCAGGCAGCGATTTTATACTGAGAGCGATCAGGATTTTCACCGTTTTTCTGAGCTCACCCTGGATTTGAGAGGATATTATAAAGGTATTGTTTAGTTTGTGTTGTTATTACAAGCAGCTCTGAAGTCGATGCTTAAAATTTGTACCTAGAATCAAAAGTATTTGTATGTTTCCACATCAGAACCACAAACTTTAAGGTATTTTTCTAGATGTGATCGGTCAAATAAATGTAAAGTGAAACAGATTTTACAAATTAATATCTTAAAAGTGTGGCCTTAGAGGACATTAGTGCAATAGATTCAATTCTACTGGGGACCAAAATTGCAACATTTGTTACATTTTCATCTGGCGTGGTTCGCTTTCACACTGCACTGTCAATCAAACTGAAAGACATGTTCCCCTCCTCACCTGTGGGGGCGCTGGACCAAAAACCACTGAAGGAGACGCTGAACGCAGCTTCATTCTCCACAGAATGTAAACAAAACTGTCAGATTTTAGCAGTTGTAAGATTTCTCTTTTGTTGTTGGCAAAAGACAAGCCATTTCTCCCTCTAGCGCTAAATTGCAAGTTTGTTTAGGTTGAATTTACCCAGAATGCCCTGCGCTATTGTTCACTACCTGCTTTTGGAGCTGTTTCCGGTCCAGTTGGTGTTCATATATGCATTCAAAATGAAACAAGAGTTTCATTCGGTTCGGTTCACTTAAACCGAACCGAGACCGAGTCAGAGTTCGAGTCCACACTCAGACGTCCCAAAACGAACTGGACTTTCCAGGCAAATGAACTGGAGTTTAATTAAAGCGGATTAAGTAGAGCTGGTGTGAATGCACCCTTTATTGTGCAGTCTAAAGAAACCCATTTATAGGGAAATGACAACATTTATAGAAAGTCATAAGAAGTCCCATTTACATGATGCTAAAAACCTTGCCTTCTGGTCAGATGAGAACTGAACTGGGATTTTTGGGGTTTTTGGTGTAAAATTAACACCAAGAGAGAGAAACACCTTTATGGTTTGAGGGATGCTCATCTTCAGCAGTGGTTGACAAGACTGGGATGGAGCTGCACATCCTAAAAGTAAGATCTTAAGATGTTAGCATACTTAGGCTTAGGCCAAGTTAGCCTACTTAGTGCATGTCATTACCGCTGAAACAATTAATCGTGACGAATCAAGTATTGAAAGTATCATCAACTAATTTACCAATCGATTAATCGTTAACTGGAATATACAGGCTCAAAAAAACTAACATTTACTAAAAAAACAACATACTCAGAGCAGTAATTAAGCCAAAACTGTAAAAAAAACTATAACACTTTTTCTATTTAAGCATATAAAAATAATTTATCTATAAATATGATATGCTGAGAACGTATTTATTTATTTACTTAGGTTAAGCTTCACCTGCTTCAAATTCTATAAAAGAAAATCTTACGTTAAGCACCATTTGCTGTCCAGTTATAAGCTGGTTAATCCAAATAAATCACCAGATCAGCCCTACGCCTTATTGATGTTAAATCGAGCAGAAAGCGCTGAGCTTTTCACATGTTTATGTTAGAAGTTTCTCTTTTTTGTTTGTTTTTTGCTGCAGATGATCAGACGTACGCTAAAAGAATCCTATGTTATTGCATTTTAGGCAATAAAATGTTCGTTTATTTTAAAAAATGAATTACATTTATTCACTTCTAACATTGTATAAAAAGGTTTAAGTGGTTAAATAAAAAATCTGCAGTACTTGCCAATTCTTTTTAAATCAAATAAATAATCAGAATAATCGTTATTACTAAAATAATTAGTGAATTAGCTGCAGTCCTACATTTCACACGTTTCAATTTATTTGTAAAAAATGTTGGCATTTATCTATCTTATTTAGGCGTCTCTTTGACTTATTAGAGTCCAGTTAATGTGACAAAATGTGGCTTCTTGTCTTCGATGTTTTTGTCCCCTTTTGAGAGCTGATGCTTGCACTTCTTACAGCTGACCACATTCATGACAGGCCTTGCATAAAACATACTTGGGAGTCAGCACAGCGTCAAGGTAATACCAGTCTTCAAAGTACCACCACATTAAACCGTGCTGAGCTTACCTAAAAAGTGACCACCGCAGCACTCTTCGCACACAATAAACCCCGTCATTACAATGAGGGTATTATTTTGTCTCATGAGGGGAAGGGGGGTGATTTTCTTCCCCAAGTAGTGCGCAGCTTTTACTGGAGATACTCAGAAAATCTTCGCAACTAGACGTAGACGTCAAAGAGGAGGATAAACAGCCTCCAATTCAAGTTCTTGCCTTCTTCTAGCGACGTTATGCATCCATTCACAGGAAAATCATCTATTTTCCATATCTAATGTTTACATAGTTGTGGATACATAATGAAAGGCAACACCTCACAGACATCCTGGTGTTGTTCTCTGACAGGACGCCACTGTGATGCGGGCGTTTTTCTTTTAATAAAGACACTTGCGTGTGCCAAATGGAAAATAACTGATAGTGCAACATTAAACCAGCCTGACCTAACTGGAAGATCAACTTATATATTTACACAGTATCTGTGATCTTGTGTTTCGTAAGGAATTTAGCATATCACAGACCGCACTGGCACACCACATTATTGAATGCTTCTTCTTTCTTTATGCTGAAAATTTTTACAGAAGTCAAGCCACTTTGGGTACAGCAGCTCAAAAGAAAATGTATCAAATATTGCAAAACATATAAATCTAAATAAGTTAAACTGCTGGGATTCTTGGTAGCTCAATGAGTAAGAAGCGGTCTGCATACCTGGAGCTCACCCTTATCCTGATATCCCGGGGTCTGCTCTGCTCCTCCTTAAAAGCAGACACTGATAACGACTACTAAACCCTTCAGATGTTGCATTAAGACATGTGTTACAGACGCCTGTCTGGCCCAGTTGAGCAACAAACAATAGCTGCTAAAAGCAGACAAAAAAAAAAACCTCAAGGCGCCCAACGGTATAGCCATATATGTTTGAGGAATCTTGCGCAAGGAAAGAAGAGCTGTGAAACTTGTACGTTTCCTCAGAGGGTGAAGGAAGTGACAACCGACAGAGAAAACGCCGTGAGCCAGCCGACAGATACTCAATTTTGATTCACTGGATTCTTTCACGGGCGGCGGAGGCACAAGCGGACATCAGCAGCTGTCAGGACGAAGAATAGCGCCAGTGTAAGCGGGATTAAAGCATCTTACCTAACTGGATCTGGTTTGACTCAAAACAACTGCACTGCTCTCTGCAGCTGCAAAGCCAAACGAAGACACCCAATGATTACTCCTAACTATGCAGAAAACAAAAAAAGGGAGAGAATCATGCAGAAACATCTCTATATACATTACACATCACTCATATTTTGAATTAGTCAGTCTCAAGCGATTTGTCACGCAATCCATGTTTGTGCCAAAAGTAGTGCCGCCCGCCACTTAAGCCCTCGCTCCCCCTCCATGTTTCATGAATGTGATTTCAAAGACAGAAGTGATTACAACAAAGCTGTTGTGTTGAGCCTTCTCCGGTACAGGAGGAAGCAGAAGTGGTCTCTTTGTTTCATGCCACTGCTCATCATAAGCATCATGATTTCCTACATGCAAGATGGTGCAAATTCCATTGCGCCACCACACACGTTCTGCAAGCTTCCTGAATTTATGCTCAGATGTTTTCTGAAATGTATATTTGTGATGTGACTGACCGGAAAGCTGCTGCTGTCATCATCGTTTTTAATTCACACTAATCCAACAAGTGATGTTCTGACTGACTGACACCATTGGATGATAAACTGTGAGGCAGTTTTATTAAAAAAAAGAAAAGCTAAAGACATTCAGACTCGACTTAAACATAATTGGCTTCTTCCTCTTTGCTCTAGCGATGTGGTAGCGTGAGAAGCCTAATGCGAGTTTCCTACATATAAACTTGATGAACATTGCTTGCGGAAAACTTCGTCTCTGTCAACAAGAACAAAGGTGTTTAAATTGCACATGTTGCCCACAACATTTTCTGATGCCTTAAATACAATGCCATCTTTTCTTTGTTTTAAGATTCATTCAGCACCATGTTTCAAATAAACATGGTTTAAACTTGTTTATTCTTTTACTATAAAAACCAGGTGATGATTAGCAACAGGATTTAGGGAGTTAATGGCAGATAAGAGAACCTATCAAACTTTTACACGATTTTTTATTTGCCAGCTAAATGGATGAAAGTTTCCGTTCTTCTTGCACATTTAAACCCATGTTTTAAACCCGATAAGGCTTTTAATACCTAGTGCACAGCAGAAACGTGGGGTTATACATTGTGAGGCCTTCTTTGATCTCAGAAAATAATGAGAGGATATGAAGATAAAAGACAACTTCCTCCATGGTTTTGTTTCCACTTTGTGAAGGCATTCTAGCCATAGAAATGTGGGAAACGCTATCTCTGTTAAAAGCTCTCAGCTGGACAAGTTTGCCTCCAAATGCAGATGTAATTTTTCTTTGACCAAAGGAACAAGGAACAAATTGAGCTCCTTTTCTGTTTGCTGACATATGGCTGTTTTTTTATAGCCAACCATCTGCTTTAGTGACTGTGAGGAGCACCCTCCGTGCAAAACAACACAGCAGCAAAAAAAGAAAACCCAGTTTGAAAGAGACAGAGAGAGAGAGAGAGCCCCCGTCAGATGGCTGCATCAGATCAACACAAACACTTTCTTTCCTGTCTCATGTGCAAACCTTAACCTGCCGCTTACATTTCAAAAGAAAGAAAAATTTAAAACAAGGAATTGATGAGCTTCTCGCAATATAACAAAACTTAAATAGAGCTTCATATTATTAGAGGATAAGATAATAATATGGCATATTTAAAAAAAAATTGTTTAAACCTGCAGCATGTACATTTATAAAAAAATATTTTTTTTACATATTTGCTGAAATTGTCACTATATCATGACAGTTTGGGATAAGACTGATAATCTTTAAAAAAACAAAAAAAACAAGCTCCTCTTCCTTCTGGTGTTAACTAGAAACAACCAATCAGAGGCAGAGGGCGGGTCTTAGTGCTGCCAATCATGCTCACCACTTATTCTTCCTTCTCCACCTCGTTTTGAATGCTAAGGCTGGTTAGCATGACCACAGACGACGGTGAATAAATGGTTTTCCTGTAATTGTGAATTAACATGGCGGACACAAGGTTGATTGACAGCACTAAGACCCTCCTCCTCGCTCTGATTGGTTGTTTTTGATGCAGTGCATTTCTACAAACGGTGATAGTAGCACAGGGAAGAGATCGATTTTTTCACAGATTATCTGTCTCATGTTATACTGTCACAACTTTTAACAAATATTTAAAAGAACATGTTTTATAAAAGTTACATACTGCAGCTTTAAAGCAGAAATTAATTCCCACACCGCTGCAAAACGACAACATGCTGCAAGTTACATTAAAAATAATATTTCTTATCAATAATATTTATTATATTATTTAATTTTGATATGGTGGCTCTTTGATCAGCCTAATGTTCTGCTCAAACTTTTCACCTATCCAAGGTAATATTGCTGTACAGTGTTTTAAAAAAAAGCATACAAATGCAAAATCATGTAATGAGAACAATATATTATAGAATAATTTTAATAATAAAATTGTAATAATTTTGTAAATAGCCCACAATTTTTCCTAATTTCCCTGATTCCCTGACACTAAAATATGCTGTTTATTGGCCCCCAGTCAGTGAGACTCCATCCAGATGCAGTTTTCTAATTAAATCATCACATCAAAATTGAATTTTTCCATTTTGAGCCACATTTTGTTGCTTACATTTTCATCTCCAACAGCCTACCTGCACTCAGAGGTTTTCATGACCTCTCCTTAAGTTAGAGACCTTCCAGTTTGCCCTGATTACCGATCAGTGCACAAGCTCCCTACCTGTCATCGATTCAAGAAGTTCACGTCGCGTCTTGTTTTTAAGCAACACAAAAAGAGGAGCAATAACAGCAGTGTGTATTAATTAGACCTCAGGGCTCATTTAAGGGCCTCATTAAGAGGCTAACGGGAAAACACCTGTCGGAGAAGGTGGCAGGAGGAGGAACTGGCAAAGGAACATCGGCAGTTGGCCGAATCAAGGATAAAGTAGAAACGACAAGAGCTAATGGGTTAATCCTCTTTTTTTCTAAACCCACATTTGAGAAGTGGAAGATTGCGAGGTCTGAGCAAACAGGGCAGAGTGATAAGAACGAGAGCTAAGGGTCTAATTCCAATGAGATAAAGAGACACACACCGCCATACACACATATAGCTGCATATAAGAGCAGCTGCATGCAAAGAGCGTGGACGTCATAATCCTTGGTGTCCTGATCTTTCCACATTCTTTGTTACTCTAAGCAATACAAAACCGAAAACGCTAAGGAGAAAGTCATGCATTGCTGCCACTGGCTTTACTGTTTTCATTGCAGCTATTATTTAGCGACTCAGCTGAAGGAGGATAAAAAAAGCAGCTTCATGTTTTTTCATGCACTAAGAGAAGAACCCGTCTCGTTGCCTGGTCGAGCCGTGCGGTCTGAGAGAAGCTGGGTGAGGTCTGGGTGAGACCTGAAACTATGCATTAAAATGAAACGTCTGTTCTGGTTGACTGAAAATCACAGAGTCTGATTCTTACAGTGGTAATCCAGTGTTCAGCTTCATCTCGGGCGCCTCGGCTGTTCATGTAAATCAATGTGGGTGACACTGTAACGCTTTCCCCTGGATTTCAGCAGGTTCATTATGAGTTTCTGTGGGCAGTACTTGATCCGTCATTCTTTAAAATAAGTTGTTGTAATAATGATTTTACTACCCCTAAGCAAAAACTGACTTGTAATTATTTGCACCAACGTAGATCTGGGTGATTAAGATAATTTCTATCATTCAGTGAAGTACAGCAGACTTTTCATGGACACTTGAAACCAAATATTTACATGCAATAAATTAAAAAAAAGATACTGTTTCTGTTGCATAGTCTGAGGCCTAGTCCGTACCTGGAAAACAAAATTTTAATGCGTTTAGGCATCTAATCCACACAAAAACTCTAATTATTTATAAAGAATGCAACCAAAGTGGAGATTGGATGGGCAAAATTATTTCTACTTACCAGAAACCTGGATATTTTTTGCTTATTTTAATTGTACGCAGTTCTTTAAATGTCCTGTGAGTAAATATATTTCTCCATTTATCCATAACAACTGGAACTTTTGATATCTAGCAAGTTATTTTTGCAATTTACCGTTTAGTAAAAGAGACACCTCTCATATTAATTTCACTCCCTGCTGTGGCGGGGGTGAAAGTACCGTAATAACCCGATATTAACTTTCAGAAACCGTTGGAATTTTTCCGATAGCGCAACGTGTGGCGGAATTACGGTACTGCAAATTTGGCTGGATTGTCGCCGATCCGTTCTGTCTGGAAGAGTTAAAAAGCTTCTTGCAGTAGTTTGTTGGAGCTTTGGCCCATTTCTCCAGAGAGAGCTGGTGGAACTGAATCGGGTTTCACCTTTTTCAGCTTTTCTCACAACATTTCTATGACCCTGTGGGCTTCCTCCTCATTGAGTGGCCTCTCAGTTGATGTTCAGGATAAATTTCACTGTGATCTGCCATTCTCTTACCAAATCCATCCAGGGTCTTTGCATTTGTTCTTGTCGTTGCACCAGAAGATGTTCTCTCTTTCAGAAACATGTTCTGAATTACCATATCCAAATGCTTGCCAGAAACCCCGAATATGCTTCCTTTTTTAAAATAACCGTTGATGATGAACAAAAGAAAAATATGGAAGAGAACATTTTGTGTTTTGAAACGACTGGTACCCCTTTATACTGGTACCAGGCCAGTGTTATCAACAAACGCATCTTCTCCTTCTGGAACTGAAATATTCAATGCCTACATTTAGCTTGTTGTTTCTATCAGATCTATTAATCCTTCCAGGTTTTAAAACGTCTGTTATTTGGGTTATTTTGTAGTAGTTTTTACATTTTACTTGTGTTTTCTCATTTTAATGTTACGTGATTGTTATTGTTTCACTCTAAGGAATGGTTTACTGTTTATCTCTGTAAAACACTATTTACACTGATCTCAAAGAACATTTTCTAAATAAAGTTTAAATAACTGGTTGACTAAAGGGGCGGTATAATGGAAAATTATACTTTTTTGAGCTTTACGTTATATTATGATGTCGTTCCCTCATTGAAAGCAAACCTTCAGTGTTTTAACTCATTGTAACGAGTTTCAACAACATCTAGTTTCCCTTTGGGTTTAATAAAGTATTTTTGAATTTGAAAATTCAAGCATGTGTAAGAAAATCCTTGAAACTGAGTAAAGCTCTCCAAAGAACGATG
Source organism: Xiphophorus couchianus (assembly GCF_001444195.1). NCBI lineage: Eukaryota > Metazoa > Chordata > Actinopteri > Cyprinodontiformes > Poeciliidae > Xiphophorus > Xiphophorus couchianus. The sequence continues at coordinate 4,802,584 of NC_040236.1, forward strand.
GCAAACGGCATCATGGAGAAGCGTTGTGATGACTTACTGAAGGTGGAGGTCCTTAAAGAGACAGAGGCTAATTTTAAGGTGTGATGCAAAGACACATTTCTTATTATTTTTAATATATGCAGCATTTTCATAACTGTACATAACATAATTACTTGTTTGTTCTGTAAAATGAAACTATTTGCCTGTAAAATATAAAATACTGACTTTTAATTCACTAAATCAATTATTTTTCAGCTTTTTTAAAGGAACAGTGGTTTAATTGTAGCAGCTGGAAGAAACTCAGGAGAAAATGACATAGATTCTCCATAAGACTTATTTCTTTATATTTTTATTTTTATCTTAGAAAGGAAAATCTGGCTGAAGAACATAAGAGCACAAAAATGTTTATTTACCATCAAACAACTGAAGGGGAGCTTTAAACTAACAAATATTTCTAGTTTGAAATCATTTGTTTTGTTTTTATTTGCTACTTTTATGTCACACAGACAGAAAAAATTGATTCAGATGATTTGTTATAAAACTTCAGAGTGTGAGGAAGGAAAATAATCATCTTCCTTTACAAACACTAAAGATAGTTACTTATAAAAAATGAATGAATTGTTATAAACATGTACACTTTTTGCTTTAATTTGTAGGTTTAACCCATTAACATCCAGAGTGACAAGAATTATGAGCAAAGGAAGATTTTTGTGATCAATTCCTGCGTTTGGTATAAAAAACGTTCCAAAGATCATAGAAGCAAATCATTGCTCAGTGGTGCTGGTCTGGATTATGAATCCCTCTCTCACATTCCTTGCAGTATTACCAAGTAAGGCAGTAACACAGGCTCCATTGAGCCCCACTGCACCAACAACAAGATCATTGAGGAAGTGTCGCACAGGCTGGTCACGCATTTTCCACTGACCTCCTCCAGCCAGGCGAGGCAATACAGCAAACCAAATCTGATTAGCTCCAGCCATGCTATAAATTAAGAAGGCATATAACAAAAATAATCCAGCGATCCGCTTCTCAGCAGCCATATATATAGCAGCCGACTCACACCGGCTGAGCAACAGGGGCCAAAGTGATTTGTGCTGCCGCTGCTGACCACATTAATGGGCTGAATGCTCTAACTCTGCAGCGGTAATTACACAGAGTGCCAGATATAAGAATTTTATTCTTGTATTTCACTTGGAAAAATAAGATGGATCCTCTAATCCACATGTGTCAAACTCAAGGCCTCGGGGCCAAATCTGGCCCGCCCTTTCTGTGTGGCCCTCAAGACTCCAGATCCTAAATTTCACCAATCAGCCCATCCTGTTTTCTGTGAATGATTCAGATTCCCACATTTGTTCCGGCTAATGTACAACTGTAAGCTTTTTGCAAATTTTACTCAAAAATTATCAAAAATATTGGGATTACTGACCACTAATTCCCACCTGTAGGTGGCAGTATTTTGTACTTTTACTACACTGCTGCTTCGGCCATATTTGATGTCAAGTTATTAGTTCGTCTGTGATCGACAATTAACAAAGTCACAATTAACGTCATACATAAACGCAAATCTTGCAAAATTCCTTGAAACAATTTCAATATTTGTGATTTTAACTGCAAAAACAAATCACAAAATCAATCTCAAAATCCTGAAGGAACTGAACAAAGTGAAAAGACGTTGAATTTAAAGAAGGACTTATAAAACGCAGAGACGGGTATTTATCAGTATTTTAACAGTTTGTTAATGGGGTTTACCAGCACATTCTGGCACGACTGGCCCTTTAAGAACATTCACAATCTTGATTTAGCCCAAAAGGAAAATGAGCTTGACACCCCTGTCTAATCCAATTCAGAGAAATTAACTCTGAGTAAGATGTTAGCAAGTCTGAGCCCATAAGTGTCCACAATTAAAAGTTTGTGGATCTAGGCACAACTGGACACCTATTGACGAAGAAAAGCTGATCAACAGAAAGCTAGTTTGTCTTCTGTACATGAAAGCGCTTCTTCTTCTACCCACAGGATCAGCCATTGTCTGGATGTTCATATAGAAACAAAAAATCTCTGCTGATTCAGCTGAAAGGAGAACAATTATGTAGGCCAGCTCACTGGTGGATATTGACCTTGCCATGTTACAAATTCACACAGAGGCTTGACATGGAGAGACGAGCATTATGGGAGCAAACATAAATCTCATGTGACGACAGCTCACAGCCCATTCTTAGAGAGACCAATGCGAGTCACCAGTGCAAACCGCTGCTGTCATTATGCTGAGGTTCGGCTCAGCTCGGTGTGAGCAAGCGAAGATTCACTCTTGCTGATGTCGAATTGTTGTCCTGCCTTCCATCTTTGATTAGAAAGATATGAAAAATGATTTGCCTCCTTAACTAGGGCTGGACAATAAATCAATAACAATGTTTAGGATTGTATTCGAAACCTAATCAATTACAAATTTATTGATGGAACTTGACTTAATGTTGGGTTTTGATTGCTGATTCTATGTTGCATTGTGTTTCTGTGTTTGTAATGATGTAAAGTACTTTGAAGTGCCTTGCTGCTGAAATGTGCTATACAAATAAAATTTGATTGGTTGATTGATTGATTGAACAATGGATATTGTGATAGACAGGTGATCAATGTCAACAGAAAATACATCTGACAGAATATTCAATAATTTCTCTCAACTCTGATCCAGAACCGCACAGCATTCTGGGGGATGTAGGCAGAAGGCTTTAGCTGCTCAAAGTCTCATGGCTAACTGCAGCTAATTTACACAAGTGCTATAATAAATACTTCTACGGAGGGTATCTTTGTTTCTTTTTTCTTTTTATATGTCGTTGTAGAGAATAACAAGAAATAGACAAAAACGGTTTAACCATGTTTGCAAGACTGCTTCTGAAAAAAAAAACAAGTAAATGAATAGCCTCTGTACAATAATCAAACATGAGGAAAGACAGAATAATACATTTGTGGTTCACATGAACACATGCTGTATAATCTTGTTCAGTCTGATAACATCTTTAGTTAATCTCATAAAAGATGTGATTACTATCAAAATAAAGGTATTATTTGAGTTCACCACAGGGCACGTTTACAGTAGCTACTAGCTAACAGTCTGATGAGTCCAATGCACAATTTTCTACTTATAATCTTTGAACAAAATTTTGACAATTATTATTAATTCAGAAAATGATAACATATCTTGGAAAATAGATCCTCTTATAACAAATAGTATTTCACTTAATATAGATAAATATGTTACACTTTGTTGATGTTTAAAATATAAATCCATATTGAGTTTCCGGAACAGATCAAGGAGTGACTTTCACTCACTCACTCTTTGGTTACCTAGCAACTCACCCACTCTTTGGTTACCTAGCAACTCACTCACTCTTTGGTTGCCTAGCAACTCACTCACTCTTTGGTTGCCTAGCAACTCACCCACTCTTTGGTTACCTAGCAACTCACCCACTCTTTGGTTACCTAGCAACTCACTCACTCTTTGGTTGCCTAGCAACTCACTCACTCTTTGGTTACCTAGCAACTCACCCATTCTTTGATTACCTAGCAACAACCCATTGAGTAACCGATCCAGTAGTAGTTCAAGGTTTCACCACCATGTCTCATAATTGCTTAAAAATAAAAAAAACACGTGGATAAAACAGTACATGTTACGTCGCCAGTTTGACAGTATTTCAAATTTTTAAAAGAAAAAAAACGATTGAATAATTATCAATATCGACTAAAACTTCTGTATGGTGTTACGTTTTTCAGCCATATCGTCCAGCTCTACTCCTAATACATATTTCTCTTGTTTTAGTCAAACGCGTTTGAGGTCGTGAAGATAAAAATAATATCAGACAAAGATGACCAGACTAAAGTTTCAAAATGTTAAATTTGTAAAGAAAAAAAAAAGATACCAAAGCGGTTTGATGTAATGCAGGAAATGCCTCTCAGCTGAAGGCAACCTTGACAGCAGTAACCACTCTCCAGTGGTCTCAATTACTGGCAATGAGTCATTTACATCTTGTTGGGGGATTTTTGACCCGATCTTCTCAAAGAACAGTTTTAATTCAGCCAAATTAGAGGTTTTTCTTAAGCATGAATGGTCTGTTTCACCTTCAGGCTACAGAATTTTATGTGCATTTAAGTAGGAATGCACCAACCCAATATTAATATCTGTATCAGTTCCAACATTGACAAAAAACCCCTCTACATTTGGTTTTACATGTTTTACCAAGCTTATGAAGCCATTGGTGTATTGAACTGTGGCGTAGAGTTACCTAATAAATTAGTAATTCGGTGAGATTTAAGACGTTTTCCTGTATCGGATCAGAATCAGCCGCTACTAAATCTCAGATATCTGTATTGGTGCATCCCTACATTTAAGTTCTGACTTTGACTAGGTCACATGTTGGGTGTACATGGAGCTGTGCTTCGCTGCATAACTCAAGTGTGCTCGAGTTGGTTGGCTTTCCATCTCTTCTAGCAAGTCGTCCACAACCTGAAGCAGCAAAGCAACCGCAGACCATCCCATAACCATATCAAACTGTAATTTTACCACTTTTTCTTGCATTTCCAATTTGTGTAGTAATTCTCACAGATGTTTGCCCTGGAAATGTCCCTGTAGGGGTTACCAGACTGACAGATGTCAGTGACTTTAACCCACAACAAACATTCATCCACGAGCCTCCCGTTGCGGATCTACATCATATAAGTTGATCCGCTGTGATCAGGCGCTGTGTGTCCTTACACAGCATATTCTGTGATTAGGGAACCCCAGGGGTTTACAACTCACAGCAATCAAGTATAAGACAAGCTGAGCTCATGTTGCGATCCTCATTCTGGCTGTTCAAATCCATGCATTGCTTTAAATACAAGCAGATCATCGTCCTCAACATGTTGGTGTCTGATCAGACATTGCTGAGCAACATATTTCTCAGATCAGACGGATTCTGCAAATCATGTGGTGCGTCTGCTCACATGAACTCTTGCTGCTTCTGAAACCGTCTCCTCTTTGTAGCTTATCACCACGTAATCCAGCGTCATACCTTACAGTTCACAGCGGTTTCGGGTTTGTGATTACCTGATTCAGATTAGATTTTTGCTCCCCCCACACCCCTTCAGCCTACTTCATGTTGTCACACAGGTTCTATTTAAAAGAAAAAGATAATTTGTAAAGTACTTGTTGCATTTAATGAGGTTGTCTTTCTACGATATTTAGATGTATTTGAGAAATTTAAAAGCAAGAAGAAAGCAAAAATAATAATATCTGTCTGTTTTTCAATCTCAATTTCAAAATTGAAAGACAGAAAAGAATCAAGAAAATCATAAATAACCAAATTATTGAAACCTGATTGCATTCGTTTTGAACATTAAGTACATTCCCTGTTCAATTCTTATTTCCTGTTTAAACAAGAAACCTTTCTAAAAATAAATCATGATCTTAATGTAAATAATGACCATATCGTAATATGGATATTAATAAATTAATTACATGTTAAATTAAAATGGTGTGAGTGTGTGTGTGAATGGTTGTTTGTCCTGTATGTCTCTGTGTTGCCCTGCGACAGACTGGCGACCTGTCCAGGGTGTACCCCGCCTCTCGCCTGGAACGTAGCTGGAGATAGGCACCAGCAACCCTCCTGACACCAATAGGGACAAGGGTGAACAGAAGATGGATGGATGGATGGATAAATTAAAATGAGCCTGATTATTGGTTTTCTGATGATTAATATTTTTTGAAGAGTAATTATGTTTACAGAAACCTTGTAATCCATTTTATTAAGAGTTTGGTTGTGTGCAGTTTTCATTTAATTAAGTAATTAATTTTTTTAATTTGGCTTTTGTGTTTTATTTTGTATCTTTAAAGTATCTTCCAGTTCCAGTGTGGAGTGTTTTGTACAAAATTGAAGTTTATTTGTCTTTGTGGGGGTTAATTTATATAATTATGTAACTATAATTATATTAGTTGAAAATAGTCTCAGAGAGACAATGCAGAGTTATAAAAGTTTGTTTTTTGATAAAACTCTAACTACTTAATTGCGCTATTCAATGCTGCATCTATGCTTAATGTGGTGGTGTGAGATTTTAAGGTGAATTTCAGTAATAAAAGTTAATTTGTGGTGAAAAACGACGACTCTGGACGCAGGACTTGCATGTTGCGTCTTGCAGCGTCCGATGCGCTGCTGCTGACACTCCAGACTGTCGGTATGAAGATGATTCATCCCGTGAGGGAGAGGTGGAGTAGGGGGTTTGAACATTTGGCTGAATGCCATAAAAACTGGATCAACTTGTTAGTTTATACGGCTTTGCAATTGCGTCATTGCATTGTGATCTTCAACAATCATGTTGTTTTTGTCTTTACAGATAAGATGAACGAGTGGAAATCGTAAATAAAAGAGCTGTACGTGTCATACTTGGAGACATCCTGGATAAAGGTTGCCACTGAAGGGCAAAATGCGGGTTAAAGTTTTATGTGCAGGCACATCTATAAAAAAAATCTTTATCTGCTGACGGGGGAAATGGATCTGATTAAATTAGCTTTGACTACCGGAGGACGGCTGTCACTGCCTCCTGGCACAAATATGAGACACAAATGTTCCACGTTTGACGGACATGTCAGCATGCTGCAGCTGTGTGCTGGTATCCGGGCAGACTGCCGCTGCACCCAGGGGCAACCGCCGACCGCGTATGGAAAGCCCACACCGTGGTAGTCTGGTTCAGGAACTGCAGGGCATCCCGAAACTTCTGCAACCTTCCTCCCACCTGCGTCACAGTCAGCCTTGATGGGATTCCCCCTCGAACAAAACAGCTTAAGGTTTCCTCGCGCTTATTTCTGAATGAATAGCAGAAATCCAGCAGTATGTGTCATACAGTAAAGAAGTAGGTTTTGGCACAAGAACAACTGAAAGGCAGCCAAACCGCTTGGCCTTGACTTTCTCTATTAGCAGGACAGCTTGGGTGCTAAAAGAATGCACACATTGAATGCAGCACAATGCAAGCTGATATCTGCAGGTGGGTTGGTATTGAAATATTGTAATCCTACCACACCCAGAGGCTTTGGAAAGCAACTTAAACAGTGACAACCTAAAAGAAAACAACCTCTATAACCCCGTAAAGGATTATTCTGTAGTTTGATCATAAGAAAACAAACAGACCTGCCTATCTTGTCTCTGCATGTTTACCTGCCATTAATTCATAGCCACTAACCAGTTTAGTGGCAAACTGCCACTGACTGCAGCTCACTCAGCCGTGGTGCCCGGAGGCAAACTCAGCGCTCTATTTGCATGCTACACTTTTTGCTTCCAAACGTTTCAGCCTGCGTCTGCTGTGACAGGAAGCCGGGTGGATTTCACCCCATAAAACAACGTTTTATTGTGCAAACAGAGACCTGAATTTAACAAACATCAACACATACTTAAGACACCAGGAAGAGCTTTGACTTGTTTTGATAGGCAGGACTATTACACAATATCTCTCTGAGAAAAGGAATTAGATTTGACATCTTCCAAGAAAAGACTTGGCCAAAAGAGACAACAACACAATATCGACAAGAAAAATGAGAGGACGAATCACCATAAACCAAAGATGTAAGAAAACAGATGTGGTCAAGCAGCACCTCATGTGTCACAGAGTAACTAAAAAAAGCCCAGAAAAGAAACAGCACCAAATGAAGATCACATTCTGGGCTGCAACGGTTAAGGTAATTAGTGATGTATGAATGTTTTTTCCTGTGACAACACACAAGAAAGTCAACACTGCTCAGTAAAGTAAGTCTTTTATCTTATTTGCAAAATCTATTCCTCTTCCTCTTTTTTTTCCTGACCAATAAAATAATACCATGGATTAAAAGAAAACACAAAACGCTTGATAAAGTTTTAAAAACACCAGTTGCTAAACTATGAGCTGGTTGGAAAAACAACAACAACAAAAAAATAGTCCGAGGTGCATAATTTACTTTGAAATCTTTGTGTTAATACTGTTACAGCACACCTGTGGTTTTATTATGCCATGGACATAACTTATGGGCCCATGCCTAGTTTCATGTTATCACGCTATTTACACAAAGTTTCTACTGCTGCTAAAGTTACTGATTGTTCATCACAATTATCATGGTTTCCAAAAGCTTTACATTATGTTTTCATACAATGACTTAAACAAAAATACAAAACAACCACTCACTAAATTTAGTTTACCATATAGTTTCCAGGAACACATCGAACAGAATACTATGTTTTTTTGTCGAGTATCACAGTGAAATAAGCTTTTTTATTAGTCAGACTATCTGCTTTGGTAGCCAAGCTTCCACCAGCTGCTTAATAAACACGTCGCTCGTAACACGCCAACAGCAGTTTTAAAACAAATTAAATTTTATAAGAGTAATCTGTTTTTCCAAGCAGCTGAATTAGCCTTTTACAGGAATGAGACCAAAAGCACTGTAGCCTTTACACAGCGAAGTAGTTGTGCTAAGCAACAAGTGGGGGAGGGACAGAGCAGTGTTACTCAGAGAAAACATTAACTAGACATACAGCTATAAAGCGTTGGATGTATATTATAAGCATTAATTAGCGAAGTGCAGTAGCTAAAATCTCCAAATACTTGAGACTCCCTCTAAAACACTTAAAACTACCTATTCTAATAGTTTAAACACCAAATATAACTTGGTGTGGATTAAAACGTACAGTGGAAACCGTATTAGCACTACAACAGAATCTAATATCTACGGTCTTCCTTCTCTTCGCTCTTAATGTAGGTATTTCTGCCTTTTCTTTTGAATCTTTGTGTTTCGTTCTGTGAAAATAATCTGCAAATAGGCAGATTTTCTGCTAATAATTTGGAGATGCATTCCTCAAATCAGTCATCAAACAGCTGAATCCGTAAATACTGAACCACCACGAATAGATGTTGGTCTCCTGTAGAACAGATTGGGGAAAATAAAGACACTTTCAGCATAGAACCCATTAGTAGTTTTGATACCATAACTTTTTAAAATCTTCCCTCTGCAATGGACATCAATAAATGCATTTTTATAATAATTTAAAATTGGCTGGTTCTTGTCTTCGTCTAGGCATAAAATTATTTTTAAAACCTAGACTTTTTCCTTCTGAAGGTGCTCATTCGTTAAACTGATCCCAACCACCTTTTAACCGTTTTGGAGGGGTTGTCATATACCACTAACATTTTCTGAAGACTCCTTAATTTGCATATATTTCCTATTAAATATTGTTTAACCTTTTCTTCCTGGAGTAAGACATCTTTCCAGCCAGTACTGACATTGTAAACTATAACAGTGATGAAAATGTGAGATTTCTTTCAGACTCCAACACTCTACACCCCACAGCGCTTTTGATTATTATTAACCTCCAAAATCCTGCAATGTGTGCAGTCACAAGGCCTGGTTTATTCATCAGGTCAAGGTCTGCTCCTATTTCAACACTTTGAGTTGAAAGGAAGAAAAGTCTCCATAAAACTACAACCTAGGCAAAAGTTGTTCAAATAAAGAGTAGCATACAGGTCTTTAAGTTTAGTAACAAGCCGTGCATACAATAGCGAAAGGAGGCCTTTTAATAGCTGAACCTGATCACCTCTCATACGTTTCTAATCCACACAGGGCCAATCACAACGGAAATGCCCCTGGATACCCCACCCCCACCTGCTTGCTGCAGCAGCATTTCTCTCCACTGGAAACACTGGTGCGAAGGGGCAGTACCGGTCAGAGGAAGGATACCATATGCCAGATTGGACCAAAGAGATTAGCCAGGCATTTTTTTGCTAAGGTGATTGGCCCACAGTGGGGTGGCGGGTGTGATAAGGGCAAAGAAATCTCTCCCGAGACTGTTCCACGTTCTGCAATTCAGCAGCTGACACTTTCTTTTATCTACCAACAACAAGCCACAGACTGGAAGACTACTTCTGTTGCAAAATAAGAAATAAAACGTCTCTTTCTTCATCCCTTTTCTTGTTTTAAACTTCCACACTTACCTCCAGTCCGTGGCAATATTTCTACTCAAGGAACCTTTTTTATAACTTTTTACTAGTGATGTCACAGTAACGCAGTTAATGAAGAACTTCAGTAATATGAAATTCTCAAATAGGGCTATTATTTGACCAAACTTTTTAACAGGACTGAGGTAAAACCAGTTGATGTCATTCTTTAGACCAAACCAGAAAATCTCCACTGAAAGCAGCTGTAATTCCTTTCTGAATGTGCTGAATGCTGAAGGTCATTAAGACAAAGAACTAAACATGCCTTTAAAACAAAACCTGCTTCCTGTGGCTGCACTCTCCCACCCCCAGCCTCTTGGTGAGAAACTTTAACACTGGCCACAAACCAAATGCCAGAACGCCAGCCAGGTTTGGATGTGGCTGTGAGGTTTGACAGCTTTGTGTAACCGAGCCAATTCTCCAGTGAAAAGAAGAAGAAAAAAAATACAGTAGAAGGACCTCTTGAACTTATTTTTATTTTTTTTTGGGAATGAGAAGTCTGCTGACCTAGTTTATGTTGGCTGACGCCACACAGGGGAATACTCAGTTATTATACACAGCGGATATTTCCACTACTACACTGTTGTGGCTCAGAGGGAAGAGTCTGTCATTCCCAAATGTTTTGATTTCTCAGCAATACAAATGTACTGCTGACAATTTAAACAGTTTAGTGGTTGTTACAACCAAAACTTTTAGAAATTTGCAATTTGACTTTCATTTTTATCTGAACTCTCATTTATCTTGCCTGTATCACTCCATCAACTGTTACCCCAAACATAAGCTATCTTTAGCCTTCATCCTTTAAAGGCACTCTTAGTTTCTAGCAATGACCCTCAGTATGATATTTACTCGATAGCCAGGGCCGGCTATGTTTACATATACGGCGATGGGTGCAGTCATACATGCTGGCTTTTATAGCCAGATGAAAAAGCTTGCAACATCTAACACCTGGAATGTAATATCATTTCTATCATGGTATATTTCACTTTTATAGCTGGCCTCTCACCGGGTTTCAGAGGTGCATCCTAGTCAAACCATCCACTAACAGTATACATGGTCTGAACTGCTAACAGTATTTACTGTTTCAACCACTTAGTTGGGTTTGGAAAGTTATAACACCAGTTATATAAATCCGAAGACAGATCAAATGTTGATGACAAATTGCTCTGACAGATAATCTAAAATAGTTTCACCCCTTTGCCACTTAATGCTTCGATAGTTCAGAGTTTCACAGCAACCATATGTCTAGCCACACCCATCAAGAGTTATGTTAAGCACTCGCTTTGACAACCAACAATTTAAAGGAATTTTGTGCAAACTACTCCCTGAATATGTTAGAAAATGTGGTTTTGTGACTCCATTGAAAAGTATGCACTTGCAGGAGATCCCTTAGGATTTATACCATAAATAAGTAAAAATAACTGGGAATTAGAACCAAAATAAAAGGGCTAGGTGTAGGTACCAAAGGTGGGTATAAAGAAGTGAAGGTGGAAATTATTCCAGGGCCTATTATAACCACAACTGTGGGGAACTGAACCAGCAGTCAAGCAACTCCCAAATCATAATATAATGAATATGGTAAATAACATTAAGCTGAGAGTTTCTTTGTTCTCTATTTAAATCGCCGGTTCCCCCATTAATAACAGGCGTATTGATCTCAGGGAGTCAGTAGTGGCCATTTTCTTTCATTCATTTTTTAATGCCATTTAAACAACTGACTATGCTGTTGTTTAAATCTTGCTTTTTAAACACACACACACACATGCTTTTGGAACTATGTAAAAGTTATTTTGATACTCTTTCAGATTTGTTTGTTTATTATGGCAAACACTTGTTGGCCCACCTCCATACTTCAAATGTGACCCTCAGTATGAGATTTTAGGTAGGCATGACTCTATTTATATGCATGGTGGTGGGTGCAGTCATACACTGACTTCTTTATGTCAGTGAAAGGGCAGTTGAACGTGCTTATGGTCTGCAATCCTGAAGCGGATGTTTAATGGCGTTCAGAAATTGAACCTTCCTTCTGGAGCGGATGCGTCACCCCATCAGGAAAACAAAAATTATAGTGAATAATTCAAATAGAATAACTCTAATAAGCAGCTTTGGTGTCTACTGTTGGTCAGAAATGCATACTTGTTTATTTGTTGTTGAACTGCTGTGAAAAAGACAGCCTGATATTGTAAACAATCACGTAATATTCACTAAATTAGGTGGCAAACAAAACGGTCAGTTTTCCAACATTAGTTACCGTCCGGAGTTGAAAACAGAACTTCAAAACATCAGCCTAAATAGTATCAATAATTTTTTTTTTGTTGTTGCCTATAATTTCAATATAAGCAAATACATCAAAACTTTGTATATAATAATCATACATCATATACTTTTTTGAAAATTTATGATAAAAAAAAAATAGTGCCCGTCCACTCAGCGTAGGTTAACGTCTATACGTTCGATGACTCATAGCACTCAAATCCATCCGCCGCATTCGCTATAGGTTATTGATCAGTCATTTGATAATGCATCGATTTTATTAAACAAGAAAAATAATGGCGCTCTTTAATTGATTACTCAAACAAAGTAGATAAGTTGAAAAAAGAGAATAAATTAGAAGATGTAACCATAACACAGTCTGCACGGGAATAAATAAAGCAGAAGGAATACAAATGCAACCTTACCACATCGGCTTCCGTTCGATTTTCTCACTGTTTGGAAGCGGAAGAAACATTCCAGTTTTCCCCCGTCTGTCTTGATTCGTGGTCTCCTCTTCAGATCAGAGGAAGTGGACAATAAAAAATAAAAAAAGAAGGCACCAAACTCGGTGTAAAATGAGAGGTGGTTCGTGTGTGTGTGTGTGTGTGTGTGTGTGTGTGTGTGTGTGTATCGGCTAGAAATCAAGTGGTTTCATGTGACTGGCTGCATGATATCCACGCATTCGGCTCTGAATCGTGTTTTCAGAGTTTCGGAGTCTGGCTCTGACTGAGACAGAGCATGAGAGAGAGGCGTGGAGACACTCTCCCAGCCTGCACAGTCACATCATTGGTTGACAAACAGCAATCAGATGCAAATTCCTAACCTCTGAATCAGCAGGGGCCGCCCCCCCCCGGTGTACCCCCACCCCCTGCAGCGTAGTATGACGGTAAAAGCGAGGGTGTGAACCGTGAAACGGGCCCGGAGAGAGCTGGAGCTGTATGATGCACAAACACACTGTACGTCTTACCTGCTGGATTTCACACATGCATGTCAATGCTTAAATCAAAATGAAACTAAAAAAATGTCATAAGATATATATATATATATATATATATATATATATATATATATATATATATATATAATATAAGTTGCATGCTCTTTGGTGGCTTTATTATAATGCTGCAAACCAAAGAGAGGAACATTTGTGGTCATAATTTTACACTTAATAAATGCATGCATGTCAAATAAATTTGAGGTTTTCATAACAAACCCAATTCTATTTAAGTGCGTTTCTATTATGTATGAAATTGAAAATAAATGACATGTTTGTTTTTATTTAACAACTTAAAAAAGCAGAGATATTTCAGAAACCACAACTGGGTGGAAAAATTGACTAGTTTTTAAGCACAAAACATATATTTTTTATTAATTTTTCATTCCATTTCATGTTTTTATTAATTAATTTTTTTAATTAATTTTCATTAATTATAAGGGATGCACCCACATGAAAATTTGGGCCGAAAGCAATATCCAATTTTAATATTGCTGTTTTGGCTAATAACCGATAAAACCATGTCGTATATTTCTCTGCCATCTTGAAAACTTTGGAAAACAAACGACCAGAAACAAAAGCAAAACGATTAAATAACATTTTTATTGTTAACATCTGCCTGGTTTTATTTATCTGACCAAAACAAATATAAAAAAAGACTAATATCGACCACTAACAATGTTATCGCAGATATCATGACACAATATGATACATGTGTCACACAATGTACAGGTAAAACTCACAACAAAAAGGTGCCACAGCACAATGCTGCCATCACCGTGCTTTACAGCTGGTATGATGTCCTTAGGTTTCAAAGTTTCACTTTTACTCCTCTAAACATAATTCCTGTCATTCTGTCTAAATCTCTCAATCCATCTCTTCTGACATTAAACATATCACTTAGAGGCATTAATTTTGACAACACAAGCAGCTGGAAATTTCAAATGACTAAAAATCACAACCTTAATTCTATATATAGAATATAGAACCTTAATTCTATGTATAGAATTAAGGTTGTGATTTTTAGAAGGTCAATTCATAATTGATTTGTGTTTTAGATGAAGAATTTTTGTATTCCAATTTGTGCAAAACAACCCCTCAGCAAGGAGTTTCCAAAACCTTTTCACATGTAATTTTGTACATTTTCACATGTGATTCTTGTCATTGTGGTCAAACAGATAAACTTCCTATCTCACCAAATGGTCAAGCTGTTTGCTTATCTCACATTTTTAGTTGTGCAAGATGCTGCCATCACTATAATTGGCAGTTGGTGCAATGTCAGTTTCAAAGCCTTCTATGCGTTTCCCAAATATAAATCTGGTCACTGTGGCCAAACAGATAAACTTCTTATGTCCCCCAATGGTCAGGTTTTTCTTCCTGTATTTATCTGTTTTGGTATCTTAAATTTTGCAAGGAAGAAAGACCAATCATAGTGCCGCCACTATGATTGGCAGATTGGCACTTGGCACGATGTTCTTTGGTTTTCAAAGCCTGTTCTGACTCCTCCAAACATAATTCTTGCCATCGCGGCCAAACTGATAAACGAACGGTTAAACTTTTCTTCAAAATGTGTTTATCTGTTTTGGTATCTTCGAACTTTGGTTGTGAAAGAAGGTGTTGACTATGGAGCAGGCATCGTCTTCTTCATTGGGCGTTTAAAATAAGTTCTGACTGGGGACAGGTCTTCCATTTTACGACAGGCATGGTGGTTTTCTGAACATCTCAGCCAATTTCCTTACGTCTGTGTGTCGATTCTCTGCCGCTTCCCAGGTAGCATCAGAGATGTGGACACATATTAGGCTTCCTGATTGCCTTCCTAATCAATGACTGCAATGTGGTTGAAAATCGATAATTCTTAAAAGCTGAATCTGCCCCAGAAACCAACTATTTTAATAAAGGACTCAACCGATTCTGCCAAGAAAGAGTGGTCAAAATAACTGACCAGAGTTAAAATTTTAACTTGTTGCCATTGGGGGATATGTAAACTGAGTCTTTATTTGAATGAATGAATGAATTTGAAATCAATTCTTGTCTTTAAAAGTCACCGTTGTTGTATTTGTGCCACTATCCCATCCTGGAAAAAAAGAGTCATAAATCCTTAAAATTGTGTGATAAATATGACATTAATGGCCATCATGACTGCAGATAAATATAGAATAGAAGAAGCAGAAACAGGGTTTCAGCATAAACATGTGAGAACTTTAAAGCAGTTCAAAACTCACTTCCCAAAAAGTATTTCTAGCTCATCAAGGATTCAGAAATAAACGGACGCAAAGTTAAAAATAATTAGCATGAAGACAAATATTCTGCTGTCATTTGAGAGACAAAAGTTTTGGTTGGTGGCACAAAATTCCCACATGAAATATCTGATCATTTCTTATCTGTTATATTACAGACTCAGCTGTTAAGTAATTTACATTTTTTCCTACATATTGTCACCCAGAAACTCTTTTGATTTAATTTTGAATAGAAAATAAATCCGATTTCATTCACTTTCTTTACAAAAAAAATAAAAAGAACCAAAAAGCTGCAGTTTTAAAGTAAAGTTAGGAATCTCCTTCAAGGCGAAGGTTTAATATTTGCAATTTCAAGTTAGTTATGGTGCATTTATATATAATTTTTTAGCTTGGATGTGCACAGTTTTTTGTTTTTTTTTTACCATTTGTGTAAAGTTCATTTGCAAAACAATACACAGTTTAAATGCATTTGATATTTCACCGGTCAGATTCGTTTAGTTCATCTCGGTCGTTCAGGGTTTTGTTCTAATTCACAGATCTTCACATCTGTCATTTTGCGACTACGAGGGCGTTGTGGGGAACTCACCTAAGCTCTCGCTTTATCTGACCTTTTGGTTTCAGAAGCGGCGCTCTGAATGGATGAGTCAGAGCGAGATCGATCTATCATTAACACTAAGCAGAAGATTGTTTGATATTGATCGACTGCTGTCAATTTCTGCCGGTATTTGACACAGACAAAGACGACTCAGAAATAGGAGGGAAATTGCAAGCAGTGATGTTTGTGATTTTTTGTTTTGTTTTATAAATTAAGCTTTTTACTGAAAATGGATTGAATATAGGTGTTTAATTCATATTGAATGAATTTGAACAATATTATAGATGTTAAGTTTGCTAAAATGTGTTTAGTCTTTCTTCAGATGCATTTGGTTTAGTCAAAAAGTGATTTCTCCTGGTATATAACAAGTTGCGCTGCTTTTGAAGGTTGGCGTTTGCCGCAGCAACCAGTAACTGACAGGCCGCCGTCCGCCATTTTCTGTTGCCGTTTGTAACTGTGGGGCAGAAACTGCTGGACTGATGTGACCACCAACTTGATTTTCTCTCTTGTTAGAATAAATACAGGGAACCCGAATGTGTCTGGATCCGAGACGAACAAAGAAAGGTTGCAAATGCAAAAGGTTTTGTTTTATTCCCCCCTTAATTAAACTCAATTCTAGTATTTTAGTGCAAGATAGCAAGACAGTGGCAGCCTTTATGAATGTGCTGGTGAAATGAGGATCCAAGCAAAGCTCTTCTACTTTCCCAACAAATTATTTTATTCAATAATAAAAAAATTAATCCAGGGCTGTGAGTGCTGACTCTTGTGTTTGCCCCCCGCAGCTGTCGACTCAAATGAAGAGCTGAAGATTGGATTGGTTTTCAAGCAGAAAACCAATCCATGGGATGAAACGGGATCCATGTTCGCTTCCCAGCTCTCAGTGACAGATGAAATTAAAAATCAAATGGGGCTCTATGGTGATGACAACCGCAATTTCACACTTGATACCAAAATAATTAAAGATGACGGATGCTTTTCAGCTCAAAGCCAAGGGTGTGGCCGTGGCTGAAAAGTGACACACGCACGATGACACGGCTATTAAAATGAGCCCAGGTGGCAACATAAAACACACAAGGCATGACCTTTCATTTTTAGCAGTTGCACAACTCAGCAGAATCAAGTTTATCTGCTTACATTAGGTGCATACTGATAAAAAGCTTCCTCTAATAAGTCATAAACACAAGGATGGATTGTATTATAACTGCTTCTGTTGTTTTTAATCCACAGATAGCGATATTTGTTACACATGAAGAAAATAATCCACTTATTTCTAAATTCTGCTTTTATTAAAGTTGCTGTTAATCTCACAAAATGAGCCAATCACACAAAACACTATAAATTTTGAAAAAAGGAAACAAATTTCTGCCGTTTATGTCCTGTTTTTGTCAGGTCATGTCATCACTCCGCAGTCATAAGCATGTTTGTTTGGAGAGCCACCTTGCTGCGTCAGCAAAACAGTTTGTTATTGGTGTTTTGGTATCATCATTTTTGCCCTTTTGTTATTATTACTGTTTTTATGAAGTTGCTGATCTTCCAAAGTCTCTAGTGGGAAACAAAAGCTGCTACCTGCACACTAATTTAAAGAATACACTGACGCCATCTAGCGGGGATGTTGGAGAATACATTTTATAAAAACTTAAGTTTAGTTGTTTATATTTTGGATACTCAGCCACTGTTCCTGGGTCTGCTGGCGGAGCGGATGTGTTTTATTGTTGAAATTCAACACAAACAAAAAGTTTTTGCATTAGCATACAAAAGAAGATGTTCACTTCAACTGCAACTTTTAACTTTGATAGAAAAACCTTTTAAGAACAAAATGCCACTCGTTTGTTTACTATATATGACAAAACATATAAATTTAAAAAAGAACATATTTAATATAACAATTTTTAACTTTTAATTTACATTTAAGGCTTTTTAAGTCCATTTACGCTTACAAAATACACTTCTTTGTCTCCTTCCGACGTCACTTGCATTATGCAACTAGTATTTGCAATTATTTTACATCAACTATAATATTTAACTGTGTTCAATGATTTTGCTCTTTAAGGACGGTGAAAAATTATATTCATGTAAACTGATGTCACTATATATATATATTTGTTTTTATCTAGTTAGTATAAATATATCATCTCTGATAAAAGATTTTCTGTGATATTAGAACGATGCCCCAACATTCCCACTAGATGGCGCCAGTAAGCTAAGTTGTCAGAGAAATATCAAATAAAGTTAAAGCTATAAAGTTAACATCCGTAGCTCCTTCAAGTAAAATAAACCAACTTATTATATGTAGCGTGCTTAGAATCGTTACATCTAATTTATTGTTTTATACTTTATTATTTTTAAAAGTTTTTCTGCTTAATTTACAGCACCCTGTCCTGGATGACATCATCAATTGTTAGCTAGCTGTGCTAATTCTACTCAAATCTAAGTTTGACCGTATATGGAAGAAATATCTCATTAAAATCAGACTTTTATTTTTAAAACATTAAATTTATCATTGACTTTATATCCTGTGCAGTTATGTATTGTGTTTGTATGTATTATTTAAGACATTAGGCCTTTTTAGTATTTCAGAATTGATTTATTCTCCCCAACATTTAAAAATATTTACCAAACATAAGCGGACAAGACTGTGCATTGCAGCACCTCTGTACAGTTTGTACCATGACACCATAAATAAAAATCTATAAACATAGTTTACATACAAATGCTATTTCGAGACCCATTAAAGACAACAAAAATAATCAGTATACAACTTTTACAAAGAGATATCCCCTTATTACTCTATCCTTTACAGCCCAGTGAAAAAAGCTTTACAGAGCGCCAAAAAATGCTTTTACAGTTTCCATGTAGGTTTATATACATAAAGAAAATAACAATACAGTTTTTTTTTTTTACATCTCAGCAACCTGCAATAAAGGCCTTCATTCTGTGATGCACCAACACAAAATGTTAAAAACATGAAGAAAATAAACTAATCAGCATTTTGCCATTGTACTCAGAATCATTTCTTTCAAATGAATCCAATACCTTCTTCACATCCAAACATTTTGGATGTAATTAAACATTTACAATTTGATAACCGATGAACACTCTTAGGTTTTGTTGAGTTTGGTCAGACTAATTGCCACATTTTGACATTTTTAAACTGTTATATAATATTATTTTATGAAACTTCCGTTCTAGTTCTCTCTGGACATAATTAACCACATCTTAATACCTAGATTATGTGTTCTGTATGGTCAAACTGATTTATTACTGATCCTGAAAAAGGTGAAATTGTTGCAAAGACAGAATGCTGGAGGTACTTTGAGGCACCAGTGTTGAGGAGCAAAAAGTAAATTTTCAATAAGGACGAAATCTGGCATATCAAAAAAATGTAGAACACTGAAGTACTACAGAATATTTAATTATTTGCTGGTTCTATTCTTTGAAGTCATAAGTGCTAATTTGGTCAAATTATGACTCGATTCAGACATGATTCTTGATGCTCTGAAAGTCTATACTTTAATTTTAAACAATTAAGATTTAGTAAATTGAACAAAACATCGGCTCAAATGTGAAACATCAACAGAGATGTCATTACAGATATTATTTTTTTGCCTGGCGTTTCTGTACTACTGGCCAATCATATAGTTTTTCTAAACAGCTTGTAAGAACTACATTACCCATGAATCCTTACTGAATGCTTCTTTCCACTTCAGTCTGTTAAATGTTATTCATTTAACTGACTGAAGAATAAATGAAAACAAATATCTGAGGAAACACAGAAAAATCAGCAAAAATATAAAATAAAAAAAATGTCTGTACCTCAGAGTTTTATGAAACATCAGCTTTCCTGACACTACAGTCCTTAAGAATGATCAATATTAAAGGTGAATGTCAATAAATTAAAATATAAAACAAAAAATTATTTCATTTTAATAAAAAAGCTAAATTCATGGAAAGATTCATTACACGCAGAATCATTTTGGTTAATTTAGTAGATTTTGGTTTTCCACCAAAACCCAAAATTCAATGTTTTATAAAATTAGACCAATTAAAAACTCAATTCAGAAATGTTTTATAACAGTTTAATTTATTAAGATCCACCTGTACAGATTAATTTAAAGAGCAAAAGTTAATTTTTTATGGATGGCGAGTCATTTGGGTGACTAATATCTGCACAGAGTTCAATAAACAACTCTGGACAAAAATCACATTTTGTTGCTTTAAAATGTGCAAAATCGATGCTGACTACAGTAGAAAAAATTAAGTAACATAAAACATCCTAAAGCAGCTTTAGTTCAGGATTTAAAGAAAAATAAATCCGACTGCGGTGTTAACAAATTCCAATAACCTATAAAACGAAAAATGTGGTAATACTTTAAATTATTTTCTGTATCCATAACCGTTAAAATTTAGTTTCCATTCTTTATGTTTGCTAAACCAAAAGGCACATCACAGAGCCTTTCTAGAAACTGGTGATCTACGTTTTACAACGACACATCTGGACAACAAGTTGTGACATCTTTGCTCAACAGGGGGACAGAACAGATGTGTGAGAGGTCACTGACCTTTGGCCTCACTCTCCACTTAAAGCTGTAAACGCGCTGCGTTCTCAAGCATCCCTTTATGATCGATCAGCAGAGTTTTGTTCTTTATTTCAAATGTAGCTCAAACTATTCTGGTTGTGGGAATATTTAAAAGCATCAACATTTGCCCAGAAACAGTGAAAAACAAACAGAACACCTTATTTTTATTATTATTATTATTATTAGGTATTTTTCTTCATCAGGCACTTGTATGAATGACGCTGGAGGCATAAATCAAATGGAGTTAACTTCTCGTACCTTCAGCCTTTCAGAAACTCAAGTTTGTTAAAGATACGCTTTACTCTAAATGCTCCACATTATTTAGAAAATATTTTTGGACCATACTTTAGTATTTTCCTAAAGGCAGGTTTATAAAGAACTAATTCAGAGCATAAAATATCCCACAAAAATGATCAGAAACTAAAACGTCTTTTTCTAAACAACAAATCAACTGAAATTCAACACACCTGGCTTCTTTTTTGACCTGAACAGATAATCATCTTAGCCAGGAATTAGGGGACAGAAGAGAAAAGCATCATCTGTTGAAAACAAGATTTAAATCCAGGAAACTAAAACCCATATTTAGACCAAAAACACCTTAAATGTTCATGTGAAACCAAACTGCTCCAGTCTCCAACTGGACTGTACATGGCTCATTTTAACAACGTGAACGTAGCTTAGCTTAAATCATAATGAGAACTGACACTAAAGTATAATCTGCCTCCATTTTTTAAGATATATTCACTGAAGACAGTTTGTTTCTCCTCATAAAACAAATGCCTCAGGAAGAAAAACAACAACCCTAAAGATAAAAATCCAAGTTGGTTACCGATGCAACACGACAGATTTTGGGTGTTGGCTGAAAGTTTACAGATTAGAGATGGAACGATCAATCTGTCAGGGATTAGCTATGTCTATTTTCCTTCATCAGCTCCGAGAAAATGAATCAAAACTAAGAACTCCCAACAGTATATATATTATGCACTTTTTTGAGTTTAGTAGAAATCAGATGAAATGTCTCCAATGTTTGAAGTTGGAGACTTCAGATAATTCCCAACAGATTATTCTATCTGTTGGGAATAATCTTTTTTTTTTTTTTAGAGATTTTAGAGACTGATTGCTGCATCTCTCTTTCTAATGACAAACAGCGGCTACTTGTGGAAGACAAACTAGACGTTTTCAAACTGCGGCACGTTGTTGTGTCTGAATATTGTGGCTCAATCTCTCGTCAAAATGTCTGAAGCTGCTGATTTTGTTTCCCCGACAGTCATCAGCATCTTAATAAATAAAAACGAGCAGCAAGGCTGTAAAAAAAACATGCCGTCTAAACATGGAGGGACGCGGGAGAGGAAACTTTTCTGGCATGTCACAATCGGCTCGTCTCTTTTGTTTTCTTTTTTTTTTTTTTATCCGCGACAAAGAGCACTTGCCTTCAGTCTCAGTCTGGAGCAGGAGAGAGAACCTGCTTCTGTGAGGCCCGAGCGTCTCGAGTTACACCACGAACTGGTGGTTGCTGCTGTGGTTTGCCGTGTAGGCCTGCCGGCTGTACTGGAAATGGTCGGTCAGAACGTTGTTCCAGTTCTGCTGCTGTTCGGAGCCGTAGAAAGGCCCCGACCCGTTCGCCTGCGTCTTCTCCAGCATCGGGTTGTCAAAGGACAGGAGGTCCTGCGTGCTGGTGGGCAGCTTCTTCTTCTGCTTGTTGGCGTCGTACTTAGCCTGACGAGGAAGGAAAAATGGGAAAGTTTAAATAAAATCATTTCTTATAAAGCCAGTCTGTGCTAAACTGAAACTAAATAACCTGGGAGAATCATGGAAGAATAAATAACATCAAAGCAGGGCTGGGCGATGCGGTTTAAAAATTACATTTCTGATTTTTTCAAAACAGATCCGATTTTAGTCGTTTCACAGAAGAAATTGCAATTTTTTTCCACCCTTACTTGGACATTAAGCATTACATGACTAATAAGCAATTGATAATAAATTAATTTCCATTCTGATTAATATTTTTTGAAGGAAAATTCTTTTTACAGAGACATCATAATCTATTTTTTATGGTTATGGTTGTGTGTGGGTTTTTTCTGCTTTATTTATTGTTTTTTGTTGCCTTTTATGTTGGTTATTTAAAATATCTTACAGTTCCAGTAACATTTTTATTTCAGTCATCCCTGTGATTTGTACAGTGGTGTATCAGGCCATTCTATGATAAATTCTGTTTAATTATGAGAATATGGTCATAACATTATCAGAATAAAGAAGCCACTTTACCAGAAAAAATGTCTTAAAATTGAGAGAAAGAAGTTGTTTTAATGAGAAAAAAAAGCTACTAAAGTTATCAGGATCTGACATGAGAACCTGAGTTTGTGTTTGTTCTTTGAAACAGAGTTGGTCGTTTATTCAATCGTTTCAAAATCCTGCTACTGATGATAATTTGATGCTGATGTGTTGAAAGATGAAGCATTTCATTATCTTCAAACTGAGACCAAAGCATAACTTCACATGATGCTCAACCTTTTAATTTGTTGGTTTTTTCATGTTGTAGTTCTCATAAAACTACTACTTCATTCTCCTAATAGATTGACTTTGTGTTTGTAACAATACATAAATAAAAAAGTCATAGTCTGGCTCTAATATTCAAAGCCCAAATAAACAGAAGCTTTAAAAGATGGTGGTGAAACAAGATGGCGGCTCTGGGCGCACTGACATCTGAACTACGAAAACACAAGGAGTTCATTGATGGGAAAAAAATGTTATCTTCAAAGGACAAAATTCAATTTAAGATCAATTTATTGCCCAACCCTACTGAGAAGTATTGAGTGTTAGGATGAAATCTTTAAATCGTTCCCCTTAATAGGAGTTTAATCTTTGCATTTGAAAGTTATTCCTCTAAATTTTGAAGTCTTCTTAAACATTACAAAATGTCCCCACCACTATTATGAGCTTTAGCATCTCAGAAACTAAAGAAATACTCTAAATGTAGACTCTCTAAGGAAGCTAAATGTCCGCTAAACAGGGCGGATGTGTAAAACGTTAAATATTACATTGATTATACATGATGTAGAGGTAGGTTATTGATAATATTGTTATTGAGTATGACTGAATGAGATGCACTTGTACGATTCTACTGTGGGAAAGACTCACCTTGTTATAGAGGAAGACTCCGAGAATGGCCGTCATCATACCCAGCACGTTGGTGAGCGTGACCGGGTTGCGCAACATTAGCAAAGATATACTGATGACCATGATCCTCTTGGTGGCGTTGGCGACGGCGTAGCTGAGAGGGCTGACGAGGTTCAGAATACTGAAAGCGATGACGTTCTGGGCAAAATTACAGAAGCCGCTGATGAGGAGGAGGAAGAAGGTGCCGGTCCATCCCGAAATATCCGACTGAAAGGGAGGCAGAGACTCAGGCACACTCTGTTTTAGGTTCATTTTATGATTAACTCCAAAAAATAAAAACAATAAAAAAATTCTAGCATTGTTACTCACCAGATCCCCATTCACAAGAAACACAGAGAAATCCACCAGAACCCAGGTGGGAACCATGAAGAACATGGCGTTGAAGCCCAGGACATTCAGGAGCCTCAGGTGATGCACACCTGTGTCACGCAGCACCTTCAACAGAGAGGAGGAAAAGAAAAAAAACTCTTTAAAAAGAATAAAAAATTAATAAAACCCAAAACTGCTTTAGTAAACAGCATGTGGCTGTGATGTTGCATCTGAAATCCTCCATATTTTACAGTGAAAAAGCACAAAACCTTACCAAATATTTTGTCTAGCTATTACTACACACTTGGAAAAACAAAACTAACTTACAAATAACTTTTCAGCAAGACAAAGGAGTTTGTTTTAGGTCAGTAATTCATTAATATTGGTAAAAAACAAGTGCAGGTTCCACAAGCAAA
Organism: Xiphophorus couchianus; assembly: GCF_001444195.1. Lineage (NCBI taxonomy): Eukaryota > Metazoa > Chordata > Actinopteri > Cyprinodontiformes > Poeciliidae > Xiphophorus > Xiphophorus couchianus. Next base: position 4,827,099 of record NC_040236.1, read on the forward strand.
TTATTTCACTTATAACAGGATAATCTCCCATGTTATATGAGAAAAAATCCACCAGTGCAACCGTTTCTTTTTCATTATTATTAAGGATTTACTGACCTAAACCAATCTCCTGTGTTTTGCTGAAAAGTAACTTTTACGTAAGTTTTATTTCAAGTGATTGAAGATGTTTGCATAAGAAAATAGACAAAAAGAAAAATTAAATAAAATTGTGTTTTTAATTCAAAAATACTTTAACCCTTCATTAATCCCAAAAGGACATTAAATTACATTTGCAATTACAAACAGGACTAGTTGAAATGCTCATATCATCCCATTAAATTAACTTTTAAATGAGAATAAAACTCTCACATTTCAACTGTGAACTAATGAAAGCAACCAAATGTCAAAATATTACCAAAAAGAGTTTAAAAACGGATTCTTTCTGTTTCAGCTGAACCTGAGTGTTGATTTAATCTTCATGCTGAATGTGAAGAAGCCTGACCTTTTTGGAGAAGATGTTCTGCAGAGAGAAGCAGAGCGTGGCAGCGAGAGCGCTGATTAATCCTGAAACGTCAAAGGAAAGCTCGGTGATGGTGGCCAGCAGAACGCCACCGATGATCGGGATGAGCGACACATAGACCTGCAAAACCAAATCGGGTCGAAGGAAAGAGTTAAGATCTAAACATAAAACAACAACAACCACTTCCTGTGCTAACCCATGTTTCATTTCCTCCTGCAGGTGTTCAGGATTTCTCAGTTACTCCAATAATTGATGCTTGAACAAAATGGTTCTGATAATAATTCTGATTTCTTTGATGTTTGTTTTTTTTTACAACTGAACAGTTTAATTTCTAATGATTTATGCCACAGTTAAATGAACATCTGAATATTGTGAATTATAGGCTTGTCATGATAAATTTTGCTAAACGATGAATTGTTCCAACTATTATTGCAATAAACAATAATATTGTTGTTTTAAGACCATTTTCAAGTAATGTACTGTTAACAGCATAATAATGCAAATTTGCCCTCTCAAAGACCAAAATAAAGTTCTTTACAAAACTTCTTATTTTTATAAAGAATATTTCACACTGGAATTGTAATACATTTAAAATATCCAACATAAAACGCAACCAAAAACAATAAACAGGAAAAAACCCACACAACCATAAACAAAATTTTCCTTCAAAAAATATTAATCAGAATGGAAATTAATTTATTTCCATTCCAAATTATTATCAATCATTATTGATAATAATTGCTTATTATCAATAAGCAATTGTAATGTAATGCTTAATGTCCAAGTAAGGGTGGAAAAACCCAATAAAATATTTCTTAGAACCAAACAAAGATTTCTAATAATATTACACTAATTTAAATTTTCAAAATACATCTAACAAAAACAGTAAATGCAATGAATCAGTTCAAATTAAACATTTTGGAAAATCTTTTTCAAATCCTTCGGAGAATCTTTTTTCTGACCAGAAGTTTAATTAATATTGTTTGCTGTATTGATCAAATTTATGGAAAACATCTTACCAGATTTCCGATTATCGTCTTTCTAACATTTCACAACAACTTCATGCATAATCTCAGTGGGTTGGACTTTAAAGATTAGGATATGTGCAAGGCCATTAAAATTTTCATTCAAGACAAAAACAACATCAGTTAGCTTTTTTAATTTGTTCACAACATATTTTGTTTATTTTATTACACACCAACTCTTTTCGCAGAACATGTGGGACAAATGATTGCTGCCAAATAAAAAAGGGAAAAAAATACTGAATAAGATTAAAAATGTTTTATTTAAAATGTGAATGGAAAAAGAAATAAAATGACTAAATCCTAAATACGTACAGATACTTCATCATCAGGTCTTGTTTTTCAAGATAATTTAGACTGAATACTAAAATTAATTAATTAAAGACTGTTTATTACCTTCAAGAAACAGTAACTTAATCAAAACAACTGCATCTCCACTGAAACGAGCCAGAAAATGAAGAGGCATTTTTATACATCAACTGTAATCGGGAAATTAATTTCTTTTAAACAATTTTTCATAATCCATGCTATGCTTGTGATGAATGTTAAGAGAACAAGAAGCACAGAAACCCAAACTAATTTTTCCATCCACCAGGGACGACACCTCACCGGTGGAAACCATCATTACAGACACCAGATCATTTGCATAGTCCTGAGAATGGCTCATGAGAGACGAGCGTTGTTTTTTATGAGATGCACCTGTCACTAAACTCAGCCTGAAACTGAGAAAACACAGATTTAATAAAAAAGAAAAGCTAAGTAACGCAGTGTTATTTATTGACTGCCAAACAGTCAGTAACAGTGTCTTTATGTAGTTGTAAAGTCTAGTTTGATGAAGGCAGACAGTTGTGTCTTATTTGATGCTATCAACAAATTCACAGATTAATTTTGTTAACATTTGGCACAAAAAGAGAAAAAGGTTAAAATCTGAATGTTTACTGCTGACAGAGATTCTTTCACATGAACAGAAATGTAAAGAAAGGTAAACTCCTTTCCCCTGTTGGTGAAAACACTTTGTCTCAGCGCTGAACTGCAAAGTAAACATAACACCCTGATGTCAGACACATAAATCTATTTCCTGTTTAACACGCAGAAATGTTCTTTCATCAGAATGGGAAACTGAGGAGCATCTCAGAGCTGACAAATATCAGCTTCATTTCAACTGCAGAACTAGAAGTCAGAGGAAAATGGTCGACTTAGTTAAAAACTGTGTAAAGATGCTTTGTGTTTAAAGTATAAGTAAAGAAATACAACAGCAATGCAAAAACACAAAATCTTACCAAGTATTTACGGTCTAGTTTGTACTGCAAATATGTCAGTACACTTGAAATAAGACAAAACTAACTCATAAGTACCTTTTCAGCAAGATACAGGCGCTTGTTTTTAGAAAACAATTTATTAATATTGGTGAAAACGTATTAGTTCCTCTGGCAGATTATTTCACTTATAACACATGAAAAATGTGTTGGTAAAAGTGAAATAATCTGCCAGAGAAACTAATATTTTTTCATTAACACTGAGGAATAATGGACTTAAAACAAGATGCTATATCTTGCTATAAAGTTAATTGAGAGTTAATTTTGTCTTATGTCAAGAGTACCAAAATATTTACAATAAAAATAAGTAACATTTTGTGTTTCTGCAGTGAAAAACGAAGTTTATTTGAGGTTAGGAGTAAAACAGGATTATTTGTTTTTAAATATATTTGATGCTCACGCAATTTGACTGCAGAAAGAGCCGGCTGGCCTTTAAACAGTCACTGGTTGTCATGGTTACCCACTGTTTTACCATTAGCCAGCATGCTATCACAGTACAGAGAACCAGGAAATGACTCAAACACATATCTTTAAGGCTTTTTGCAGTGCCATGTGAGAAAAATCAGTAAACAAAGATATGATCTAAAGCACTACACACCAAAGGAATGAAAGAACGGCTGGAAATGATGAGAAATAAGAGCCTGATTTTAGTCAGCAGTGTGGAAACGTTCCAGTTTCAAGTGATCTGGAACTGGAACTACAAAACAGTTTCACAGAGATCACTCATTTCCCATCTGGATTGTGAGTAAAATACTGATTACATTTGAATATTTTGAAAATCTGAGTGCTTTAGTTTTATGTGTACATTGGAGGGAAAAGTTATTATACCACTGGTCTTTTGCTTTTAGATCTTAGGGATTTTTTTTTTTACAAGCATTTTGTTTAAAAAAATTTCAGCAGAAAACATTCACCTCATATAGAAAGATTTAAAGTTTTTTCTCAGTCAAAAGTCAGTGAATTATGTGTTAGCCTTTTCTATAATAAATAAAAACACAAGATGGGGCACACAGGATGGGAAAAACAAGCTTTTATAAGCTTATTTTCTTTGTGGACTTCTTTATGGACTATCTACCTTTAGTAGTTCCAGCATAAAAAATTAATAAATCAAAGCTAATAAATCTCTTAACTCCATACAGGCCGTAGAGAGTTAGGGGTCTTCTGTATGTTATGTTATTTTCACTCTGTGGTCTGTTTTAACCACCAGTTTGGATGCTGCAACAAGTTGTGGTCACTGAACAATTTTATTATTATTTTTTTCTAAAAAGGGAACGATCGGGTGTGTGCTGTGGTGGCGTAGGGATTAGCGCAACCCACGTTTGGAGGCCTTGAGTCCTCGACGCGGCCGTCGAGGGTTCGATTCCCGGACCCGGCGATATTTGCCGCATGTCTTCCCTCCTCTTCTTCCCCCTTTCCTGTCAGCCTACTTTCATATAAGGGATGCTAGAGCCCACAAAAGACCCCCTTGAGGGGTTAAAAAAAAAAAAAGGTTACGATCTACTTGACAAAAAACAGAAAAATCCCTCCAGGTTTAAATGCAGTGTGGTGCAAGAGTCCAAATATCACATTGATTTAACATCGGCTTTCCTCGTCTACAAAGATTTATTCACATCTACAACAGTTCTAATGATATTTACGATGATATCCTGAAGTGTGTTGGTAAAGCTGAACTACTGGTTCATTTAGCACAAATTCTTCACAGTCTTTACTTTCTTTAGAGAATCAACCTACATAAAGCCTCCTAAATGTCAGATATAGAATGCAGGAGCTGATGTGGATGACCCCTGACCTCCTGGAGAATGCCAGCGACAGAAGATTCGGCAGGCGGCTGTAACATGAGATGCAACAGAGGCACAGCAGGCTCGCTGTGCCACATCACCGCTGCCGAGTCGCAGCCTGAAACAGAGCAGAACTTGTGCTGCGTCTTATGCTGTGGACCTACTCACCTTTGTAGTTTGCTTCTCTCTCATTATAATTCTCGACAGCAGCACCACCCATATCGGCATTGTGGCTTTGACTGTGAAAGAGACAAAGGAGGGAAAATGGGACGGTGTCAGTTTTAAAAACAATAAGAACTGTGGTTCTGCAGCAAGGAGAGAATGAACCGATTACGTCTGAGCTGTAAAAAGTTAATGGCAGGTCAGAGCTGGGTGCACACCTCTGTCAAATAACACACGTCGTTCACTAAGTCACGCCTTGACAGCGGTGCGTCATGTTCACACCGACTGAGAAGAATAAATAAATCCTAAACAATGAAGAACAACCAGATTCACTGCATAGTTATTATAATAGGAATTAGGACTATATATATTAAAATAATACTAGTCAAATATTGAAAATAAGGTGCAGACAAGATATCAGGGGCTAATTTGTGATCTGCAGGTAGTGTATTGATCATTAAAAAATTATTTTTATAATAAGAATTTGGATTTATTGTCGCAAAAAATACAGTTAATGTAAAAAAACCCAGAGTAAATTGATATTTTTACTATTTCCTCTACAGTTTTCTCCATTAGAGCAAAAGTATATCAATAAATTCAAAAATATGATTAAATAAAGCCTCTATGTTCAGCTTAGTAATATAAAACATTTCTTAAAGTAGCTAATGTTTGTGGCGCTATGAATGCTTTGCCATGCAGTTACCGTAAAAAAGTAATAAACAGTTCTTTATCATAATTTTTATTGTTATCATAATTGAACTATAAAATATTGTGATGAAATTATAAGTCCGTATCGTCATAAGATCTCATATGATAAGAATCGATCAGCTGAAACAGGGATCACAAAACAGTCAGTGGAATAGAGATGCACTAATTAATCAGCCAGAAATAAAAATTACGATAGTTAAATCTCTAATGGAAAGACACTGTAACATAAAATCTTCAGAAATAATACACAACTACCTGAAATCAAATATAGAATTTTAACATTGTTATGTTTACCTCCATAATAAATCAACATACTTAAATAGATGAATGTCATAATAAACAATTGTTAATTGCACAGGACATTTCTCAGAAGATAGAAATAGATGGAGAAAAAATGACAACACAAGCGGAGATGGAAATAAATGGACTCTGAACTGTATGAATGGATTGAAAAAAGAAGATAGTCTACAGTTAATAAAAATATTTTGAAGGTTGTATCTTCAAAAATAAGAAAACGACTCTCAATAACAAATACATGCACAACTATGTCATTATTGCTACTGCTTCATAAATGCTTTGATAACCTTGGAAACTATCTGTGGTTTTTCTGCCTAAAGATGTAGCTTAAAACAGATTATCTGATAAATTATTTGTTGCACTGACAGACTTAAATTGTGTACTTTTCATGTTAAATAATTTGTATTAGGGTGACAGGAAAAAAGGCTGTCACACATTTGTCACAGTATGAGTGTGGAATATGGCTCCATGTTAAATAATAAAGTTACCATTCTATGCAATAAAATCTCTATCAATCGGACCGACTCCATAACCTCATCCCATTTACAGATGCTCCTCAATAAATTAGAATATCATCAAAAAGGTTAAATTAATACATATTAGACATTTCTCAAATTTTATTCTATCAATAGTTACTAAGAAAATCTCAAAAGGCAATTAAGAAACGGTGTTTAATACGGAAATGTTAAGGCCATGAGATCCTTCCTGCCCACATCATTATCAACCACAAAGACTCTTTGAAGATACTTGGATGATATGAGTTACAATAACATTTAATTTCCCTTTGGAACAATTAAAATTATTTTGAAATTAAACTGAACAAGAAGCAATATCAGAGGCCCAAAGTCTTTATTCAGACTAAAGTAAAATTTGCATTTTATTTTGAAAAGTAAGGGTCCAGGGTCTGAAGAAAAAATAGAGGCGCACATTTTGATGGCTAACTTAAAAACTTAAACAATAAAGTATTGAAAGACATACTTTTCATCACACTAGCATTTCTGTACTAAAAATTATTTTTATTGGTGTGATGTAATTTTTTAGCCTTTGTTAGCTGTGAACTGTAGAAATTTGCAGAAACAGACACTTGATACATATTAATCTATGTGTAATAGATCTACAACATGCAGGGTTTCCCCCCAGTGTACTATAAGCCTGGTGGGCCACCAGGCTTTACTTGTGCCCCCACCAGGCTAAGTACTGCTTTTTTTTGTCTTTTTAAAATGTTAACATTTTTTAAGACTTTATAGTTGGTGTTCAGGTATTAGTCTTCCAATAACACATAATTATCAAGTGATATTTTCAAATTTCCTGTCAACTTTAAATATTTTTCAACTCTAAAAGATGACGGGCTGCTGAAAAAATGACTGCTGAGCGCCCCAAACACAGGGCTTAGCAAGTTTCTTGGGGGACACCGTGAACATGTATGAGATTCTGGATTTGAATTGGATGGACACATATATGATAGTATTAAAGATGTAAAATGCTATAGAGTAATTGGAATACTGAGATACTTACTGATGGTAAGTATTTTACACTTATCATCACTTGCTGCTTGCTGGTTATCAAGTTGGCCAGCTTGTTAACAAAAATATGCAAATATTGCTCCAGGGGTTGATGGACTACAGTATATCTGACTGCAGAGGCAATTAACATTTAACAAAATAAAAATAGTACTAATTTAATCAGAGGTGGGCAATGTACTCAAAAAATATACTCATGTAAGAGTAACACTGCTTCAATATATATTTTTACTAAAGTCAAAAGTGGCCATCCAAAAAGAATAAAGTATTTGGTAAAACAAAAAACTACTAAAGTATTGATCAAAACATCTTAAAGTTTATAAATGATTTCAGATGCACAAACATATACAGTTATGTGCAAATTCTGGTATTTGAAAGACTAAATAGAAAAAATTACGGCAACATAATTACAAATCAGCAAAATTCAGGCAGAGAAAACTATTTTTCTAATCTTTTATTTTCAATATCAAACTTACAACACTAACGCACTAGGTAAATATACCTTTCACAGACAATATATAATGTTTACGGTGTCTTTTTGATCTACAAATGGCTCTATGGATAGAAAATAACAGAACAAAGTTTGTGTTTAAACAAGAAATCTTATAAACTGTAGGTTTGTGCCTACAGTTTTCTGTTTCTTTTTTGGTCAACAACCAAAAAATCATGTTTGTTTTTTTGTTAAAACATGGTTGTTCTTACTTTAGTGAATTACTCAAGAGTAAAACTTAATATACAGAAGCAAAAGTAAAAAGTGCGGTGTAGTAAAGCTACTCCTAAAAGAAATATTTTCTCCAAGAAAGTTACTTAAGTAAAAGTAACTAGTTTATACCCACCTCTGGATTTAATGTGTCATTTTACCAGTGAATCGGGTTATTTTCAGGATCACTACTGTAACATATGCACCCAGTTGCCCTGAGTTTAAAACTGAAGAAGCACACTACTCCTCCCCCTTGACGTATTTCAGCTTTAATTCAGTTGGCTAGCAAGCTAACAGCTGGTGTTTTACGCAAAATTACTGTAAAAAAATACAAAAGTACAGCCAAAGGCTGCATTTTAAAAATAATTAGTGAAATAAAAGCTTTTCTGTTTGGGATCTACGTGACGCTGCGGTCTGCCAGACTCTTTAAATGCCCTTGTCGGCAGTTGGCCAGCCGTTAGCCGCAAAGCTAGCATCAGCTGACGGTAGAGACACATCATCAAGTTGCCCCGGATAACAGGTTCCAGCTGGTCGGATTTAACATTTTATACTCACCTGTGTGTGCGTACGAAACGGGCACCTTCCATATGCTGAAGTGAGCCGAAACGGACGCGAAGTATTTTCCGAAAGCCAAAGGGAGGATGTACCACCGGTAGTACCTGCTAGGCAGTTCAGTTTTGGGGACTCCCCATGCTCTCAGCAGCGGCGGGAGGAAGACGACAACAGAGATGATGTGGAACAGAGAGACCGTGACGGGATACGGGAATCCGTTGAGGATTATCTTGTTAATAATGTTGCCCCCGGAGCTCACCGTGTACCAAAACACACATAGGACAACTATCCGAATCCCTTCCCCGACCGGGGTCCGCGCTACCGCAGCCATCTTTCTGCGCGGAGTGACGAGTCACCACCGGTGCGTTTAGTCGTACCGGGGCGCAGTAAGCTCCGTCAGACCGTGAATGAATGAAGCGTTCTCCTTCCGGTCACAGATTTCAAAATAAAAGAAACTATAAGCGCATTTCAAGAATGTACTACACAGCTTCATTGCCCATGCAAAAAAAAAAAAAAAAAATTTATTATATTTTTGAGTCTCTTTTTCTTGTAAAACACTCAAACTTGTCATGGTTTTTGGAAGGCTTTTTGCCCACATGCACTCTCGGGAGGCAAAATGAAAAGTGAAAAAAGTTTTTTTGAATAAATAAACAGTTATGAATAAATGGGTCTTCTGTTGGCTGTTTTTTTTTTTTTTGACTGGAGACTTGGGGAAGACAGGAACACTGGAAGCAGAGTAATTAGAGAGGTGAGTCACAATAGTGCTGGTGAAAACAATCTGGTTCTTACTGGTGATGAAGATGATGGTCTACCAGGGGAAGGGGAAGAAATTGGAAGAGATCCAGCCTTGGGCTTGAGTGGGGCTTGGTCCAGATGAGTGAGATGAATACTTGTGGAAGCTGCTGGATGGTGGTGAGGTTGGAGGGCGGACAGGTAACGCAGGTGCTTGAAGAAGAGGAGCTAGTAGGACGTCAGTCATGGAGGTAGGAACCAGGAAAAGGTCAGATGATCGTGAGACTCGTGAGAGATACCCAAAGGACACTGAAAGTGGAGCTCAGGTCTTGCCATGAGAACCTTGGAATGAGATCAGAGGGGTAAGCACAAAAACAATCTACGAAGAACTAGAGAAAACACAGATAAGGCAAACTGTGTGGCTAGAGTACCATTACAGGTGAACATTCAGGCGTCGAAGGACTCTAAAAGCCAGGAAAATGACAGATTGTCTGCAGCGTGTGTGATAATAGCAGATCCGGCCTTTGGTGACAGCAGCTCCAAGGCTCCATCTGGTGGAGAACCTGAACACGTGGAAGGAGATGGAAACCCCACACAAAACACAAAACCCCCACTCACAACAGAACTCACTTTATTTATAACACAACTCAGTAGATAGTTACGGTCCTACTTATAATAAAAAAGAAATTGAAAGCAAGTAAAACATGATTAATAAAGGACAAATGCTTTGTGTTGTATCAAACATTTTCCATTTTAAAAAATGTTGTAATTTATTTGTGAAAACGTACATCTGTTGCCTGGAAATTTGTAATTCGCTTGAACTGTATTCAGGTGGTCAAAAATGCCATGAACGCTCTTCATTAATGCTGTACAGTTGCAAATGAAACAGTCCTAAACACAACAGCATGAGATTAATTTTGGACAAATTAAGTATTAAAGTATTTGTGTGTCGTTAATGATTTCGGAAAATGTCTTATAAATTCTCATAATACGGTTATCAAATGCCAACAAGAAAACAGGATATTTTACAAAATGAAAATACAAAATAAAAGCTGAATGTAACATCCAGCACAAATAAGGTATAATTTTCCTAAAATTTTCCCAACATGTCACATTTTGTAGACTTGAACATTTAATTTACTTCCAAGCTGAACCAAGTTTCAGTCCAGGCAGACGTAGGGCAAAATGTTCAGTCTGCTCTCATCTCCATGTGGATCTAGAGAGATGCACTCCGTCCAGTCGTACCAGTTCCCCTTGGTGTCGTAACACCCGTTAACTCCGGACCAACGCCGCCTCTGTAATCGGTTCAGGTCTTCACTGCTGATTTCTCTGCTAACTCCAGGTAACTCTTTGACATAATGGTCTGATACCAGTATGGACGTTTCTGTGGTATTCCTCTTCTGGTGATCTGCTCTTTTGCAAACCTCCGACATGAAAAGGTTGGCTCCAGGTGTGTGTGCACCAGACGACGACAGGATGTTGCTCTGCTGGGTGAGGTACGACTGGATTATTTCGCTCCTTGACAGTTCTTTCCAGTCCGTCTGCTGGAATGGAATGGGAGGAATGGGTTGATTCGACTTCAGCTGGAGTTCAGAGACTTCCTGCTCTTCCGAAGACTCCTTAGGGCAGGTGCGTTTAATTTGTCCTGTTGATGGATCAAATGTGATCCTTCTGTCTTTTAACCTCACTGGTTTGCTTTTGTCTTCTGTAATTGGATCATTCAGGTTCACCACATAATCTTTAGCCCTGTATTTTTCTCTTTTCTTGTTCACAGCATCATTAATAATAGTCTCATCATCCAAACCTGAAGTCCTGCTTTGAAACTCCAAATTTGCAGACCCTGAGTGGTTTGTGTGAACATTAAGTGACTGAGCAGATTCCTCCACCTTCACACCTGGATTTTCACTACTTTGTGGTTTTTTTATTACAGCTTCTTGCTTTAGACTCTCAGGATGTTGCAACTGACAACCGGGGCTTCTAGTTTGATGTTTATCCCATCTAACCTGCTGTTGCATAAGCGTGTTAGCAGGGTTGCTATACACAGAGGCACTTGGATGAGGTTTGACAGCGTGAATAGGAACTTTATTTGACTTACTATTGTCCAGATATTTAGATGCATCCCTGTCTGATGGTTGGTGTGCATTAGTATTTGCAGGAATTTTAAAACTCCCACCAAGTCCATTAGATGGCTGCTGTTTTATATCATCATGAGCGACTTTGGGTTTCTTTGTTTGACCCTCTTTCTTGTCACATCTACGTTTCCTGTTGCTTATCGGTTCAGGATTTGGAGAGCAGTTGTTGAAGTCACTTCTGGCCTTTAACTCTGAGCCTGTTTTGCTCAAAGCTGGAGGAGAGGAGCAGGGGTGAATGCTGCCTTTGGAAGACCAAGATGCACCAGTGAGTTCTTTGGACACCGAGCCACCCTGACCTGGGTCGATTAGCTTCTGCCAGGTCCGAAGGAGCTTCTTGGCTCTTTTTGCAAGATCCTCGTTCTGAGTTTTTTTCCGGATGTCATTAATCAGCTTCCCAAGGCGCGTCTCCTACAACCAAAACATCGCAGATGTAATTTGACTTCCAAAAGAGTTGTTTTAATCAGATTTTTGGGATTTTAACATACCTCCAGTATTTCTTTGGTGATAGAGTATTTCTCCAAACTGGAAATCACTTCCACAACCACCACCATGTTGCGTATCTGCTCAGAAGACAAAGGTTTACAATGTAATAAAGGAGTTTCTAATGAAATTGTGAGCCATCAGTTTCAAAAACCTGAAAATGATGGATCATTTGAACCAGAATAATCAAAACAATCAGAAATAAACTCTTTATATACCGTGTATACATCATTTTACAAATTTTTGAACTGAAAAAACAAAAGAAGTTTCTGATTGTATACTAATTTATTGACATTCACCAACAGGTCAATGGACTACGGAGGGAAAACAGGGGTCATTAGGACAAGCATTCATTTGCATAGAGTCTCAAATGTACACCTGCATTTCATGAAAATATGTACCGATACTGGTTTCAGGCTCAATGTGACTAGCAAAGACAAGAACATGCAAATATTATCTTACTAGCAGAGAGAAGCATAAAGATTTAAATAAAACCCTAAACATTGTGTTAGAAAGGAGGTTTATTTATCAGAAAGGTGTAAAATATTATTACCGATAACAAACATAGTGATTTAAGGTAACCTCAACCTGGAAATTAAGAGCAAAGCATCAAAAAAGAATAATGCAGCACATGTAAAATTACCAATGATATCATTGTTGTTTAATTATTAATATTAGAGTTAGACTGGTGGAAAGCACAAGTAAAAACAGCAGGAAGTCCCCATGTTATGTAATTATAACAGCATCATATACACTTAGTGTTCCTGCACATAATCACTTTTTATAAATACAGGTATTTTTAACAAATATAAATCTTGAATTATTATGTATTGCTTTTGTTGTTTGGTTTTGGTTGAATGAATGATCACTTGCATTTCATATCATCATTTTGAAATCAACAAATTATGAACATGACGGTGCATATTTTTTGAACCATCTCCTTTTCTTTTCTTGCAGAGGCTGCAAAATGTAAAAACATTTTAATGCAAATAAATCTAAATAATAAAACAGAAACAACAGGGATATTAAGACAATAATGATCAGGATTTGGATGAATTTAGGGTGGTCAGAGCAACAGCAGCTCTTACAAGTAGAAAATCTTTTCTTAGTGTTTGTTCTTGTATTTATTGCCCTGAAATGTCATTACAAAATAAAACACACACAACATTGATTTAGGACATTATCTCTTGTCAACCTAATAAGATCTGAAAATAATTAAACATTATATGGACCAAATTTTTCTTTAAATTTATTTTTTTTTTTTTTGGAAACGCAACTGGAATGAGTCGACTGAGTCAATTTGTTTTTATTGTTATTTTTGCTTCAAAAACATTAAAAATAGACTGGACGACACATAGAAATGGACGGGGAGCATATTGCTGAAGAAAACAACGCAATTAAAACAGAAATGCAACACTTCATAAAGCTCCACATTCATTAAATGGAGTAACTTTTGACACAGTGGGTCTCAGAGCCTATAATTTACCCCGTCCCCATTCTGTTTCCTGTGCTGTAAAACTTTAAAAAACTCACGTTGCTCTGGCCGTCGATGGCCTTCAGCAGCCGGTCTCTCATCACCCGCGGAGTGGCCGTGGCCGCCGTCATCGCCCGGTGGACACCAGAATCCCTCTCGACAAAACAAAGCGTTTGGAAAACCCAAAGATATTCGTGGACCAGATGTAAGATATTTTTTGAAAGCGGACATAACGTCTAATGACGCGGCTGTGTTTGTGTTCACTCCCCGCCGTCACCTGCTTGGTAAATCCGCTACAGGAGTCATTCGGGGATCTTCAGCTGTCCGCCTCCGCCTCCCCGGTCCTCTGAACTGGCTTTTGGTGAGGTACGTGCGAACAGCATGACGGGAACTATTTACGTAACCACCGCTGGATGGCTTGGGTAAACCACACTTGTCGTTCACGAGACAAGAATGGAGTCCGACGTCATACTGGTGAGAGACGCCATCGGTGCGTATGTCAGTCATTCCGCCATATTGTGAGTGGCTTGTTCAACTCTGATACTCTGAATGACAAGAAGAACGAAAGTTAGCATTCAACTGAATAGTTTTAGTTTTCTCAGTAATATATGTTTATTTTAATACTAGTTTTGGTAATCACAGGCAAATTTAATATTTTCTGCAGTTGGTATAGCTGTAGTAGTAGTAATAATAGTAATAATAATAATAATAATAATAATAATAATAATAATAATAATAATAGAGTATTATTATTATTGCCTCCCCTGATCGCACGTCACTGCTGTAGTGTTACTGTTTGTATTATTAATACCACCTGTGATTATTTAATGTTTGTATTTTTCTAATAGTTTTCATGATTTTAAATATTATCATTATTAATAAATATTATCATTTTAAGTTACATAGGCTCAATCCAAAAGTCAACTAAATGCTTTTCTCCAATCAACTTGCAAACCCACTTGAACCAATCATTTGCTCATTTTCGTGCCTGTGATTTGGTCCAGAGTGTTAAAATAGACCATATATAGTTGATCCTCCTCTAACTGGTTGCAGAAATCTAGCCTTACACAAATCGAAGATCGTTTGCTCTGGTCTGTCTGAAGTAGTTCCTGTTTCAAAGTCCAGCTGGATGTTGGTGCATTCAGGTGCCGAGGCTGTCATATGCGTGCAGCAAAAGCTAAAATGTTCTGCAGAAACTAAATCAAATTAGAGTGTATTTATTTATCACAGTGTGCCCGTGGCACTGTGTAATCGGACATGCAGCAGCCTGTGGAGTCTCTCGTCCGACTGCTAGAGACATACAGAGGAAGAGATAAAGTTGTGAGTCTTCATTAAACCTCGTTTTTATCCAAAGGCTGTGAAAACACCGAGTCGGATACATCTGCAGGGAATAATTTAGTTATTTATTTTGTTGTGAGTGATTTAATGCATTTTACCCCAGTAATTTTAGCATAAACTGTGACTTTGAATCAGTGTGTATGACGGATTGAATTGACCATGCGTTTTTATGGGATTTTGATTTGCATAGCGCCTTATGGTAGCGTTTGTTTCTTTCAATATAAAATTTATGAAACTTTGACAAAAGCTGCAGGTGTGTGTCTGTGTCTGGTGAATTTTTGGTTGAAACAAACTTGCTCTTCATTTAGTGAAGTTACACCCAGTCAGTAGAGTATTAAGAAATTGTAGAAAGAGTAAGAGTATCAGTAGTTCATAAATAAAATTACTAAATTAAAAGTTAAAAAAAAAAAAGTAATAGTAATTTTTTTCCAAAAGGTTACTCAAGTAAACTACTACCCAGCTATGGTGTTGTAAAATTCTATTAATATTTTTCTACTTGGTGTTATTTTTTATAAATATAATCAGAATTTTGTGACTTTCATCCATTAATTATTTTTTTAACCTTTTGCCTGCAGATCAGGACGTTCTGTTATGGCTCTCAGCTGGTCGGAGGAGCTCTTACCCGGAAAGCAGCAGCAGCAGATGTGTCATCTCAGCGACTTGGGAAAAGTTTACTTCTGTTTTCTGCTCAGCTCAGCCACTGCAGGACGGTGCTGAGGCTGTTTGATGATCTCTCCATGCTGGCGTACTCCCACAGCTATGGACTTGGTGCTTCGGTGATTCATAACAAATGTTGCTTACATGTCCGCACAAGTCCCGTCTTTCCTGTTGATACTGACCAGATTCTTGTTTCAGGAGGAGGATGCAGGCGTCCGCTGGATATCAGTGCTTACGAACGTGGCTGACCAGCTGTACTATCCGTGTGAACATATTGCTTGGGCCGCAGACGCAGAGCTGATCAAAGTGAGGTCTGATAAGTGGTGGCTATTCAGCACAGTGCTGTGGGGAACCTCGTTGTTGCTGGGGATCCTCAGGTGAGACATCTGCACTCAGATATCGGGACACATCAGCTGAGTTATCTGCATCTGTTCTTCCATCCACTGACTATACTGGTGGTGTCCAAACCTTTTGCCCAGGGGGCTGAAAATTTCAAGTTGAAACTACTTCAAAACTACCACAAAATATGTTTAATTTTTATTATTGCAAAAAAGATATATATTTTTTATATTTATATGTTTAGCAACAAACTAAGCATATGTTACTTTAATAAAATTAGCTAAATGAACTGATTTCTGTAGAAAAAAAATTTGTAGTTTGTTGTAGATTTTATACTAACAAATAGTGTGTTGGTGGCTCAGTAGGTAGAGTTGGTATCGGGCAAATCGAAGGTTGTAGGTTTGAATCCAACCTGTTGGTGTGTATTTTAACCCAAAGTTTTGTATTGGTATATAATTACTAGGGGTTCACCGATTGCAATTTTCTGGCCGATCAACGATTACCGATCTATTCAAAATCCTGACCTGCCGATTCCGATTTTGGCCGATACCATTTTTTTTTGTCTAAAATGTTGCCAAATGTTGGAAGAAAATTGGTGAGTTGCCAACAGTGAGATGACTATTGTTAACTGCAACATATAGACCTGATCTGGTGGGCCGGTCTGCTAGTCAAACCTCTCTCACAGCAGAGCAGAAGAAGATAGAAGTTGAGTTAAATGCCTTTGCTGTGATAGATAAAATTGGTGGTTAAGATCGGCTTCACATGTAAAAATCGGCCGATCACTGATTTTCCAAAATTAGGGAAATCGGTACCGATAAATCGGTGCATCCCTAATAATTGCTCGTGAGATAGGTGAGTTTGGCGCTACTGTAAAGTGCTTTGGGTGGTCAAAATGACTGGAAAAGTGCTATAAGTTCAGCCAGTTACCATTTTAAACTAAAAAAGAGACTTTCAGGTTTGACCGGTTTAAAAAAAAAAGCAAAAGTTAACCCTAAATATTTTTGGATCATTCTTTTCCTGATGTTTTTTTGTATGTCTTTTCAGCAACAGGAACAGGACGTGGCTCCCTCTTGCTTTATTTTTTTAGGAAAAGTAATCTGAAACTTTTTTAAAGTAGCTTTTTATTTTGGAGTAAGTTCCAGGAAGGGTTTATGTTTTAAGTCTGTAACCTATAAGTATTGCTGAGTTTCTGGAAAATAACTTGTAACTATGCATTGCAGAAAACCTGATAAAAATTATATTTCATAAGAAACTCAGTCATGAAAGCATGAGCTAAATAACGAAAGTTGTTGAAGTACAAAAATATTGTGAAAAGACTCAAATGAGAGTTTTAGTGCAAATCTTTATTTCTCCAGATCGTTTCGAGTTCTGCTGTTGCTCAGGAAGAAGCTGAAGAAACACCAGAGAGGCGAAGGAGGCAGCAGGTGTTTATTTAGCATATACAATTTTTTTATTTCAATGACATTTGCTTTATTATGCTTCCAGTCAGTCTATTTAAATGCTTAAATAGACTGACTATTTAAATAGTCAGTCTGTTTGTCATCCTGTCTTATTTATGTTTTCTTCCAAACTAACAGGGTAAGACATCACTCTGTATTAGAAATATACTATTCTCCGATGCTCAGTAAATCTGCTCTCTCCTGCAGACGGTCTGACTTCCACAGGCAGATACAAGCGGAGATGCTGTCCATCCTCAGCAGCATGGCGGACCTCAGTAATGCTGTTCACTGGATGCCGCCAGGCTTCCTGTGGGCAGGACGATTCCCCAGCTGGCTGGTGGGCTTGCTGGGCACCACCTCCTCTCTAATTGGTTTGATTCAGATCAATACCAGCAGCAGTGAGCTGTCAGACAGTACAGTGTTGTCTTCACAATCAGTAGGAGATGCTAATTAACTGGATTATGAACAGCTTTTTGATTTGATCAGATCATCTGTTTAGGTTAATTTCTACCTATAACTACAGTCTTACTACTTTCTGTAGGTGAATACAGAAAGTGTTAGCTACCTGAAATGTTTTTGAAATTATGAGATTAGTTTACATTTTAAATATATTTTGAAATTTTGTTTCTCTTCTGTACTTTAATTTATGTAGATCAAAGCATGATGTGTTTCCTTTTGGAGACCTTCATGTTATCTGGCTGATTCTGTGTATTTGTTGATTTTAGATTCTTCGTAGGTTGCTGGTAAAATTGGAAACCTGTGTTTCCCAATAATTTGATTAATGACAACTTATGATTTAACAAGGAGGTTTTTTTTTGAAAACCACAATCTATATTTGGTCAGTTGTTTCAAATATTAAAATTTATGAGGAAAAAGAGGAAAACGGAAAGAAATATGTAAGGGAGCGTTATTTCTGACAGCTCTGTTTTAATAATGCTTCAGACATTTACAAACCGCAAACAATGTGGAGCAGATGAATGGTTTTATTTAGATGAATGTATATTAAGCAAAATGAACTGATGTGGACAACATTTCAGATCTTTGAGTTGTCTTTATAAGTTCAGTTAATTGCAAAAATAGATGTTTTGCATGGAAAAACGAGTAAAGAACATGACAGGTAAATATGTAATGTTATTTTGACTTAATGACAAAATTTAATACATGTTTATTAATAAATTATTTTTTAAAAATTAAAACAAAAATCACTTGTTCTGTTTTGTTTCATTATGTGTGTGTTTTGGGGATTACTAACCGAAGAAGACTGATACAGAAAAAAACAGAAAATGTTTTTTCCAATATTGGAAGCAGGAAGATACTTATATTCAAAGAATTACTGAGTATGCGGTAAATGTTTTTCACACCAACATGAAAGGGTAACTATATACGCAACATTATATTCACCAACTAACTGCGAATTATACCAAAAGTAAAAAACAAAATAAAATAGGTCTTGACTTTCTTAATCGAAATATCGACATTTGATTAATCGGGGCTTGGACGCAGAGCGGTTGACGTATGTCACTGTTGCATTTGATGCGGCTCGTAAGTAAAGTTTCAATCTGAGGAACTATTGCTCACATGAAATATTATGCTTCATATCTATTCTCTAATGCTAGTTAAATGCAACTTAATAAAAAACTCGTTGGCCTTCTGTATAAATTTAACTACGTACGTATATAAAATGGGTAACGAGACAGAATTTGTAAGGATTATTTGGGAAGCTGGGGAACTTGAACGCCGCAGCAGCATAGTCCTGGCCAATAAATAAAAGCAGTCACTCGACAGCAGCAGTAGCTTTTAAAGTTAGTCCGTTTTACTCGGAAAAAACAGTACAACAGTGAAGCATTCCGTTAAATTGCTACTTATGTCAGAATTACTGATGTCAATAGTATGACGGAAAAAGTATGCACAGAAGTTGTGGAGAGGGTTCAAATTCCTAAACACGTCGACTCATCGGTCGTGGCAGCGACAGTTGTGTCTATCTGGACACAAAGGAGGCGAGAAAGATTTTGGACATCCGGTGAGAACTATTTTTATAGCCGTTATGGTGTTTTATGTGTTCATTGTTTTAGCTTTCATTACAGCAGCTGTCTACTAAGGTAAATACTGTAAAGTGGAGCAGTTAGCATCTAGCTAGTAATAATGCTACTTCAGTTAAACTGGTTGTAGACTTAAAAGGAGTTCTACTTTTATTAGTTTTAAATAAAATTGTTAAAATTGTTTTCCCCTTACTTATATGAAGAATTATGTATTTCCCCAGAAGCACAGTGTTTATTTGAAGCCTTCTTGTTGTGCTTTTACAGTGAAACTCATCTCATTTTACTGTTTATTTCATTAACTATATCTGTATAGCAGTTATTAGTTACGCAATCGATAATTATTATTATTTTGTGTCACAAACGATATACTGGTGCATCTTAATAAATGATAAAATGTAAAATACTTTATTGCAGTAATTCAATAAAAAAGTTACTCATTTTCAACTCAGTTAAAAAATACTTTAATTATTCTAAAAGGAAATTAAATGTCATCTAAGTATCTTCAAAGAGTTGTGGAGGTGATGCTGTGCAGGTAGGAAATCTGGTAGCAGTCAGTGTTCCAACAAATCAGAGGAGGCTTCTTAATGAAGATAGTTGCTCTTGACAGTCATGACATGCTTACATGTGAACAACAGATAGGTCACCAGTCTTCAGACTAATTGGAGTTATGTGATATAACATTTCTTTGAGCAGCTGAAATTTGTGGTTGCAGTTACTGTAAGTCACATGCGTCAAACTCAAGGCCCTGGCGCGCTAGACTCCTGATGGCTACATAAAAAGAACCTTAAAAAAAATTGTGTTTAAATATTTTTTCGTCAATCAAATTAAGACAGAGACAGCTTTTCTTAATATTTTAATAGGTTAATTGGTTTTATAAACACATTCTGCCACTACTGGCCCTTTGACGACATTCATAATCTGCTGGAAGTCACAACCTTAATAAAAATAGATGCTTGAAATATATCACTCTGTGTTTATAAGTTTCCAGTTTTTAATTGAATTACTGAAATAAAAGTACTTTTCTTTCATAGTCTCATTTATTGATAACCACCTATAACGGCTTTAGTGTTTTTCTTTATAGGAATCCTTCCAGGAGATTCTGCCGCATTGTGATTGCAGTACGGATTCTGCTCGGTAATGCCATCTTATCCTTGACACAAAATGGACTCCGACTGTGTCCCGGATCGTCAGTCTGCATCTACGCTTGCAGATGGCCCGCTGTCTGACTTTGACCCTGTTATTGGTGCCTCAGTGGAGGGAATCAGTGTGCTTCCAGTGCCAGAGGCAGAAGACCTTGATACCTACAGTCTAATTGTTCCTCCTCCTCTGGACTGGAGGTCCGACTCCTCCAGCGAAGCCGGTTCTGCTCATGATCTGGAAGACTCCGGCCTGCCTCCCTCTGCTGACCTCCTGGATCTGAGCAGCCTGGGAGAGTCAGGATCCCCTCCTCTGATCGGGGAAGACTCGTCGACTCCGGTCCAGTCATACCAGCAGGTGCTTCTGGGAAATGCATCAGAGTTAGGCCAGACTATAGAAGTTCAAGTTGAAAATGCAAATGTTCCAGCTGCAGAGGAAACGACTCACGAGATGTTCGTAGTTTCTGAGGAGGCAGCCAACGAAGAAGAGGCGGAGGTTTCAAACAGGAGATCAGGTGATGAGGATCACAGCCGTATTCACGCCTTGCTCACCCAGCTTCAGTTGAGGGACACAGAGCGCCAAGACTATCACTACTCCAGCCTGGCTGAACAGGAAGCGTGCGGTCACTCCATGGTAACTCAGAGCACTGAAACCACAGGGCTGCTTTTCTCCGAAAGCCACCAGCGAGACCTGCTGGGACTGCTGCAGTGCACGAAGATCGGTCCTACGGCCCATCCATCCCACCTGCCTCTCTTTGGCGACGTCGACGCCGTGCTCTCCGTTTCCTACAGCAAGGAGGATCCTCGCAGATGCTGGAGGCAGAGCGCAAACGGTCAGCGATGCAGGGAAGACTCCGTCGCTTCGCTCCCGGATGACGAGTACCCCGAACCCGTCTGGATGAAGCTCGGGGAGGAGCCGCCAGAGGATGAGGCTGGTGCCGACGGGGAACAGGTCGGTGTGAAAATGACTAAAACATAACCAAGACATTAACTTGACTTGGATGTTCATTTCTGAGGTGGAGTAGCAATAATCTCAAGTCAAATTGATGTTTCGCCATCCAATATTGTCAAAATCCCAAACTTCTTTGCGAAACATGTTTCTATCTAATTATCAACTCAATTTCAATCAATATTTTTATGTCTTAACAACAGACAAATTAGTATAATTTACTCAATTTTAATTTTTAAAATTCTTTCCATCGGTTTTGGCTTCACAGTTTGTTTTTTAATTTGATCTTCTCACAAACGTGTGACGTAAATTTATTAATCGAGTCTTCAATTTGCTTTTCAAAGAGCGCTGATGACCACCCGTCCTATAAAGATGGTGAGTTAGTTTTCCTTTGTTTCCCTTTTAATGAGATCTTTATGACCTCTTAGGCTGAGTTTTTGTTATTTTCTGATATGATGTGTTGCTGTTTCAGTGCCTGGTCCTTGTGACCCTGAAGACCTACTGGACGGCGTTATCTTTGGAGCCAAGTATTTGGGCTCCACTCAGCTCAAATCGGACAGGAACCCCTCCACAAACGCTCGCATGACCCAGGCTCAGGAGGCCGTTGACAGGATTAAGGTGAATAATAAAAACATATTAGATTCAGAAGGACAGCACTGCAGTTTGGCCTGTAGAAATGAATGGGTTTCCAGTAGTGACCAGTCCAGTTCTGATGCTGCTGGATTTGACTGCGGTATGTTTGCTTGTAGGCTCCAGAGGGAGAGTCCCAGCCAATGACCGAAGTGGATCTGTTCATCTCCACGAAACGAATCAAAGTGCTTACAGCTGACACACAGGTGCTGAAAGTTTATCATAGCAAGTCTTTATGTTTTCCGTTCTGTGTTTCCATCTCTCTAGAAAGGTGCAGCAAAGTGAATTTAAAGATCACAGAGAAGCTAAAAAGGGCTCGTTTCCGGTGAGAGTTGGACTCCGCCAGGGCTGCCCTTTGTCACCGATTCTGTTCATCACTTTCATGGACAGAATTTCTAGGCGCAGCCAAGGTGTTGAGGGGATCCGATTTGGTGGCCTTGGGATCTCATCTCTGCTTTTCGCAGACGATGTGGTCCTTTTGGCTTCATCAGATCGTGATCTGCAGCTCTCGCTGGATCGGTTCGCAGCCGAGTGTGAAGCGTCCGGGATGGGGATCAGTGCCTCCAAATCCGAGGCCATGGTCTTGAGCCGGAAAAGGGTAGAGTGCCTTCTCCGGGTCAGGGGGGGTGTCCTGCCCCAAGTGGAGGAGTTTAAGTATCTCGGGATCTTGTTCACGAATGGGGGAAGAAGGGAGCGGGAGATCGACAGGCGGATTGGCGCAGCGTCTGCTGTCAAGCGGGCGCTGTACCGGTCCGTCGTGGTGAAGAGAGAGCTGAGCCAAAAAGCGAAGCTCTCGATTTACCGGTCGATCTACGTTCCCACCCTCATCTATGGTCATGAGCTTTGGGTCATGACCGAAAGAACGAGATCGCGGATACAAGCGGCCGAAATGGGTTTTCTCCGTAGGGTGGCTGGGCTCTCCCTTAGAGATAGGGTGAGAAGCTCAGTCATCCGGGAGGGACTCAGAGTAGAGCCGCTGCTCCTTCACATCGAGAGGAGCCAGTTGAGGTGGCTTGAGCATCTGGTCAGGATGCCTCCTGGACGCCTCCCTGGTGAGGTGTTCCGGGCACGTCCCACCGGGAGGAGGCCCCGGGGAAGACCCAGGACACGCTGGACCCAGGACATCTCTCGGCTGGCCTGGGAACGCCTCGGGATTCCCCCGGAGGAGCTAGAAGAAGTGGCTGGGGAGAGGGAAGTCTGGGCCTCCCTTCTGAAGCTGCTACCCCCGCGACCCGACCTCGGATAAGCGGAAGAAGATGGATGGATGGATGGATGGATGGAGAAGCTAATTTATTGAACTAATTCAATTGAAAAACTGAAGCTTATCTTCTATATGTTTATTACTGAGAGTGATATATTTCAAGTGTTTCTTATTGTCTATTATGATGATTATTTCTTACAGGCAAACTGAATCGTAAGCGTATGGGGAATTTTTCTGCCATAATTTGAGAGCACACATATTCAGTCTGAAAGCAGGACTTCATATCTTTTGTTCTCAAAACTTCTGCTCTCTTTCAAATATTCACTGTTCTTTCTCAAACCTTTCTCTATGTGCTCAAAACTCGTCTCTTTCTGCTCACACGAGAAACAAAACAAGTACAGTCGCCTGGCAACCTTTCAGCCAATAGAACTTAAGTGTTATACTGGGTGCGTTTGTTTCCTTTTAGTGGGTGTGCCTGGATAGATTATATAGATTAAATAAAATAGATGATCTAAGATAGATAGATATCATGTTGTGACTAAGTTCTAGCACGGCTGGTTCTGTGGATCCATTTTTTTTGGTTGGGTGGACAAACTCCTACCTTATATCAGAAGGCTGTTAGCGACCAGTAGCACACTTCTAGCTTTGCATATGTCTGGAGCAGAAAACTGTGGTCGTTGTTTCTCCCTACATCCAGTAGGGGCGCAGGTTGCTACAATCAACGGTAGCCACAGAGGCATACCCACTAGAAGGAAACAAACGCACCCAGTAGAACACTTTCATTCTATTGGCTCAGAGGTTGCTGTGCAACGGTACTTTTTTGTTTCAAGCAAGCAGAAAATGATTTGCAAGCGAGCAGAGAGATTTGCTCCCAGCAGGGACAAGTCTGGTTTCTCCGAGCAAGGACAAAAGTTTGAGAAATGACAGTGAATATTTGAAAGAGAGCAGAAGTTTTGAGGACAGGTATTAAAAGTTTTGAGAACAAAAGATATGAAGTCCTTCTTTCAGACTGAAAATGTGCTCTTGACTTATGGCAGAAAAATTGCCCCATATAAGTGAAGTCGTCAGAATTTTAAGTTTACAGGATGAGACTTGTTGAAATAATTTAATAATGTCAAGCTTCCTCCCAGGAAGCCATGATGGATCACTCTCTGCAGACGATTTCCTACATAGCAGACATTGGTGACATTGTCGTCCTAATGGCACGAAGGAAACATAAAGGGCAGGACGCGGACGCTGCTTCCTCTTCATCGCCGCCTCAAAAGAAGTGCCTAATGATTTGCCATGTCTTCTCCTCGGAGGATGTGAGTCTGTGTAATCGTTTAAAAGTTTACATGACTATTGTTTTGAAGCTTGGAATCCAGCAGTTGTGACAATAAGTTGCTGTAAGATTTGAGCAGCACAGGGTAAACAGGCGGTCAGAACGATATAATGTTCCAGCGTCTCCTTCTCTGCACAGTGAAGCTGTAAAAGTCTCAAATGTTCTGTTTTTTTCAGCTTTAGTCTGGCCTGGTTTCAGCCAGCGGGTTCCCCTGAGAGTCAAATGCTCTGGCACTTGTCCCATTTTTCCATAAATGGCAACATTTCATTTATTTGAGCAATTAAATAGCTGTAGGAAATTTAAGACTCCAGGAAAACAATTTCTGACATTTGTTTCCCCTTCTTCTTATACCTGCAGCATCTCTAATGATAGTAAATCCTCTCAAAGTAAAGAACCTATTTTCAGTTCTAAGGTGGAAAAAATATTTTCTCTATTGTATTTTTTTATATAAAAGTGAAATGTATTTTTATTATTTTTACTTTTCTAATTTAACTTCTGCTTTAGAGCTGAAACAATTAATCATGATTAATCGATTGTTGAAATAATCACCAACTAATTTAGTAATTGATTAATCATTTTTAAAAAAAATCCAATTGCTGGAAGAACAGCATATTCAGAGCAATTATTAAGCCAAAAATATACAATTTAGATTAATAAAAAAAACAATTGCCTATAAATGTGTTCTACCCAGCACTTCTCAAGTGGCATAGTTTTAACTTTATTAGGTTAAAATGTTCTAAAAAATAATCTCTTTTTAAACATCTTTTGCTGTTCAATTATTAATCTGTTAATCAAAAAATAATCAGCAGATTAGGAGTACACTGTGCTGATGTTAAGTCAATAGGAAAAGGCTAAACTTTTCACATGTTGAAGTATTTTTTTAGCTGCAGATTCATCCTTTGCTTCAAATGATCAGGTATTCACTGAAGGATGGCCATCTTTTTATTTTAGGCAATAAAACGTTTTCTTTCTTATTTAAAAATTACATTTTTCAGACATATTTCTAATATTATGTAAAATTAAGAGGTTAAATTAGAAATCTGTAGAATGTGACCATTTATTTAACCTGAATAATCGATTACTAAATTGATAATTAGTTGCAGCCCCAGTCTGCTTGCATGCATAAATATTGAACCTTGTTAGCCTCGTCCCGCTGGTCTCTCCTTACAGGCTCACGTCATCGCTCAGGCGATTGGACAGGCGTTTGGAGTGGCTTACCAGCAGTTTCTTCAGGCTAACGGCATCAAGGCCAGCGATCTGAAACTGGGCGAATACAGTAACTACCTGGAGAGTCAGGAGCTTTATAATGGAGATTTGGCCCACTTCTCGGACTCTCAGAACCTTCGAGATGTAAGCGAATGATTGAAATTTCATCATCTGGTGTTTTACTCAAAACCCATTCAATGAGTAGACTGTTATTAAGAATTATCGAGACTAATACACACAGACTGATGTTTTCAGGCTTTTATTTCTGTTAAAGGAGCAGTAGTATGTATTTTCCAGGTACGTAGAGCCATTTTATATCACAATCAAGTAACTGTGTTATTTTCAATAGTTATAAATGTTATATACCGTATTTTTGAGATTATAAGCTGCTACTTTTTTCCCATGCTTTGAACCATGCGGCTTATAGCCCGGTGCGGCTTTTCTGTGGATTTTTCTTCAACCGCCAGGGGGCTCTATGGCAGGAAGTGAATCATTGGAAGTCAAAATTTGAAATCAAAGAAGAAAGCGCTGATTTTCATTTAGAACAAGCACATGCTAGCAGCAGGCACGACGGAGAAATGTTTTCAAACTCATATCCCCTCATCATGGAAACCACACAAAGATGTTCATATGATGCAGCTTTTAAGTTGAAGATGATGATGAATACTTTATTAATCCCCAAGGGGAAATTCAAGATCTGGCAGTATAGATCGATAACCGCTGTACGTAAGCTTGGCGTGAATGAATCCATGGTTCGGCGTTGGAGACAGAGGGCTACATCCTTAATAAATTGTGGAAAACAAGCGCGGCGGAGATACCAGCGGCATATACTGTAACCCGGTGCGGATTATATATGTACGTTTCCAGTTTTTCTTTTAAACTTTATTATATTGTGGTGCGCTCTATAGTCCGGAAAATACGATATATCAAACATGATGTATACAATTTGACTTTGCGATTTGAAGTCTTGAAATTGGGCTCTGTCTCTTTAAGAAGCTCCTGCTCTTTCCAACACAACTCCGCTCCATCCAAACAGATGAAAGCAGCTATGGAGCAAATACTTTTGGTTGTTTATGAAATCTGTGTGTGTTTGTGGTTCAGATTGGGATTACTAAGGCTGCCGGGGAAATCCTGGGTCTGGCCGTGGTGGAGTCGGGTTGGGGGTCCATCCTGCCCACCGTGGTGGTGGCCAACCTCCTCCATGGTGGTCCAGCTGAACACTGCGGGGAACTCAGCATCGGTGACCGCATCATGTCCGTCAACGGCACCAGCCTGGTGGGTCTGCCCATCATCACTTGCCAGAACATCCTCCGGGTAAGAAGAGAAAAAGGCCTCAAGCTTGTTATGATACTAAAACTAATAATTTGGCTTTATTATGTAACATTGAGTGAGAAACAAACATATTTCTGGCTTTCTTTATATCTGTCATTGTCTCCGTTGTGCTCTAGATGGCACTGTGACGCAATATTCTTCATTTGATAATTGGTTTAATTGTGTCTGCGTATGTAAAACATTAATATGGCTAAAATCAGTTTGAAGTGTAATATCTTTTGGTTAATGTAGTCAAAGTGTTGTTAATTTGTGCTTTGCATGCTAACAATATGTAGAGTCTGTGATATGGAGTTTCTTTGTTTCTGCTTACACCTTTAACAATTGGAGGCCAAGGTAATGAAGATGTTTAAGTACTTTGCCAACTCTACTAATAACAATTTTCTGGATATTTGATTACAAAACATCTATTAAGTTGGGATTTAGTGTCTGTATCTTCCACAGAGCAGTGCTGTGTTTGTTTTGTAATTGGACAGTGTGGTAAAAGGTTTTTTTTCTTAAATTATCTGTAGTCTTAAAATCTGTTACCCTGGAAGTTGTAGAGTCAACTCAGTTATTTTTGTAATAAATGGAGTCTTAAATTACAATTTGTGCTTGTTACCTTCACTTAATCCAAATACTAGGAGTTTGGCATTTAAATCAGACCCGATCTTAGAACCACAAGTTTAATTTAAAATCCCAATAAGAAAAAGTTCAGAGGTTAAAAAAAAATTAGTAAAATGTACATTTATTTAAAAATATTGTGCAGTAAAGAATGTTTTCTAAGCACAGATCAATGTGCAAAGTTGTAATTTTTCCCAAACGTAGATTATTTCGTATTGCTGCTGCAAAGGTCATGTAAGATAGAAACTTAGCACCTTGGATTAGATTGAACAGATAGTTATAAATACTGTAACATGACAAACCAGGAGTATTATTAGTGATTTTGTGCAGCATTCACCCATAGAACAAGATTTTTACTGACAAAATAAAATATTCTTCAAATGGAAAAAGTAGATGCAAATATTTTTAAAAATGTTATTAACTTTTCATTTAAAACAAAATGTAAATGGAATCCCAAAAATGTACTTACTTTTACTCTAAAGCAGACGTATTCATTAAACGTGGTTTTGAAGAAACAGAAAGCATATTTGAAGAAAGAGTGACTCACATCCACTTCTTCTTCTTCTTGATTTTCTTTTTCTAGATTCATTGAATAAATCAACCAACTAGAAAATTTGGAAACTATATGACTGTACTTTAATGAGATATTTAAGAAAAACTCATATTTAACAATTCAGTTAGATTACTCTTTCATTGTATTAAAATAGTATTTTTTTTGTTTAATTGTAGGTAAAATTAAGAGATTACAACAAATTCACTTTTGCATTATTGATAATAAAAATATTTTTTCATGGAGTTTTTTCATGGCAAAACGGTTTGGACATCTCCAGTAATCTGTAATACATTGAATGTTATCAGTATAGACTGTGATGGGATCATTTTGTTTCAGCGAGTCCAAAGCTTGGAAACTCTTCTATTGGTCATCCTAAAAACATGCTGCTCAAATTAAAGATAACGGTGACTAACCAAATAATATCTGTTACCAGATGTTTCCGCTCATCCAAGGAAAATATGTTCAGACTCTGTGTAGTTTAATTATCTTTTTTTTTTTTATCACATAGCTTCTCACAACAAACAAAAGTCTTTAAATTTAGCGGTTAATAAAGATTTTTATTTGTATGTTACAAAACCATCAGGGTTTTCCTTTTTTAAAATACATTTTCAACATATAACATATAAAAGCTAAACACTAATTTAAACTAGGGCTGCACAATATATCGGCAATATATCGTCATGTCAATTTAACCATGTGCAATAACAATATCTGTTATATAGTGTTTGGAGTGAATAATTATTGGCTAATGTATTACAAACATAATGAACTTAACATTTTTCATGGTGATGTGATATTTAGCCAGTTGAACAGAGTTTTGTTTCAGTACATTTTCACACTGGGCACTAATGATGTTCTTCAAAATGCTAAAGGTCACAGGATGATGGAAGGACAGATGACAAAGAAAGGAAAGTAGAACATGGGCACCTTATATCATCATCAAATATCAGGGTTTCCCCTGGAAAACTTGCTAAGTCTGGTGGTAGAGGCGCTGGGACAGTCATCCAGCATTCCTGGTTAAAAAATGTTGAAAGTTGACAGGAAATTGGAAAATATGACTAGGTAATTGTAAATGTATTATTGGAAGACATTAACAAAACTCATACACCAACTATGAAGTCTTAGGCAAACATAAAAAAAAAATTTAAATGAAGAATGTTTAGCCTGGTGGGTCGCAAGTAAAACCTCGTGGACCGCCAGGCTTATAATACACTGCAATATTTACCAAAATTATCGTTGCCTTAAGATTTTCTAATTTTATGCATCCCTAATTTAAAACTATACTCTTTGCAACTTCCAAATATTTTAAATGTATGATTTGTTATGTTTATTTATTTATTTATTTTTACAAAATTTTTGCTTTGGTTGTTTTTACATACGTGTTTTATTTTTCATTTTTCTGTATTTTATTATATTTTTTTGCTTTTGTGAAGATTATTGAGCACTTAGATGAGATTTAACAAGTTTTCTTTTTCATTTTCATTTGTTTATTTCTCAATCAGGACCTTAAAAACCAAAAGTATGTAAAGCTCAGCATCGTCCACTGTCCTCCAGTCACCATGGCGATTATAAAGAGACCAGATCCCAAGTTCCAGCTTGGCTTCAGCGTTGAGGATGGCATCGTATGTAAATCCTGATGACTGTCCAAGCAGTAGGCAGTTGGGAACGAATAAAGCATTTACTGATTCCTTTCTTTGTATGAAAATCTGAAGTTTTCTCTAATTTTTCCAGATCTGCAGTCTGATGAGAGGCGGTATTGCAGAAAGAGGAGGAATCCGCGTTGGACACCGCATCATTGAAATCAACGGGCAGAGTGTTGTTGCAACTCCCCATGACAAAATCATCCAGATCCTGACAAATGCGATTGGAGAGGTCGGTAATTATCGAAACGCTCACATAAGCAGCTATAAAAGTCTGAATTAATAGATGTTGATCTGGTAGATATTGTGAAAATTTGATGAATTTTCTCGTTCGTTCACAGATTCACTTGAAGACAATGCCTGCCTCAACGTATCGACTCCTAACAGGACAAGAGCAGCCAGTGTTTCTTTAAACATTGTTCCTGCTTTGCATTGATGTAGTCGCTGCACAGTGCCCAAGCTTCTTAAGCTTCTGCCAAACTCAGAAAATATTATGCAATTTGTAGCGCACAACTGTTGACACAGTGATGCCATCATACCACAAACTAGTCATCTTAAATATTTTAATGTGAGAGCATTATTTAAAATGTAAGATCTAGAGACCTGATTGGTTTTTATTTATTAGATTTTTTAGAAAGGGTAAGCAGTCTTTTTAAAATTAAAGTGTTCACCTCGTCACATTGGAGTCTTCCAGCCTTACATGCTTTCAGAGTGAGTCTGTTTAACATACTTGAAGTGACCTCACTGCATCAGGATAAGAGGTCTGAGTGTTTCAAAGTGACTTCCTATTCATCTTGTTTTTATGCATATCAACACAAACCTTAAAGAACGTTCTGGTTCTTCATGCGGTGTCTTACTGGCCTGGTAGAGATATGCTTAATTTAAGATTACTGCCTTATTTCATAGAGATATGAATATATTTGTATGTTTTTATGCTGATATGGATGCTCAATAAAATGTTCAGTAATATATCTTCATGTAATGTATTGAGAGCCTGTTAATGCATGAACAAATAAAGAGTTGGAAACATTTTTAATGTCCTTTGAGCTTGATGCACTCATGCTAAAAAAGTAGGTCATTTGTTTTTGCACAATTTATTTATTTTTTTTAGAAACTCAATTTAGAGGTCAGGCACTGACGTGGGGCAAGATGGCCTTGTCTGCAGTCTTTGCTCTGATTATAATGGGCCATTCTTTGAATATAGTTTTGGTGGAACTGTGTTCCGTAGCAGTAAGAGATCATTTCAATGGAGCTAAGAGGAAGAATCCAGCTTCTTAAAGGCAACCACAATCTCATTTGTAAAAGTTCAGTCAGAAAAGTACCATTATGGCAGCTACTAACCCAAAATAGTCCATTGAATTACCAGAGAGGCAGAGAACGCTGGCAACACAAACCCATGCCACTAAGCTCTGTACACCCTGTACCTGAGTTAATCTAAAAGCCAGTTGTCACTGGAAGTCCAATTAAAAAAAAAAATCTTTCCGCAGCCTGAATTTATTTTGAAATTAGTTTATTTTTGTAATTTTTATTAGATTAGTGTTTCATAAAATATCAGAATTTGCACATAACCTTGTCATTTTGTCTGTCTGATGACATAATTTATTGTGAAAATGTCAGATGTTTCTCAGTATTTAAGTAGCCTTTTTGCCAAATACTTTTGTGCTCTTACTTGAATAATTTCTTAGGTTTTATTTTTACTTGAGTTAAAATATGTTGAAGTAGTGCTGCTCTTACTTGAGTATATTTATGCACAACCGGAAACTATAAATTGTTTTTAATTGCTTGTTTTTATTCGGTGTCCGTATCCTACAAATAAAATGAATTACTAGCATTATTATAAACTGTGATTACCTAACAGATTCATAATGAAGCTACTTGGTGGGACTGATTGGCTGATGAACTTTTCTTTAGTCACGAAAACACAGGCATTCACCAATCAGATTCTGAACCGGCTTCCACTACCGCACCCCGGAACAAACTTTGTCCAATCAGCTTTGCCGGTGGGCGGAACTAAGTAGCTTCCACTTGCTGACAGAAACATTAGGGAGTCAATGTCAAGCTACCCGGTGAGGCTGTCGGTATGTTTGACACCGTCGCAGGAGTTATGAATTGATCACATATTTTCAGAAAGGCAACTTTGACTTCAGATTTACACCTTGGAGGACAATTCGTGACGTTTTGACTTTTTAAACCGCTTTAGTAATGAGACCGTAAACCCTAAAATAGCATCACTATGAGATGCTAAGAAGAGGAAGCTAGCGTTACCCAATCAGGAATTTAGTGTTTTGCTTCCGCGTTTCCAATTTACCAAGGTAATTATTTTATTATCTACTTACCATTTTGCAGTTTAACCTGGTAAATGATTTAATTGCAGAATAAATAGCGTTTATAGTTCAGGTTTATTTTACATTTGGATTGGTTTATTGAGAATGACAATATCTCTATGTTGTCATGGGGATTGCTTGATCCATTATTATTACTATTATTAATAGTAGGGTGAAAGTGAGCGTCCTCAGGTGAGAAAGTTAAGCTGTTTGGATCAAGAGGATTTCAGGATCAAGCAGGGGATTGTCAGTGCCGAGCAGATCTCAGCGGGCATGAAACGCAACCTTTACTCTCCCAGCACACACAGTCAAAAAGTACATACCAAATCGTGCAACAGAGAAAACAATGCAGAAAATTATTTTAAAAAGCAAAAACAATAAATTTAGCAAAATTCATAATGCAACTGGATAGAATTGGCCATTATTTTCCCACAGTGGGGGAATTCTGATGTAACAAGTTAAAGTGGGGACATGCATATTCACACAAAAGTAAAAAATATATAAAAACTTGAATAGGAGACTGTACAGTAAGGGCAAATTTACCAAATAAGAGATATTTGGTATAAAATGCGCAGCTGATTAGAGTAACTTAAAGAAAGAAAATGTACAAGATGCGCATTTATATGTATATATAAGCTCTGGAAAGAAATTAGAGACCTCTGCAAAAATATACTCTTTATAGGTATATTTTTGAGTAAAATGAACATTGTTCTTTTATTCTATGAACTACATGTCTCTGAAATTTCAGGCAAACATTTAGTATTTATTTGCAGAAAATGAGAAATGGTCAAAATAATAAAAAAGACACAGTGCTTTCAGAGCTCAAACAATGCAAAGAAAACAAGTTCATATTCATTTAGAAACAACAACACTATTGTTTTAACTCAGGAAGAGTTCAGGAATCAGTATTTGGTGAAATAAGCAGGAGGTTTTCAATGGGGTTCAGTGCAGGGGACTCTTCAGTTTTTCCAGCACTGTGTATGAACAGATTATTTACAAGAAAAACTGTACAAATAATGGCTGGAATGTTGTTTGAAATGCGAAATCTGCAAATATCAACAGGAATGTGAACACTTGCTGAGTTTGTTGGTTTGTTGTTTGTAGAGGGTAAATGCCGGGCGGAAGGATCTGTGATAGCAGTCCTTTGTGCACCAAGGATGCAGGAAGGAACTTAGTCACTTGGACCTCTGGGTCAAATCTTGTTGAGTTTGACCCATTTTGTAATCAGTCATGGTTTTTTTGTTTGTTTTTTTGCAGGAGAACGTTATGGCACGGTAACAGCTGGAAGCAATGGGGTTTTTCAGGCAGCTCTACCTCCTCCTCTGGAAAAATGTCACATACCGCAGGAGGAATAAGGTTATTACATTTTTATACTTTAATATTAAAGCGTGTTGATTTTGCAGGTAAGTTTTTAAATCGGGATACATTTTAAAGTAATTATTTAAAACCATCACTCTAAAGCAGGGGTGTCAAACTCATCTTCGTTTTGGGCCAAATCAGAATCATGAATCTTCTTAAAGGGCCGGTTGTGCTGAATGTATTGATGAAACCTGTTCACAAACTGTTAAAATATCAATGAATTCTGAAAATTAAATATTACTGTTGAACATCTTTTCAGTCCCTCCAGGGTTTTGTGATTCCTTTTGTGATTTTTTGCAATAAAAATCTTTAAAAAGTTTTTGTGGTACTAATTTGGAAATATTTGCGATATTTGTACTTAATTTTGACGGTAAATGTAACTTTTTATTACTAGCTCTATAGATCAAGAACTATAATCTGACATTAATTAAGGTTAAGGCAGCTGTTTAGTACAAGTAAGAAAGATTTTGAGACGTTTTGAGAAAAATCTGTGATAAACTTCCAGTTATTAGAGCAAAATAGTGCAAGAATTTGTTGAGAAACTGGGGGTACTGATTGATATAATTTGGCAGTAAACAGATAAAAATGGCATTGATTTGATTGATAACATAATATTTAAGCTCACTTAGTGTTTAATCAAGAATCTAGATGGCCACATAAAAAGCTATGGCGGGCCGGATTTGGCCCCTGGGCCTTGAGTTTGACACGTGCTTTAAAGCGTATACAAAAATATATTAATTTGGGGTATGTCCTCCAGCATTAATTTTAGTCAGTTTTGATTTCACTTTATTAACAATAAATAACAAAATGTGCATACATTTACTGGTCATATGTTTAGTTACAGCTGAACCTACAGAATTGAGTTAATTTTTTAAGAAAGTTTGTTTTTTTAACTCCATTCTAAAAAAAATCGAAAATAAAAAAATCACTTATTTACTGATCGCAGTAGTTTAAGTTCAGAACGCACTGATACTGATACTGATTGGTTCCTTCTAGTTGCTAGTTCTTGTAAATATCTGATAATTTATCAATTTTATATGTTTGTTGAATTGATAATCGTTCCCAAATTCCCCGCAGATCCAGCTGTTGATCGAGCTCCTCTGGCCTCTCTTCCTCTTTGTCATCCTCATCTCTGTTCGTCATTCACACCCTCCTTACAAACAAGGCCAATGTAAGTGATTCGTTGTTGTACAGGTGTTTACTCTCTCACTCTCAAAGGTTTGAAAAATGGCCTTCTGCCAACAAGCTAATCAAGATTAACTCACTCAGAGTGGTGCTTGTGCCATGCACCCGTCTGCTTTCCAATCCTGCAGAGTTAATGACCTTCTGTGACAAGTTTTCTCAGAAGAATTAGGTTGCTCACATGAGGAGTTTCACATGAGAACAATGAACAAGACATCTCTTTATAAATTCATTTAGGCAAATGTCAAATTATGACTCTTGCAACTGTTCAGTTTGTTAGAGGATTTAATTTTGCCTTAGTGGAAGAGGACAGTCAGTGTTGAAGAAAAGCACTAAGAAGTTCTTTTTACAGTTTTCTGTAAGCTCTGCAGGGGCATGCAACAAACTTCTGGTCAGGTGAGACTAATACTGAACTTTTTGGTATATGCACAATTAGTAGGATAAATAATAAAGGGAAACTCTGGAAGAAAACCTGTTCGAAGTTGCAAAAGACCAGAGAAAAATCCAGCCAGAGTTACAGTAGTTCAGGTCAAAGCATATCCATGTGTTAGCACGTCCCAGTTTTCCCAGTCCAGTTTTTTTTATCCAGTATTGAAAAAATAGCCAACATTTTAGTTCCTAAATATGCGAAACTAGTGAAGACAAA
This sequence comes from Xiphophorus couchianus, assembly GCF_001444195.1. NCBI lineage: Eukaryota > Metazoa > Chordata > Actinopteri > Cyprinodontiformes > Poeciliidae > Xiphophorus > Xiphophorus couchianus. The sequence continues at coordinate 4,862,359 of NC_040236.1, forward strand.
TCCCCAAAGACTTCCTTAAAGCAAATTTTTAGATTTTCTTTTGCATCTTTTTCCTTTCTCTACATGCTACAATTTGTTTTCTGTGTCATATAAAATCAATGTAAAAATAATTGTTTGTGGTTGTAACATTGCAAAATGTTTTTATTTTTGTTATTGTCTTTTCATAACTTCATAAATATGAGATAACATTTTTGTTTTTCACGTGACGCAATCTTGATATGAGTTAATATTTTTACTCCGTTTTGTATTTCACCACAGTCTTTCAATATATTTTGCTAATCTGTGCGTCCTAAGCGTTTGTTTCTTTTTAAATTTCTTGCAGGCCACTTCCCAAACAAAGCATTGCCGTCGGTAGGCACCGTTCCCTGGATTCAAAGCATCGTCTGCAACATCAACAACCCCTGCTTCCACCGCCCGACGCCGGGGGAAACGCCGGGCCAAGTGGGAAACTTCGACAACTCCATGTAGGTAGAGCAGAGAATTTCAGAGTTATTATTTGGCATAGAAGAGTTTTGTTTTTTAATCTCTTAAAATGTTTTCGAGTTAAATATAGCTTATTGTTATCTAGTTTTGTTTTTGTGATTTGAAAGTTTTGAAACAGACAGCAAGTTGTTCTAGATCGTAACATAAACAGAGACGACAAAGAAGTTCTAATCTTTGATAAGAGATTATAAAACACAAAACATGGTTTGAAGTAGGAAATCATGGCACTTTGTGTCCATTGCTGCTTTATTTTAGCTTCTTAAATGACTCAGAAGCAATGATGCAGTTAACTGGAGTATTGTCTTGTTCTTAGTCCTGTGAATTAAAATGTCACAGGACTTAAATGTCACTTATTTTGCAGAAATAGACAGGTGGAGTATTTACTTTTGTTGTATAAAAATGAGGATATTACGTAACAGAACATTGGTTACTTTTTTTTACCATTTCTTCCATCCCTTCCTCTAAGTATTTAAAGAGAAACTTCTTGTGAAAATTGTTGTGAGTCAGTGAAGAAAATATCTTTATTTCTTTTAACTGCACCTGGTTGCATCTGAGAAATATTGATGCTTGCAGCTTAAAATAAAGCAAGTGTCTGTCAAAGTTAAGTTTTCTTTCCTTGTTGTTCTCCTGCAGACTGTCTCGTCTTTTTGTGGATGCTCAGACGGTTTTGTCCTACAGTGGAAATCGGAGCTTCTCTAATTTTCAGGACCTGATGGAAAGTGTCCGGCTCCTGGGAGAAAGATTTGGATCGCTGCCAAGTACGTGTGACATTTTATATACTTGAAAGCAAGACACAAAACTAGTCACCTTTTCCAACCCCCCCCCAAAAACAGTTGTCTGGCATTGTTTGCTTAAATATATTTGATTCATTGAAACAGTGAAGTAGCCCTTTAATTTAGCTACAAGCTACACACCAATTTTAGCTTCTTTAGCTTCCTTATATTTCACCCTGTTTTCTGATTAAAAACTCCAGATTGTAAGGGTTGCACAGATACTCCTATCTCATCCAAGAATCAGCAGCTTCACTTTGTGATTGGTGTAAACTGGTGATGAATGAAAAGCAGATTGTTTTACGTCTGCTTTCATGAAAGAACCTCAGTGTATAATGTTTGGCTTCTCCCGGTTGTGGTCAGATTAAGTTACCTTAGTTTTCCTGTGAAACAAAATGAGCTGAATGAAAGCAGGTTTTGCTCTTTTGTTCGACAGTAATTCAATTCCTTAAACTTGTCTGAATGGGGTTTTTTTTCTAGAGGAGCTGAAATTATTTATTTGAACCACAAACATGACTTTTAAAAACCCTTAAAGTAACTACAGATTTATTGCTGTAATTCATGTAATGGTATCTTGGATAAATAGCTCAACTGAAAGGAAAATAGTGTAATTTATTCAGTCTAGAGCTGATGCTCCTCATGAATTTTGAATGACTAGTTGGGGTGAAGCTTTCACTGCTTCTGTGTGAGGAACAATAGCCGCTATTTCTCCCAAACTGACATAGTTTCTTTCTTTTCAGTCTGTATTGAACCCGATTATTCCCACTAAATGAAAACCCGCTTTGAGATTCCTATTTGGTACACGCTGCATTCCCTAAAGCCGAATTATTTACACCTTGATTGTCTGCCAGTGAGTGTAAAACATAACAAGAATGTTAGTTTGTGTGTTAACCTTCCTGCAGAAAGCTTGAGTTTATCCTGATCTTGTTACTAATCCCAATGTGTTTTTTATTTCTGGTGAATTTCGGTTCTGATGATTTGTGTTGCCTGTAGGTCTCCCTGTTAAAGAATACCTGAGGCCCAATGAGACGTTCTCCAGTTTTCTTCTGACCAACGGAAACCTGTCGTCTTCAGCTGTGGACCAGCTGATGGACGCTCGCCTTAATTTTCAGGTTTAACTCTTATTTACCAAAATCTACACGTACACATTGAGGGAAACTCTATAAACCTTGTCATTTGGATTTGTTTTGAGAAAATGCAAATGTTTTTGCTCTATTGTTAACTGCTGAAATTATTCTTGCATGCCTGACTTGGTTGAATAAAACATATTATGAATTAAAAGAGTAAAGATTCATAAAAAGAGATTTCTAGACCAAGATTTTCACATGCCAGGTGTCAATTAACCCTTTATGACATAAGTTTCAAATCTCCGCCTGGATATTTTTGCTTTTTTTAATTGTGCGCAGTTCTTTAAATGTCCTTTGAGTAAATATATTTGCCCATTTATCCATAACAACTGGAACCTTCAATATCTAGCAAGTTAATTCTATTAAAAGAATGAACTTTTAATAGAATTATTAAAAGTTAATTCAGATTAATGTCACTCCACGCTGCAGCGGGAATGAAATTACTGTAATAACTCAGTATCAGCTGATAAGAGGAACGTCTCCCCTTTCAGAAACCGTTGGAATTTTTCAGATAGCGCAAAGTGTGGCGGAGTTCAGCAAGTTTTGCTGAATCGGCGCCGATCCGTTCGGTCTGTAAGGGTTAAAATGAATGATAGAAACTAGATTCACTCAGGACTGAAAATTTGAGTCACCAAAAACGTTCTGTTGGGATTCCAGTTGTGTAGGTAATGGTTTTAAGTAGTTATTTAAATTTCAAGTGTTTTTGAATAGTGGCATTATACAATAAAAACATGTTTTATCACAGTTGTTTTTAAATTTGCCTGTTCCTAAAACACACTAAGGTCATGGTTCTCGAACTGTGATACTGGAACCATTGGTGCTGCCTCTGATAATAGATAAGAATACGTTTGGTACAATTATTTAATAGTGAAATAAAATCTAATAATCCCATTGATTATTATTGTGATTTGCTAATAACAGGAACGTTATCACAGGAATCAGTGTAGGTGTTTATTTAGATCAAGAAATGATGATTGAAATAATAAAGGAAATTTTTTTTTAATAATTTGTTTATCATTTGTAAGAAAAGATGGTATGAAAAAATGTTGTATGTTTAAGCCATATCTGCATTAGTAACCCACATTTTAGAGCATATTGAGTCAGGTGCAGACATTTTCTCCACATCCTCATAGCTCAACATTTTAAAATCAACTCAGCCAACTAAAGGTTTCTCCTTTCCAGGCTTTGCTGACTGGAGTCCAGATGCCACTGAAGGTCTTGGTGTGCAATGCAACCCTGCTGGGAGAGCTGCTGTCTGTGGACGGAGGAGCAGCCAACATGGCGGCTCTTCAGAACGAGCTTTGTGAGCTTCCTGCTGGTGTCCTGCGTGACGCTGAGCGCCTTTTCCTCTCTCAGCTTGATGTGACCAAGTTCCTTACAGTAAGTGAGATATAAAGTGGTTGCAGAGCTGTGGAAGACAAAATGCAGTTTTTAAATTAGGATTTTTTTATTTATTGAGGAAAAATTGGTCCAGACCAACATGGCCCTGTGTAAAAAACTAACTCCCCTCTAAAGCTAGTGACTGGTCATGCTGCTTATGGCTCTAATACCTCCAACAAGTGTTAGCAATTACCTTCATTTAGTGTTTTATTACTGTGGAGGAATGTTGGCGCTCTGTGAAATCATTTAATTGACCTCATTCCCAGGATCAACCCCATGTGTAAAGTCGCGCCGCAGCATCTCAATCGGATTAAAGTTCAGACTTCCACTCAAATCCTAAATGTGTTTTTCTAGGTTTGCAGGTGGGCTTTAGATTTTTATCCTGCTTTAGAGTTTAATCTTAAAGCTGCAGTATGTAACTTTTATAAAAAAAAAAACTACTGCCATTTGAAGAAATGCACGACTCCCAGTCAAAAACAGTCACTCAGAGCTACAAGGAGCATTTTAGTGCTAATCAATCTCATGTATGCGCTGCTCATTGTGCTAATGGCGGAGAAACAACTTACCATTACAGGAAAACTGTTTATCCGCCATCATTGGTCTCCATGCTAACTAGCCAGAGCATTCCTGGTAGGCTCTGTTGTTGTAAACTAGCTTTAGTGTAGCAGAGAGCAAGGGAAAAGATGTGATAAATGAGTACACGAGCTTGATTGACAGCACTAAGACCCTCCTCCTGGCTCTGATTGGTTGTTTCTAATTAGCACAGGTTTTTAAAAATTTTTTAATGAAAGTTACATACTGCAGCTTTAAAGAGTCAAATTTATATTTAAAATTTTGACTTTTTGAGGTGATCTTTCTCTCCTTGGATTTGTTTGATGATCTGAGTGAAATAGTGTAATAAAAACAACTATGTGTTGAGTGATCTGAAAGAAGAGACATAAAAGTGGAAATATAAAATATATATTTTTGTCTGTTAGCTCATCTTCCAAAACTTAATTAAAACTTTTTAAATGTTTGACAGAGAGACCGTCTAATTGGCAGCGCCAATGAGCTCAGGATTGTCAGCCAGGCCATCAGCTCGGTTTCCCAGGAGCTCGCTGTCCTCATAGATGATGTGAGAACCTTTTTCTTTTGGTGTATCAATAATTTGTTCATATTTATCACTGCTTTCTTAAATTGATGTTTCCTTGCTCTCTACGTCTTCTTTTCCCCTTCTGCCTTTCATTATTCCTTCCCTCAGTTGTCCTCCCTTTCCAGTTTTGCAGAAATGAACGCAGCTCTTAGTCTTCTGTCTCCTGAAAACCGCACAGCTCTGCCCAGAGAAAGCTTTGGAGCTTTTTCAAGGATCATGTGCGGCCATCCCAAAAGTGGCGGTGAACGCATCCCGTCGCTCAACTGGTATGAAGACAACAATATCAAGTCGTTGTTGGGCAGAAACGGCACGGAGGACGTGGTCCTGGACACCGACAACAACACAAGTAAGAGGCTTTTCTGATCAGGGTTTTCAGTGGATTTATTTTTAAATGGAGACCTTCCAAGCTATTTATTTTGTTGCTGATGATTTTGGTTCGTGAGGTGAAAATCACAAATGTATACACCTTCTTACCCTCCGGGTTTCTTTTTGTTTGAAACTTTTTGCCACCTAACAGGCTTTTTTAAAATTTTAAACCACAAAATGGTTTTAGGTGTTCCAGCAATTGTTAGTGATGTTATTTATTTGTTTAAATCAACTTAAGAAGCATATAAAAACCATTACATTTTGTAGTATTATTTTATACAGGTTTAGATGTCAAATGTTTGTTAGTTTTGATAATTATTTACCACAGCTAATGACAAAAATCCAAATTTAATTTCCCACAAAGCAAAACATTATGGGTGAATTAAAAAAAAAAGTGATGGTACAGTGAAAAAAAATTACTAAATAAATGCAAGATATGGAAACAAATAGGAAAAAAATAATAAAATGACACGTGACAGTGAATTTAAAAAAATTATGTAAATACAGAATAATTAGAAAAATAAAAAATAAATTCATATGTAAAATTAAATAATATCGATAATGTTAAATTAATACAGCTGAAAATCAAATATAAAGTTCTGTTAAAATATATAATCAAATAAGTTGTGAAAGTTCCTACATTTTATCTTTTGGATGCAATATTTGGCACATTAATTACTTTATCAAGCCGTTTATGATTTCTGTATTTATTGCTAATTTTGGCAGGCTCAGTCCTCCATACCTCAGTGATTAAACAAGATATTGGTAGCTTAAGCAGTGTGGGTAGGTTTCCGGTCCCGCTGTAAAATGAAATAATGGAATCTGAGCTAGTTTTGGACTTGACAAAACACAGGAAAGCCACACTAGCAGATGACGAGATGAAATCATCACTGGCTGTGGAAATGGAGCCTCTTCACTCTTCCTCCAGACTCTGGCTTCTTGACTTCTGGATGAAATGCAAAAGTTACTTTTCATCTGAAAAGAGGACTTTGCACCATTGGGAAAAGTCTAACCTTTTTTTGGTCTCCCTGGTTCAGAAATGACTTAATGTGACCGCTGTATCTCATGTACTGGATGTTTCTTTGTGTGTTGGGTCTTGAAATATGGAGTCCAGCTGCAGTTCATGTGTATGAATATCACTCAAAGATTTGATTATCACTTTTGTGTGCATACTTTGTATGTATCACATTTTTTCCTTCCACTCAACCTTCTATTAATATGCTCCCGAACTCTGTGAACAGCCAATTTCTTTAACAATGACCTACAGTTCCTTACATTTCTAGTAACTGACTGCTGAACTGTCAGGTCAGAAGTTTCCCCATGTTTATGTAGGTCATAACTTTTCTAAAAATCTTTTTTTATTTGTAATTTTTATTTATTTTGAAATGGGAGATTTCAGTTTTCATTAGATGTAAGCAATAAAAGTCACAATGACCTAAATTTTAAATGGGTGTTGAATATATAGAAAAGTTTCACTTTTCAGTAATATTATTGAAATGTATTCATTTTTTGATTACAAACCAAATCTATTTTAGTTTTAATTGAAATTTGTTAGACTTCTTGCACTCATTATGTGACGTTTTTTAAATTTATTTTCCAGCTAATAATCTTGTTCTGGTAGTGCCATTTTGCTTGGTAAAAGTTTCTACTGTTTTCTTTACTTCTTTAGCTCCTTTTTGCAAAAGTTTGATTCAAACACTGGAATCAAATCCTCTTTCTCGCATCGTATGGCGAGGAATTAAACCTCTGTTCATCGGAAAATTGCTGTACACACCGGACACTCCTGTAGTTCGACAAGTCATGAAAGAGGTACCAAACCCTTGCTTATCTGTTGCACAAGTAGTTATTGTTGTTAAGGAAAATAATGCTTTCATTCATCTTTAATCTAACTTTCTGTAGGTGAACAAAACATTTGAAGACCTCCAGATTCTTCAGGATCTGAATGATGCCTGGATGGAGGTGGGACCAGAAATCAAGAACTACATGGAGACCAGTGTGGAGATTCAGCTGCTGAAGGTCGGATTTGTCCTCTGTTGATCTGCAACATGAGGGTTTAGAGTGTAACAACACATTTTATGCTGGAAAGTCTTTTTTTAAAACCATCTTCTTTTGTGTTTGCAACAGGAATTGCTGAGGCGTCCAGAAATTGCGGTCTTGGTGAACATGCGTTTGGAAAACACAACATGGACGGCGTCACGGATCGTTCGTTTCCTGTCCACGCCGTCACCGGACACGCCGAGGAAACCTGGAGCACCGCCGACCTGGCTGGACGTCTACAACAACATTGGAAACACCGTCGGCACACTTTCACAAGTCTCCAAGGTTTTCCACATTTACCGTTGTTGATCTAGACAGTACAAAAGTTTTGAATCACATGTGATATCATCTCAAAAAACAGACATTTTGTGGACTTTCTGAAGTACTTGGGTTTCACTCATTTTCATACTCTGCAGTAGCATGTACTTAGAATATGAAAGTTAACAAATGGAGAACAAAAGAAAGTAAACGCCATTTGAAGATCAGGGATCTAAAGAGGCAGTGTTATGTTAAATTTACAGTTTTGAACTGTAAGTCATGTTATAATGATATTCTCTCATCAAAAACTTACCTGGAGTGTAAACTTGATTCTTTCCAAATGCATGTTTGAGAAATCCTTTAATCTCCATAGCAACCAATCAGCCGTGCAAAATGACTGGGTGGACCTAGCCCCACCTTCAAGGCGAGGCTGCAGTTTCCAAGCTTCTGTACTCCTGCTGCACAGAGCATCCCATCCCTCCAACTCCTCCATTCAGCTCCTCCAGACTAGTCAGCAGCAATTAGCAAACACCTGGTGGAACTGCACATATGTGCTTCTTCTCAGTGCAACGCTGGTAAAAACGTTGCTAAAGAGTTAATGGAGGAGCCATGTGATGGCTTCCTGAAGGCAGAGCTTCAGAAAGAGCAAGAGTTTTTAAAGAGACAGAGGCCCAGTTTCAAGACTTACAGATTTATTTTAAGTCATGTTTGATAATTATAGCATTTTTATAACAACTGAAGGTAACACAGTTACTTGATTGTGTTATAAAATGACGCAATGTGTCTGGAAAAAGTAGCTTTCGGGTTGAGGTCCAGCTAAGAAAATATCTGGAAAAGCTGACAAGAACAGGTGAATTTTACCTTAAATGACTCAGTTATAAATTTACTGTTTTATTTTTGTTCTAGGTATATTTCCATTTGAACAGGGCTCTATAGTCTTTTTTTATATCTACTTAAATAATCTAATGAACCCATACACAGATTTCGAACGAGATGAATATTGCTGCTTTTTAAAAACATTAAGAATATGTTTGTTTGTTTTTGTAAGACTTTGCAAAAGAAACTTACAAAACAGTAAAAAAGAAAATTATAATATTTAAACAATGCAATAATTGTTTAAATATTATAAATTGATCAAATGTATATTTTATAAAAGTAATATTTATAAAATATTGATAACATTTTATATGAACTATTTTTTTCTTTAAAAATATATTATAATATACTATATTCAATATTTTATATATATATATTAGTATATTATATATATATGTATATATATATATAATATAATAAAAAAGCAGTTATAAAATGGTTGTAATATAAAATGTTGTCAATATTTTATAAATGTTACATTTATGAAATATAAATTTGATCAATTTATAATATTTAAACAATTATTGCATTGTTTAAATATTATAATAATAATAATAATAATAATAATAATAATAATAATTGTTTTTTTGTAAGTTTCTTTTAATAATAATATCTTTGCTGTTTCCTGTGCGTTTTCTTCTCAGTGTTTCAGTTTGGACAAGCTGGAGGGGCTGGACTCGGAGGGTCAGCTGATTGGCAGAGCTCTGGAGCTGCTGGAGGACAGGCAGTTTTGGGCAGGTGTGGTTTTTCTGCTGCCCAACGCGTCCTCATCGCAGCTCCCGCCCCACGTCACCTACAAGATTCGAATGGATATCGATGATGTGACCAAGACCAATAAGATTAAAGACAGGTGCTGAGGATTCTTCTTACATTTAAGCCTTTTATGCTTCTGTGTTGGGATGTTATTTTTTTTTCTGTTGTAATAATAAGGAATTACAATTATATGTTAAAATACAATACTTGTAAAGAAAACACAGAGCCATGGAAACCCTGTAGAACATTTTGTAGTCGGTTAAAAACAATAAATTCTTCAGGTTTTTATTTGCTTCAAGCATCAGAGCAGTTTTTACTCAGCATTATGGTTTGTTTGAAGAAAAAGAAAAATCTGATTTGTTTTTTAAAAGTTTTTTTTTTTTTCTTTTTTTTTGCCCAGGTTTTGGGATCCGGGTCCAGCTGCCGACCCGTTCGACGACATGCGCTACATTTGGGGAGGTTTTGTCTACATACAAGACCTGGTGGAGAGAGCTGTGAATTATGTCCTAACTGGAGTTAAACAGACCACTGGCATCTACATCCAACAGATGCCATATCCCTGTTATGTGGACGATGTGTGAGTAAAGCTGTTAAGTGCTGACGCATTTACCAGGGTCCCAAAAATGTAATAAAAATATAGAAGTCATTAAAAATGCCTCCTTATGTGATCTTAGACATTAAGTATTAACTTGCATGTAGTTTTGTAGCAGGAATAACTGCATTTAAAAATTCTTATTCAGCTTCCTTCGAGTGCTGAACCGCTCCCTACCTCTCTTCATGACTCTGGCTTGGATCTACTCAGTGGCCATGATCATTAAAGGTGTGGTGTATGAGAAGGAGGCCCGGCTGAAGGAAACCATGAGGATTATGGGTCTCAGCACAGGAACGCTGTGGCTCAGCTGGTTCATCAGCAGCGTCGTCCCGTTCTTGATTTCTGCTGTGCTGCTCATTGGTCTCCTTAAGGTTTGGCAACATTTTTGTTCCCATTAGGATGTTGCTGTACGATGACTGCTAAAACTCTTCTCTCTCCTTTTGTAGTGGGGGGATATTTTGCCTTACAGCGACCCCACTGTCGTCTTTTTTTTCCTCATGGCGTTTGCCACCGCCACCATCATGCAGTGTTTCCTCATCAGCACCTTTTTCTCCAAAGCCAACCTGGCTGCTGCCTGTGGAGGGCTCATCTACTTCAGCCTCTACCTGCCCTATGTGCTGTGTGTGGCCTGGAGAGATCACCTCACGTCCACACACAGGGTCTTAGCTGTGAGTTTGCTTCTAAAGTTCAATATTTACTTTTTTTGTTTCATTTGATTACTTAAATTTGCTTGATTTTGAACAAATTCTGCCCTTATTGAACTTAAACTATGATTCTTATTGAACTAAGTCACAAACTTAATGTGTTTTACTGAGATTTTATGAGATCAACATTCACAAAGTATTTTATGATTGTGAAATTGAAGAAAAAGGAGTGGACGGAAATCTCCTGCATAGGGTTAAAACGATTAAGCGTGATTATTTAAGTGAACGTCAACTGCAGTATACAGATTCAATAAAAGATAATTTGCTGAAAGAACAACACATTCACACACTCAGAGCAGTAATTAGGCCAAAACTGTGGAGAGAAATATACAATTTTGCATTTAAGATAAAAAAAACAACTTATTTTCTTGTAAATATGCTCTACCGAGAAATCCTCAAGTGACAGTTTTAACTTTGCCTGGTTCAAATTCTGCAAAAAAAAAAAAAACAACAGCAAAAAACATAACAGCTCCTTTTGCTCTCTGATTAGTAATCAGTTAATCCGAAAAATAATCAACTGATCAGTCCTACACTGTATTGATACGATGAGCAGAAAGGACTGAGCTTTCCACATGTTGATAAAAGTATTTTTTAGGTGCAGAAGCATGCTTTGCTACAAAGGTGAAGTGTTCACCAAAGGAATGCTATGTTGGTGCATTTTTGGCAATAAAATAAAATGTTTATTTTCTTCAAAAATGATTTCTTTTGTTTTTATGCATCTTCTTATATTATGCATTTCTAATATTGCATAGAAAGGCTTAAGTGATTAATTGTAAAATCTACAGAATGTACCAAATGTTTTATTCGGTTATTCATAATAAGCCATTAGTTGCAGTCCTTCCTGTGTTAAAATCAGCTTATTCTAACCCATGAATATCACGTTAAATTCTAATAGAATATTCTGATGTTTGTGTATTTAACGTAACAAAACGTTAAGGTCAAATGCCTATGAATACTTTATTAACAGCACGTGTTTTCTGGTTTCTGTCAGAGCTTCCTGTCTCCTGTGGCCTTTGGTTTTGGCTGTGAGTATTTCTCTCAGTATGAGGAGCAAGGCGTGGGGATCCAGTGGTTCAACCTGCGGGCCAGCCCTGTGGAAGGAGACACGTACAGCTTCACCACCTCCATATCTATGCTTTACGTGGACGCCTTCATCTACGCTATTGCAGCCTGGTACATTGAAGCAGTGTTTCCTGGTAGGACACATTTATGTATTTTTAGTAGATGTTTTGCGTATTATTAATATTTTTGAGCTGTGATCAGGAGCCACACTTTTAACACCCCAGCATTAAGGAGATCAGTACTGTTTGTGTCATAGTTAAGAATATTGTTGCAATAATTTAAAAAAATATACCCAGTATTATCCTTTTGGTGTGAAGACACATGTGTGTGAATGTATTCTCAGGTCAGTATGGCATCCCCAGGCCTTGGTACTTCATCTTTCAGCTCAACTACTGGGGTGGGATTCCTTTAGAAGCAGGCATGCCGATCCCTCCAGCTCCCACCGACCAGGATGAAGGTACAAGAAGCGGCTGCACTTCTGAAAGGAAAGTGAAATTTAAAATGTCAAGAGAAACACAACTGTAGGCAAAAAAAATTGCTCTTCAGCTCTGTGATTTATAAAACTGCACTGGCGGTTTTCTAAGCTTAAGGCCATTAAGTAAATTGTGGTAACAAGCGGAGAGTGTTAGCCGGTTAAACATCAAGGACTGGGAAAACTAGATGGCTAAATTTTATTTGAGTTTTCATCTTAGTTTATTTTTTTTCTCCTGTGAACATGCAACTTTTTTCCACCTTTATTTGTTCTTAGTCTAGTTTTTAATGATCTTGAAAATCCTGAAAAGTCTGAAAATTGATATGGGAGGAAAAGAAACGTACAAAAACGATTTTCTACGGCATTATCAAAAATGTAAATTTCTGTAACTTAAGACAATTTAATTGATTTATGTTTACAACTCAAGTTTTTACCAAGCATTAATCAGTTTGGATATCAGGTTAGTGACTGTACCGATGATTAAATAAATAAACACTTGATTAAAAACTTAAAGGTTTGTTTTAACAGCTTTGTTTGCCTCTAAACCTCTTTAGATCAAGGTTTTAAAGTGACAAAGACCCTAAAAACAGCTCATTCTGAAAGGAACTGAAACTAAAATCTCATTATCTAAGAATGATTTTGTGCAAACAATGAACATAGATTTATTCAAGGAATCATAAAATTAAATTAGCTGGAACCCTGAGGATGTCTAAATCTATCTTTAGATCACATTGAAGCAGAACCCAACAATATGAATCTTGGCGTGAACATCAGAAATTTGGTAAAAATCTACAAGAAAGGAGGGAAGATTGCTGTCAACCATCTAAATCTGAAGTTTTTCGAGGGACAGATCACCTCCTTCCTCGGCCACAACGGAGCCGGCAAAACCACCACCATGTGAGGCTGAAACTTATTTCTTAACTTCTGTGAAATTTCCCCCAGAATTACCTGAAAGTAGTGGATGGATGATCAGAGCAAGCCTTTATTTTAGACTTGTTATGTCTAACAGCAGAGATTATGATTTAATTTAATGTGGAAACATTCTGGACATTTACTCTGTTTATCAGATCCGTCCTAACTGGGCTGTTCCCTCCCACCTCTGGGACCGTGTACGTGAAAGGCATGGACATCCGCTACGACCTGGACATCATCCGTAAGACGCTGGGAGTTTGTCCACAGCACAATGTCCTCTTTGACATGTAAGGATAAAAATTTGGATAAAGATTAAAATTTGTGGATTGGGGGATATTTAATGACATTAACAACAATAATGCCTCAGTGTTGATTTCTTGTTATTCTTTAAACTCCTCTGTGTGCGGACAAGCCTGGCGTCTGTGTGTATGAACATCAGCAGAGTTTGACGGCACTCATTGGTCGACTCCGCCGTCTACTTTCAAAACAATCATGGTGGATAAATCATCTGCTTCAGAAAGGCATTAGGCAGGTTTTCTATGCTTTTAAAGTCTAAAAACGTAAGGGAGTGCATAAAGTTAGGTGATAATTAATAGCAGACTTGGATATTGTGGAAGGTTTATTGGTGCAGCAAAAACACCATGTAAATTAGCCTGTCGCTAATTAATTAATCATAAATATTTTTTTAAGAGCTGTTTTAGTTACTGAGATTTGCTAATTTGTTTTATTTATGGTTTCAGTTGTGTGTGTGTGTGCTTTTTAAATTATCTCTCTTTAGAAGTTGTTTTTAATATTTTTTAAATGAATTTATTTTTTCTTCCAGTTTAGAGTGTTCTTTACAAAATTAAAGTTCACTGATCTTTGAGACGGTGAACTTGCGTTATTATGCCATTATCAATATATTACTTAAAAATTTGGGTCGCTCCTTCTTTATCACAATCATTTCTGAGAATTTATTGTTCAGCAAATTTGTTAAAAAACTAATTACATGTAACATCAGATGCTACATGTGAAACATCTGATGCTAAGATGTCAGTATAAATAGTTACTGAGTTAGTTTTTGTCCTAAATGCACTCAAATAAGTCTTTCTACCACATTTTTCTCAAACTAAATGTCAATTTAAATGTTTTTAAGTTGCTTCTAAAGAGATTAATGCAGAACTGGTGTATAATGTTCAGATCACATTTACTTATATAAATAGTGTCGATATCATCTAAACCAGGAATCTGCAACCTTTTCAGTCCAAAAAACTTTGTTTCTCAGGCTATATAAAACTCACTTAAAGCCACAAACGGTTCTTATAGTTTCCTGTTTTTTTAAATACCTAAAGTGTGGGTTTGTTTTTTGTTTCTTGTGACATGCAATAACTGTCAAATTCAGGTGTACAAAATACTTTGAAATGCTCATTTCATTCTGTATTTTAGCTTTTAAGCTTTTTTGTCAGATTTGTAAAATGTATTGAACTATTTCTAAAACTTGACCTTATTCATGGGTTGTAAAAAAAAAAGTTTGATAGGAAATCTTCAACTGAAACTTCCAAGTAGAAATGAATTTAATTTCAGTTTAGTTTTTTTTTCTCCCTCTGTCACTCAGACTCACAGTGGAGGAGCATGTGTGGTTTTATGGCTGTCTGAAGGGTTTGCCTGAAGAAAAGGTGATGGCTGAAATGAGCGCTTTGTTGGAGGACGTCGGCCTCCTGCACAAGCGTCATGATCAGACCAAAAACCTCTCTGGTAAGGTCACCAATTTCAACTCCAGAATCTAAAAATGAATCAAGTCTGCTCTTATAGAAGTTAAATTTGTTTGCTTTTCTTTTTAAAAGAGGGAATTCTGCTTCTTCTGTGTCTCTCAGGTGGAATGCAGAGGAAGCTTTCTGTCGCGATCGCTTTTGTTGGCGGCTCCAAAGTGGTCGTCCTGGATGAGCCCACAGCTGGCGTCGACCCGTACTCCCGCAGAGGGATCTGGGATCTGCTGCTCAAATATCGTGAAGGTACCAGTGACTGTCACCAGTAATGAGAGGCGAGATTAGATGAAGACGCATTTTAACAGCTGAAGTACACCTGGGCAATAAATCGATTAAATCCTGTCATTGAACTGTTTGGTTTGGAAGATTCTCATAATTAATCATTTTTATTATTATTATTGTTTTTTATTGGGTTTCCATTGTTCAGAATGATGTCAACATGACCAGAGCTGCCATCTTGTTTGACAAATGTGTCTTGCAGCTTTTATTTATTTGAATTCAGGTCAACTCTACGACAGAACATTAGACACTCTACAGTTTTAATTACAAGGATACAGATTTATTATTGCCTTCTTGTTGAAGTAATATATGAGAATAAAGTTGTAATATTAAGAGAATAAATTAGTAATTCTACTTCTACAGAAAAATATCAAAAAAGTTTAATTTCAAATGAAGAATGTTGGGAATACTTAATCTTTTAACACATCAGCATCCAATTATAATCAGAAGCAGGATTTTGAAATTATTGTCCAAACGACTGAGTCCATTTGGAAGATGAGTGAGTCAGATACTGATAACTCTACTAGCTTTGTGTTTTTATTAAAACATTTTTTTCTCATAATTTTCCACTGGTGATATTGCAACTTTATTCTACTGATATCATAACTATATTCTCATAATTAAACAAAAATAGTCTGGCCATAAAACTTGCAGGTGGGGGATTGAAATACAAGCCACTTTTTGAAAATATCTGTCTCTTTTTCTTTTCTTCAGAAAAGAGAACAAGAAAAATAAAAACTTATTGAAATTGTAAATCGGATCCGTTATGAAAGAAATTGGAGATTTTATTTTTCACTCATCTTGCCCAGCCCTAAGCTGAAACCTGAGCAAATAAGCTGTAAAACACAAGTTAGTACAGCAACTTCACTCTTAACTAAACATGAATAAACTGATTAAAATGGCATGAACAAGACACACGGATGTGAACATTAGTCATATTTGTTTGTGTTTCGAACCATCAGATCGAACCATCATTCTGTCCACTCACTACATGGATGAGGCGGAGCTGCTTGGTGACCGGATCGCCATCATCTCCAAGGGGAAACTCTGCTGCTGCGGATCGCCGCTCTTTCTCAAATCCAAGCTGGGATCTGGTTACTACCTGACCGTGGTGAAGAGGGAGGAGCTAAGCACCAGCACTCCCAGTTATTCCAGTATCTGCACCAGTGCCAGCACCAGCACCAACAAGCTACCTCCTTTAGTAAAGGTTTGCTTGTAATCTGAAATTGGTTCTGTGGGCTTGTTTTTAAGGGTAGATTCTAACTCGGCTTCATGTTTCAGGACAGTGAGTCGTCACTCAGTGAAGACACCGGACTGGGAAGTGAGGACACCAGTTCCTGTGAGTATTCAAGGATGTCTGCACATCCTTAAAAAGGCTTAAATTTGTGTGTCTGAAATAAGGTATTAAAATATCTTAAATTCATTGAAAGATCCTAAGTTGGCCTTAAATACATTGATCCCAAGTCTTAAATTTGATCATGGGAGGACTATTTAATGTATTTTTTTCTTCTTGAGGGACTTTTCTGTCAGGCAAAAGTTTGAATTACACACAAACATTTTCATTGTGTTCTGTGACTCAAGGCTACACTGCAAAAACACAAAATCTTACCAAGTATTTTCTTTTCTTTTTTACCAAATACCTTAGGTCTTGAAGTCTGAACCACCCAAGCTTGAAATAAGAAAAAACTAACTTGCAAGTTACTTTTCAATGAGATACAGTAGCTTGTTTTAAGTAAAAATTCAGTAAAATTTTATTTAAAGGGGTGTGCATAAGACTGACATGAGTCTGTCATAAACATGATATCTGTCATGAACATGAAGAAGTCTTCATAAATGATTACGATTGTTGTCCTGAAGTGTCATTTGGTAAATTATGACACTTCTAATGCAAAGTTCCTTTAAAACTTGTGATAAAAGTCAGTTAAAGGTGCCAACTTTGCATTAAAAGTGTCATTATTTAGGGAATGACACTCCATGACAACAGTCATAATCATTCATGAAGACTTCTTTATGTTCATGACAGATGTTATGTCATGTTTATAACAGCCTTGCACACCCCTTCAAAAAAAGTGTTACCAAAAATTCCTTCATATTAATAAAGTTCTAGTTCCACTGGCAGATTATTTTCCATATAACAGGATATTTTTCCTATAAGTGAAATAATCTGCCAGTGGACATAGCTCTTTTTCATCAATATGAAGGAATTATTTATCTATATCTTACTTGTCTCATTTCAAGCTTAACAACCCATTTACACTAGAAACTAGACTAAAAATGATTGATAAGATATTGTGTTTTTACAGTGTACCAGGAGCTAGCTGCTAATATAACATAGCTAGCTAGATTATTTTTTTTTTGCCTCCATCATGGGTAAGTGCAGACGACATTTGTTTTTGCTGCTGTCTGTCTTCTGCTGGGACATATTTGAGGCTACGTGCAAGACGGCTTTTAATCTAGGCTCTATGGAGGTTAAGGCACATACAGAGTGAAAAACACAAATCCTGGTTCACAGTTTTTGCTATGCAGTATGGAGTGAAAATAGTGTCAAAAAGATTTGTGTGTGCGTAAAATGATTTGTGCGTGCGTAACAGGATTTGTGCATGCGTAAAAAGATTTGTGCGTGCGTAACAGGATTTGTGCGTGTGTAAAACGATTTGTGCGTGCGTAAAAAGATTTGTGCGTGTGTAAAAAGATTTGTGCGTGTGTAAAAAGATTTGTGCGTGCGTAACAGGATTTGTGCGTGCGTAAAAAGATTTGTGCGTGTGTAAAAAGATTTGTGCGTGTGTAAAAAGATTTGTGCGTGCGTAACAGGATTTGTGCGTGCGTAAAAAGATTTGTGCGTGTGTAAAAAGATTTGTGCGTGTGTAAAAAGATTTGTGCGTGCGTAACAGGATTTGTGCGTGCGTAAAAAGATTTGTGCGTGCGTAACAGGATTTGTAAACCTTAAAAATAAAATACATGTTGAAAAAGTACACACAAATCACCTGGTACGCACACACAAAACTGCAGTTACACACAAATCCGGTTACGAGTGCACAACTATTTTTGAGACTCATTTCACGCCTCGGTGGAAGCTCCAAGATTTGTGTGTAGATGGTGCGTTTACATGCTAGTAAAAGCTGGGACATCTGAGTTTTCTTCGGAACTGTTTCTTTTTTCCACAGTTCAATACATATTTCTCTCTTTACTTGTCTCGTGGCTTAGACATATTTTTGTGAGAGAAAAATACATATGTCATTACACCCACGTCTACTTTTTAATACTATAAGATTGTTTATATATGAATCCACATTTGGGACCTATTCAACTGTAATTACTTGGGTAAAAAATTCAACCACTAGGTGGCGGAAGTTTATTCCGCTCTGACTGGGAAAAGCCTTCATTCAAACTGAGAGAAGAAACAAGAGAATGGCGGGTCAGCCGAGTGATCATGTTCGTGGTTTACCGTCCGAAGTTAGTGGATGTTAAAATTTGCACGTTTTCCTGACCGTTGTAATGCGTATTTGTTAGATTATTTCAGATTACGTTTTACGTTTCAAGTAGTTCGACCCAAAGTTCTCGCCCTTCTATAGCAATAGCTCATGTCTACGTTAGCTAAGCTACTATTAGTCCTCGATTAGCATCGGTCCAGTTTAAAACAGTATCTTCCTGGCCCATTACAGCCATGTCTACGTTTATCACCATGCTCAGCTAGTTTTATGATGCCGACAATAATGTAGGCTTAGGTGACGTCTTTTATTATTTGAAGGATTCATCCCAGTTCTCCTCACTAATTGTAGTTTTTGATTTAAATGTGTTTTTAGTTCTGCTACAGACTTATGTTTCGTCTATCACCTGTATATTTTATATCTTACTGTAATCACTTAAGATTTACTCTTCTCTACATTTCTTCCTGGAATATGATGGTCATTGCTTTCGTACCAGAAATAAAGACGTAGAACATCTCTTAACAAATGTACAAATGTATTCTATGCCATACATATACATCTGCACCGTTTTTTATATTAGATTCATGCAGATCATCAATATTTCAAATTTTGAAAATATAACCTCATCCAACACTGAAGCCTTTGTAAGCAGCTGAATATAAGTGTAGTAACTCGGCTGAATCTTTAAAATATTAATATTTCTGTTACTTCATTATGAGCAAACCACATTTCTCATTACTTCCATGTGATGACTTACATTTTTGGACAGATAATATGTTAAGTTGTGCTTCACATTAACTAAATTGTAATTGTAGCCATCTAGTGAAATTATATTTCTATTGTCCCCAAAAAGTGCTAATAATGTATGTGTTTTCCACATTTCAGTCAGTGTTCAATTTTTCACTTTATAAATTGCATAGTTGAAAAAGGACATATACAAATTAAATATGGAATATTTTATTAATTATCTGCCAGATAATTAATAAAATATAATTATAATAAATTATAATAAAAGACGTCACCTAAGCCTACATTATTGTCGGCATCATAAAACTAGCTGAGCATGGTGATAAACGTAGACATGGCTGTAATGGGCCAGGAAGATACTGTTTTAAACTGGACCGATGCTAATCGAGGACTAATAGTAGCTTAGCTAACGTAGACATGAGCTATTGCTATAGAAGGGCGAGAACTTTGGGTCGAACTACTTGAAACGTAAAACGTAATCTGAAATAATCTAACAAATACGCATTACAACGGTCAGGAAAACGTGCAAATTTTAACATCCACTAACTTCGGACGGTAAACCACGAACATGATCACTCGGCTGACCCGCCATTCTCTTGTTTCTTCTCTCAGTTTGAATGAAGGCTTTTCCCAGTCAGAGCGGAATAAACTTCCGCCACCTAGTGGTTGAATTTTTTACCCAAGTAATTACAGTTGAATAGGTCCCAAATGTGGATTCATATATAAACAATCTTATAGTATTAAAAAGTAGACGTGGGTGTAATGACATATGTATTTTTCTCTCACAAAAATATGTCTAAGCCACGAGACAAGTAAAGAGAGAAATATGTATTGAACTGTGGAAAAAAGAAACAGTTCCGAAGAAAACTCAGATGTCCCAGCTTTTACTAGCATGTAAACGCACCATCTACACACAAATCTTGGAGCTTCCACCGAGGCGTGAAATGAGTCTCAAAAATAGTTGTGCACTCGTAACCGGATTTGTGTGTAACTGCAGTTTTGTGTGTGCGTACCAGGTGATTTGTGTGTACTTTTTCAACATGTATTTTATTTTTAAGGTTTACAAATCCTGTTACGCACGCACAAATCTTTTTACGCACGCACAAATCCTGTTACGCACGCACAAATCTTTTTACGCACACACAAATCCTGTTACGCACGCACAAATCTTTTTACGCACGCACAAATCTTTTTACGCACGCACAAATCGTTTTACGCACGCACAAATCTTTTTACGCACGCACAAATCCTGTTACGCACGCACAAATCTTTTTACGCACGCACAAATCCTGTTACGCACGCACAAATCTTTTTACACACGCACAAATCCTGTTACGCACGCACAAATCGTTTTACGCACGCACAAATCCTGTTACGCACGCACAAATCTTTTTACGCACGCACAAATCCTGTTACGCACGCACAAATCTTTTTACGCACGCACAAATCCTGTTACGCACGCACAAATCTTTTTACGCACGCACAAATCCTGTTACGCACGCACAAATCTTTTTACACACGCACAAATCTTTTTACGCACGCACAAATCGTTTTACGCACGCACAAATCTTTTTACGCACGCACAAATCCTGTTACGCACGCACAAATCTTTTTACACACGCACAAATCCTGTTACGCACGCACAAATCTTTTTACACACGCACAAATCCTGTTACGCACGCACAAATCTTTTTACGCATGCACAAATCCTGTTACGCACGCACAAATCATTTTACGCACACACAAATCTTTTTGACACTATTTTCACTCCATAATGCAGCAAGTTCCCCAATCATCGCTTATATTTATAGTTTTTCCTTCTGAAATTTTATTCAAGGAGGTATAAAAAAAGTCTTGGATTTGATTTTCTGAAATCTGCAGCTACCCAGTAGTAACCGGCCCACTGACGTCCAGAGTGACCCAGAATTGTTGTTAATTTTTTATTTATCTGAGAACCAGTTTATTGTCAGACTCACCATCTTTCTGGCAGACATGGCAGCTTTGCTGGCACTGGTCCAGCAGCATATTCCTGGCGCAAGGTTAGTGGAGGAGTCTAGAAGAGAAGCCGTGATCAACCTGCCGCAAGCAGCCGCCAAGGACGGCAGTCTGGGTATCTTCCTCTCCAAACTGGACCAGAGGCTTCCAGAGCTGGGCATCAGCAGCTACGGCCTGTCAGATAGTACACTGGAGGAGGTGGGTTATGTCACACAAAACGACCGGTTACTATGAAACTCAGGATACGTTCACAACCAAACTCAGATATTTTTGTCCGTATGTGACCGGTATCTGACTTTTTTATGGCAGTCTGAGCGACCCAAATCCTTTTTTTTTCATCCAAGCAAAATCCAATTTGAGCCACTTAATATTTAACGGACTATCACTGCTAGTTGTTATTTATTATTATTATTTTTACTTTATTTATTTACTTAATTTTATTGTGTTTTGTTGTGTGCTGTGCTGGGACAAACAAAATTCCACCCCTTTTGGGGATCAATAAAGTATTATTATCTTATTATCTTATTATTTGTGGTACTAAATTGCTTATGCATCAGATTATTCTCGAAGCGTCTGCAGTCTGAGCTGTCATGTCGCATTTAATCCGACTTCTATGTCATTGACATGAGACATGCATTGTAATTTTCTAATTCTACAAGTGGCATTTTTTTAAAATTCACCTAAGGAATGTTATGTTGCTGCACTTTAGGCATTAAAATGTTAATTTTTAGCTTTTTTAAAAAAGGAATTTAATTACTTATGTCCAATTCTTAATGTATTTCTAATACTTCATGGAAAAGGCTTAAGTAATCTGCAAAATGTGTCAATATGTTTCATCTGATTAAATATCAGAATAATTGATACATTAACTGATTACTAAAATAATTGTTAGTTGCAGCCCTAGATTATTTATTGATGATTCAGCTTAAACTGCTTTCAAAAGTGTTTAACAAAGAGGAAACTGACTTTAAATGCAACCAATAAAGCTGCCATGATGCAGCAACGAAACACAGCAGGAGGAGAAGCAGTGTTGCATCATAACGCAGCACTGCAGCTTGTGTGTCTATGAAGAGTCGCTCTCTGACTACACTTGATTTGTGTGTGTGTGTGTGTGTGAGCAAGCACAACAAAGTCTTATCACGAAAGCTGGATATTTATGGAGCGGCTGTGGTCTTAAAGAGCTTAGTAGGTTTACTCTGAATGAGTTAGGCACAAGCTCCATGGCTTTCTGCTACATCTCGTTGCTTGTACTTGTGACAGTGCAATGGCAATAAAGTTGAATTCTATTCTATTCTATTCTATTTCTGCTGTGTGGGGTTTAGCGCCACCTGGTGTCATACAGCTGTCTTACATTATTTCTCTGGTGTTAAAAATATGTCAATTGTGATTTATGTCAGAAGTGCTTTAATCTTGGGCCTGTAACTGGAGACTACACTGCACTAGGTCTAACTTTGAGTGCAAATATTTTATTACACTTGAGAAAAAGTTACTTATAAAGTTAATTTTCTCTTATTTCAAGATACAGAATCTTGTTTTAAGTAAATATTCCTTAATGTAGATGATAAAGTACTTGTTCCAGTCGCAAATGATTTCACTTATGACATGGGGAAATGTCTTATTCAGGCCCGGCGTCATGGGTGGGCATTGGGGGGCATTGCAGCTTCCAGTTGCTGTTTCAGCAACTGGAAGCTGTTGTTGTTTTTACCTTAGAGTTTCCAACTTTCTGTTATTCCTATGTCAATTTGATACAGTAGGAGCTTCCGTACTTCCCATATATGTGTCCTCTGTAACTGTTTCCAGCAGTTAAAACTGTTTAATTTGTTAACACTTCGTAACCTGTTTTTTCGAGCTGCCTTTAAACGCAACATGAGCGGTAAGACGCTCGCGCTGGGTTTACACCTGTGCAGAGACCTGCTGCTGCTGTGCAGAGCTGTGCAGGTGTGTGTTAGAATCATAGCAGCAAACCAACAAAACGCAAAGAACGTTGCACAGTTTTTCCCCCAAACTAACTGACGTAAGTTGAGTAATGCTGGTGGATGCAGGTAATGTTAGTTAAAAGATGACTAGCTAATAACAATACAGCACCTTAAGCTTGTTAACAAGTAGCCTGTAGACTACTGATGTTGTCTACGTTCAGCTACGTAGATTCATTTTGCCCCCCCAAAATAAGTCGATGTCTCCCCGTTAAACTCGTCTGGAGCTGAGGCTGGTCTTATTAGTAGTGAAATAATCTAATTTTAAACCAATATTAAGGATTGTTTACTTAAAACAAGCTCCCATATCTTTCTAAAATGTTAATTGTCACTTAGTCTTCTTATTTCACCTGCATTAAGACATTTTCACTAGAAACTAGACCAAAAATATGTCATAAGATTTAGCTTTTTTTTTTTTTGCAGTGTATTATACCACCATTACTTCCATTTTTACACAATCATTGTGCTGATTTTCAGATCTTTCTTCGAGTGGCAGAGGAAACTGAAGTGGATTCTGATCCAGCATCGGAGCAGCCAGCAGAAGAGTCCAGTGGCCCGCAGCCATCAGAGCAAAAAGCTGAGGAACCAGAACCAGGTGGGAACTCCATCACTCACAGCCACTTCTGTCCAGGTTTATACTGTGACGATCGAACTGGTCTTCTGTTTGACTGAAAGTTGGACTGTTTGTTTCCAAAAATGCTGCCAGGAAGGAAAAGACTTCGTAAGAAAGGTACTTACAGTTTACCACTTTTAGACAATCCTAAAAGGAAGAAAAGGGTTTGTTTTATAAACTTAGATTCCCTGCCTGTTCAACAAAAATGTACTTTTGTTGATCTTGCATCATTAAGTTGTTGCAATTTTAAAGGAATTTTGATTAAACATTTATTTGGGTCGACTGCGGTAGGAGTTCGCCCTGCAATCCATGGGTTGCCGGTTCGATTCTCGACCAACCCGTCTTGCCGATGGCGTGACATGCCAGCCTAGTTCCTGTCAGATTATTATCCTGTAACTTGCTATCATCAGTGTATAGATGTGTGTGTGTGAATGGAAATGACTTTTAAGGCATCTTTGAGGACTTAACTAAAAAATCCATGAAGTAGTTGAATTGATCAGTTTGAAGAATGTCAGTCTGATCTTGGTTTGCTGTCTGAGCTCCAGGTTAAGGTACTATATGTCTTCCTTTAGGTAAAACTCAGCTGTGAAATTTATATAATGTCAAATGTTGGTTTTTATGGCGGTGAAAGTTGCTGCAATGTCGTACAAGAGATAAATGAGAAGTGTTTTAGCGTCCAAGAAGAGATATTGCAGTTCTGGTCCAAGATATTCTAATTAAGCATGTCAGAATTAATCATTTAATTACATGATAAATTTAAATGAGCCCATTAATAATACATTATTTATGGATTCAGTTGTGTATGGTTTTATTTATTGTTTTTGGTTGTGTTTTATTTTAGATATTTAAAATATCTTCCAGTGACAGTGAAGTGTTTTATACAAACTTGAAGTTTATTGGTCTTAGAAAGAGCTAACTTGGATTATTATGTCACCATTAGTATATTACTTGAAAATGGTCCGAAAACAAAAATATGATGATTTATCGCAGTAATTTCTGGGAAAATTTGTTATCATGACAAGCCAAGTTCTAAGTTTGTAAACAAATCCATCATGTTTCTGCTCACTCCTTTATCCTCCATATTTATCAGTGAACTTTTACACCTTGTTTTTTCTTGCAGAACCAAAGGAGACGGACCCACTAAGTGAAGATGGGCGAGGCGGGACGCCCCTGACTGGCTGGTGGCTGACATGGCAGCAGCTCCGAGCGCTCTTCGTCAAACGCTGGCTGTATGCTCGACGGAGCCGCCGGGGGCTCTTCGCTCAGGTTAGACAGGAATTGAATTATTTATTTTAATGTGTTTTTAATATTGTATAAAAAGGCTTGAATGAAAACCCTGCAGAAAGTGATTCAATTAATCACCAGAATGATCAAGTACTACAATGATTGTCCCTAAACTAGAAAGTTTTAAAGTTATAGTTCCTTATGGAGGATTTCAAAGCTTGCACAGGCGAAGCCGGGTCAACCGGATGAAGAAAATGGATGTTAACAACTAAATCTGTAAACGAGGCCATTTAAAGTCTGTCACAGAAATGGATTTGAGGTCAGGGTTAGCATACAATGTTTGTTAACGGCTTGCTTGTTGACAGAAGTACTAACCTGCTTTATTCAGACATGTTTGATTTAATTTTCAGATTGTTCTGCCGGCTGTGTTTGTGCTGATCGCTCTGCTCTTCAGCCTCATCGTTCCTCCGTTCGGAAAGTACCCTGCCCTGGAGCTGCAGCCCTGGATGTACGGGGATCAGTACACCTTCTTCAGGTAAGACCGAACGTTCCTCAGTCATCCAGGTAAATCAGTCAGTAGCTAGCGCCTTCACCCACCTCCCAATTTAATAATTACAGCAACGACGATCCTGGCAACCCAGCCATGGAGAACCTGCTGGAGGCTCTGCTGGACCAGCCAGGTTTTGGCACCAAGTGCATGCAGAGAGAAGAGCAGGACGACAACAAAACGTAAGATGGTTTCTCTAAACATAGCAAACACCGAACGTGTTGGAGCTCCACAAGGGTTGCTAGGTAAAAGGGCAGGGCTCTGATAGGGTTGCTAGGTAACGGTGCAGTGACTTAACAATCTGAAGGCTTTTGAAAATGCTTATTTTGTGTTATTTAGAGGGACTCGACATGTCTCACTGTGAACAAGTTGCTTTAATATTGCCAGTAAGTCATGTCCGACATTTGGGACATTTTCTCTCATTAAAGAGAGGAAATGGTCATTAAATACAGGTGGATCTCACTCACTGATGTCAATTTATTTTAACTGTTTCACACACGCTGTGTGAAACAGTTATTGTACGCTGACAACATTAAAACAGCAAGGTACTAAATGTGGGTAACCAGTGAGCGTTTAAAGGCACTCAACCTAAGTATCTGCAAACAAATAATCCCTCTATTAGATCCCGTTTTCAATTTTTAAGAAGATGCAGCTGACACTGGATGTCTACAGGTATTCTTGAATCCAAATGTTCTCCCCGCTGCAGGAATCTTCAGTGTGAACCTGAGAGGGGGGGTAAATTCATGCGGCCCCAGATGTCGTTCTCCACCTGGCAGATGCTGAGCCAAGGCAACTGGACCAGAGACAGACCTTCCCCAGAATGCCAGTGCAGCACGGAGGACACCCGCCGGATGCTTCCAGATTGCCCGGACGGCGCTGGTGGGGTTCCTCCTCCACAGGTTGGTCAGCTGGCTCCCTGATTGGGTTTTACTCTCCACTAAGAAATCAGGGTAGAGTCACATAAACACTGACCTTTCTGCTTCACAATGAAACTTACTGCGTCTTATTTCAGTACTATCTAGTTCTGTTTTTTAATAACTTGTTTTAATTTCAGATGAAGAGAGCCACTGGGGATATTCTCCAGAATCTGACGAGGTATAACATCACAGATTACCTAGTGAAGACCTACCCGCAAATCCTCAAGAAAAGGTACTTTTTACGTTTGAGCTTTCATGCTGTTTAATGTGTATGAACAGTTTACAGAAAGCAGATAAATCTGAGGATATTTGTTTAATTTGCTTAGTTATTGTCATCTGATCATAATAAAAATCTAAAGTTCACTTCAAGACTGCAGACTACTTTATCACTTGTTTTGGCAATGATTTTCTTCTTATAAATATTTATATTTTACAATCTTTCCATAATTTATTATTTTATTTTTCTATCATTACATGAAGTCTGAATACTAATAGAGCTTAACTTTGTTTCCCCTCAGCCTAAAAACCAAGAAGTGGGTAAACGAGTTCAGGTGAGAAGCCAAAGCTTTCTTTTTTAAAAACATCTAAAAATACCAATTTTACTCTCTTGTTTTAAGAAGATTTTTAAGGTTCAATTGTAGTAGGAAATATCTGCTACTTTTACATATACCTTAATTAACTTTAAAAAAATCTTTACCTTTTCAGGGAATTAAAAATAATGATCAGGAAACATTTAAAATTCATGTTTACTAAAGATTATACCAAGACTAAGTATGGAATATTTTAATTAAGAAGAGAGTCTAGTGCAACTACAGATGTCCTTCATATAAAACCACAAAAAACTGGAGAAATATTATTGTGTAAAGTCATAAAGAGTTCATTTAGACTAAACAATTAAATGAATTTGACCAGCTGAAATCAAACTACAAGGCTTGGTTAGAGCAATAATTTTCTGTTCCAGATATGGAGGCTTCTCTCTCGGAGGCACCAGCACCCAGAATATCTCTCAGGTCCAGCATCTTCAAGACTCCATCATGGCAATCAGGACGCGATACCAAGTAGAACAGGTGCACAACATATATATATATATATATATATATACATATATATATATATATATATATATGTATATATATATATATATATATATTTTCTTTTATATTTACTTTCTTTTTCTTTTAACTTGTTTTTGCATTTTTAGAAATATTGAACGTTTAAACCCCCACCAACAAAAGTTACAGAGCAACTAGTTGATCAAGAGCAATTAAATGATTATTATTTTTTAAAAAGAGTAAAACCCAATGTGAGTATGTTCACAATAAAAAAGAGATAATTACATTGATTGTACATTTTAGCGCCAAGTTTAGGTTCCATTTCTTCCTATATTTTTGTATTTATCAGCAGCAAGTCTTAATAAAAAGTCTCTCCATTACATACGTTTCCTTAATTCCTTCTGGTCCAAAGATGATGATGGTTCCACATCGAGCCTCTTGTGAGTTATAGATTTCTTTGTGCCCGCTAGTAATATTAATAGAAGATATTTACTTGACTATTTCAGTCTTTGGGGTAAATTAAAACTATAAAACCAAAGGTTAAATTTAAGTCCATTTTAGTATTGATTTCCATTATCACCTCCGACCAGTAGGGTGTGATCTCTCCCAAAAACATGGAAATGTCCTGCAGACACATTCCCACTGTCCTTTATAGTGTTATTACATTGATTACTCTTAAATATTCTGCTTATTTTTAACCTCTTTTATATCTCATACCTAAATGTCTTTGTGTTGACCACAGAACAGTTCACTGGATCAGCTGCTGAAGAAGCTGCCGGGGTTTTTGGGAGAAATGCACACCGTAAATAACGTCAAGGTGAACCGTTTCTCTCAAGGTCGTCTCTCACATCGTTTCCTACTTAAAAAAATCATTCTTTTTTTAGGAGTTTTAATTGAATTTTCCATCTCAGGTGTGGTACAACAACAAGGGCTGGCACGCCATGGTGTCGTTTGTGAATGTGATGAACAACGGGCTGCTGAGAGCCAGTCTGCCGCCCGGACCGGAGCGGAGGAGACACGGCATCACCGTTTACAATCACCCGCTCAACCTCACCAAGGAGCAACTTACTGAAATAGCAATGTCAGTTAATATCAGCGTGAAGTCTGTCTATGCTAAACAGAACTTACCTTATTGATTCCCAAGGGAAAATTGCTTATTTGTTGACAAGCTACTCCATCCACAGCTTTAAATATTAATAGTACAATATAAGAGATAAAGTTTATAATATACGTATATATATATATACCTAAGAGTGATGTAAGTCACTGAATATGACTGAATATAAATAAATAAATAAAAATACCTATGTCTGGTAAGCTAACTAACTCCACTGGAGTAGTTATATGAGAAAATGCTAAAAAAAAAAAAAAAAAAAAAAAGGATTTTTAATTGTACAAAAATATAAATGTTGGGAGGGATAAAAAGTTTTGGTAACACTTTATTTGAAGGGGTGTTCATATGCCTGACATGACACTGTCATAAACATGAAGGAGTCTTCAAAAATGTTTGTCATGGAGTGTCTTTTGGTAAATAATGACACTTTTAAAACATACTTGCATTAAAAGTCCACTAAAAGTGTCAACTTTGCATAAAAAGTGTCATTATTTACCAAATGACAGCAGTCAAACATATTTATAAGAACTGCTTCATGTTTATGACAGTGTCATGTCAGTCTTATGCACACCACTTCAAAGAAAGTGCTACCAAAGCTTTCATAGAAACAAAACTAAATGTGAATTTAAGTTTTCATTTTTTCTCCAGCTTACATTTTTTTTCCTTCTTCCTGTTTCAGGATGACGACCTCAGTGGACGTTCTGGTTTCCATCTGTGTAATTTTCGCCATGTCCTTTGTGCCGGCCAGTTTTATTCTCTTCCTGATTGAGGAGCGAGTGAGCAAAGCCAAACATTTGCAGTTTGTCAGCGGAGTCAAACCAATCCTCTACTGGCTGGCCAACTTCGCCTGGGACATGGTGAGTGTGCAGTCAGCCTCTGTTTCTGAAAATGTGCAACAACTTCAAGGGAACCACAGTTGTTTCTAAAATGTTGTTACATTTCTTTATGAAAGAGATTCAGAGTTTCATTGTGTTCAAATATAATATTAAGAATAAAGTGACTAATAAACACTTTATCAGCATCAACATCGTATTATGATGCATTCTTTTTTCCAGGATGCTGTTATGACATTGTAAACAAGTTCAGTTAAGAATTAAAAGCACAACTTTTAATAATTTTATTTATTAAATTCAAACTTGTATACAAATTCTTGCTTTTTAAAATAATCCTTTCACACGTCTCCAAGACCAACCCGCCTGATTAAAATCCTAAAATTACAGACATTTGTGCTGAATGACGTGTTTGACTTTTAACCAACCGTTTAAAGCATTCAACACTGTTTCTGTCCATAAAGCATTCAAAGACGTACATAAAAACAGTGTTGTCTTTGCTGTTTGAAGTGATCAGACTTTGATTTTTCAGCTTTTTTCTTACAGTTCTTTATTAACATTTAAATTATGCTTACATGTGTAGATATTAAAATGACAAAGACTCAGCTTAAATAAAGTGTTTGTCCCTTTTTTCCCCTATTTTTTCCTCCCTTTTCTCAGTTGAACTATTCTGTCCCGGCCATGATGGTTGTGCTGATCTTCATCAGTTTTCAGCAGCAGTCCTACGTCTCTGACACCAACCTGCCGGCTCTGATCCTCCTGCTGCTCTTCTACGGGTACGTCAAGTTATTGCAAGGAAACAAAGAAAGTTTGTTGTTCAGTTTTAACAGTTCTGTATGTTTTATGATCTGTCTAAATCCAGTGTTTATTTCTCTGTGATAGGTGGTCTATCACTCCTCTGATGTACCCAGCATCCTTTGTTTTCTCCGTTCCAAGCACGGCTTATGTTGTTCTGACTTCCATCAACCTCTTTATCGGCATCAACGGGAGCATCGCCACCTTCGTCCTGGAGTTGTTTGTAGATAAGGTGCAAAAACACAAATACACTGAGATGCATTTGGAAAAAAGTAAATACTGGATAAACATGTAGAGTAAAATAATTTGAAGGAAATAAAGGTTTTAAGTTATAGAAGTTATACCTTTATTTTCTCTGATTTTCTTTGTACATTAAAAGCATTAATTGTAACTTTTTCTAATTTATGTGTGGATTTTGTCCTTGCAGCATCTGAACGAGGTCAACAAGATCTTAAAGAAAGTGTTTTTGATTTTCCCACATTTCTGCCTGGGTCGAGGTCTCATCGACATGGCTAAAAACCAAGCCCTGGCTGATGCTTTCCAGAGACTGGGTACGAGTTCTTTACCCACGGATTTGCTCTCTATCTATATCAGGAAACACATCTGACATGTCTGCTTTTAATGTTTTCTATACCGATGGCTTTGGTATAAATAGTAATTGTCAGGACTAATTCTACCATCACACCTGGACTTTTGTTTCTGGGTTTGAGTTTGTATTTTCTTTGGGTTCCCTAAGAAAGAGTTAATGTAGCTGAAACTAAAATATCAGTTTAACGATGTGCAAAATAATGCCTGTTGGCCTTATTTGTTATTTATATTTTGCCCCTTAAATTTGTTTTTATTTTAGTCACAGGAGAAATTATCTATTTTAATTTATTTTCTTTTGTCTGTTATTCTGACAGGGCAGATTTTTCAAAACCATTAAATAAAAACCGAATAGATGAAATCCACTTTTCACAGTATTGTTAAAGCGTTGCTACTATTATTTAACTAATTAACTCACTAACTAGTTTAGTAATACAGTGGAAAGTGTTGCTCACACTGCAGAGCTAGTTGGCTAGCTAGTTAGCTAACTTAAAACCTTAATGTGACTCAGCTAGTTAGCTAGCTGGTTAGTTAGCTAACTAACTACACTGTTTCCCCCGGTGTATTATAAGCCTGGCAGGCCACCAGGCTTTAATTGTGGCCCCACCAGGCTAATCATTGCTTATTTATTTAAGTCTTTTTTTAAGACTTTATATTCTGTGTTCAGATATAAAATTTACAATCTTGCAATAACACAGAATTATCAAGTCATATTTTCAAATTTCCTGTCAACTTTAAACATTTTTTAACTCAAAAACACGACGGGTCGTGTGTTTTTGACACACGGCCAAAAACACACGTGTGTGTGTGTGTGTGTGCCCAACCAGTTGGGCACTGGTTGGATGCCGGTGATTCCCCTGGTGCCCAACCACCAGGCTTAACAAGTTTTCTGGGGAAACCATGAACTCTCTAGCTGAGAAAGCAGCGGCTCTATTTTTAGCCTCCTATTATAATTATAGGGACAGTTTAAGTAAACAAAATGTTTTTTGTTTACATAAGTCAGGATCTTCCTCCTCTGTGTCAACCTGCAGGAAGCAAACCGACTCTTGACCCTTTTCGGTGGGACTTTGTTGGGAAGAATCTGTTTGCGATGGCAGCTGAAGGTGTCATCTTCTTCATCTTCACCATACTCCTGCAGTATAAGTTTTTCATTCACTTCAGGTAAACCCTGCTCTGCCATCCCCTGCTTGGCTTTAAGTTTTATCTTGAACATATTTCATTTAGTTTCTGTATTCCTTGATGTTTCGCTGTAAAGACGGTTATCGTTTCATTATTGTTTGTTTAGGCCGTGGTGGAACGATCCTCAGCTTCCTCCTCTTGGTCCAGAGGATGAAGATGTAGCGAGAGAACGTGAACGAGTGAAAAGTGGCAAAGCTCATTCTGATATCCTCACCATGATTGATCTAAGCAAGGTACAAAACGCTTAAACAATTTTTTTTTAGCAACCTAAAATATGATTTCAGGGGAGTTTATCAGAAATATGACCAACCAACAGCGAGTGTAGGAAGTTAAATTTGTGCATTTATGTAAAATCCTTATTTAATTTCTTTGTAACATAAACAAATGCATTTTAAGATATTAACAGAAATGTTTACTATACTTTGAAAATTGACTAGAAATTAGCAGATAGCACTGTGGATATACCATTAGGTATTCTGAATCCTCATTTATTAAATAGTGCTCCCCATGACTGGAGTATAATAATATAACTTTATTTTATTTTGTCGTTCAGGTTTATAAAGCTGGAAAAAAGCCAGCTGTGGATCGACTTTGCCTCGGGATTCCCCGCAGTGAGGTGAGAAACTTACAAAATGATTTACACCGCTTGAGCTTTCCCTCACTTTTGAAGTTTGTGTCTTTAAGTGTCTATCTTTTATTTAAAAATGAAAATAAATAACTGAGATTAAAAATCTATTTTCTAAGAGTGGCCTGGCAAAAACAGCAGCATAAGACAGAACAAATACAAAACTAGAGGCAGACGATTCACAACCAGGAGACATCATGTAATTAAACATTAGGGAAGATGCAGAAGCTGATCTGTCCTTTAAAACTGACCTGGATTGAAACAAAGAAAGAAATTATAACTTTAAATAATTCTGTGGATTATTTCAGGTGGCAGAAAATTTAAAAGCCTTTTAACCCGGTTCAGTTCTGACCTTTGGAGCCATCAGAATGATGTCCTGAGAGCGCAGCCGATAACAGCTAAAGGTTCAAGACCAGGGGTGTCCAAAGTGTGGCCCGGGGGCCATTTGTGGCCCTTGGAGTGTCCGGGCCAAACTATTTATTTATAAATCTGGGTAAAACTTTTACCAACATAATTTTCTTACAAAACAAAAACAATGAAGTACAACACAAAGTTTTTGTCTTTTTATAGCCAAGCTTTCAAAAACCACATCTGACTTTGCTGCACCCAAATCAGCTTTTACTTAATTTATTAAACTTGGCAGAATGTAACGAGTGTTTTTATAGAAAGTGACTCAAAGCAACCGAATAAGTTTGTACAATCAAACCCAAAAGAATCTAAAAATTTGTTGGCTTGATTTTAATACGGCAAATGTGCAACATCATTAAACTTTTTGGATCTACAGTGAATGACAGCAAACAACGAAATCAGACAACTTTAATAGCTTGATTTTGGTTTAATCTTTTTTTTTTTTTTTTCTGACCTGTCGATTTTGGCAACCTAACAAAAAGTTTGGACACCCCTGTTCTAGACGAAAGTAAATCTGTTGGAAGATGCCCACAAATGCATTTATAGGTAAAAACCGGACCGGTAAGAGAGTCTGCAATCAAAGGCAGACAGACAATTAATAAGTTGTTAAATCCTACTTATTGTAGATGCATTTGAAAAGCTCGTTATTGGGTTAAAGCTGCATAGCAGCGTGAATATGAAATGTGAGCAGGTTGTTTAATAATATTCCTGAACCATAAAATTGTTGTCACTGATTCCAGCTGATTTACTGGACTTATCTGCGATAAATGTTGTGTTTTCTGAGGCTCTTTTAACTCAAATCGTGTGTTCTTCACGTTTCTAATTGTTTTATTTCTCAGTGTTTCGGCCTGCTTGGTGTGAACGGAGCAGGGAAGACGTCCACGTTTCGCATGCTGACTGGAGATACACCGATCACACATGGAGAGGCTTTCCTCAACCAGCACAGGTGCAGAACCTCTCCCCGTCTGGGAAGCCTTCACCATCAAAGGAACATTTATTTGTTAAGTCGCTGTTTGTCCGTTTCTCAGTGTGCAGATGGAGATGGAGCGCGTCCACCAGCTGATGGGTTACTGTCCACAGTTTGATGCCATCAGTGACCTGCTGACGGGTCGGGAGCATCTGGAGCTCTACGCTCGGCTCAGGGGGGTGCCAGAGGATTCTGTTAGCAAAGTAACCAAACCAGAAAAAAAAACCAAACATGTTTTTTCCTTCATCTTTCTAGCTTTTCAAAGTTTCAATCAAATGATTCAGTTTACCTTAAAGTTCAGGTTGAAAAGTTTGTAGTTTTCTGTTTCTGAAGTTTCCTCTCTGGCCTGTAGGTGGCGCAGTGGGGGGTGAAGAAGCTGGGGTTGACCCAGTACGCAGAGCAGGAGGCTGGAGGATACAGCGGAGGCAACAAGAGGAAACTTTCCACGGCAATCTCCCTGATCGGAGCGCCTCCTGTTATATTCCTGGTACAGAATCAAAGCAGACGCAGGAGAGGCTCTGCTTTAATTTAATTAATTAATTAATTTTTTTATTACATTTCTCTCTCTACTGATAGGATGAGCCCACAACTGGGATGGACCCAAAGGCCAAAAGATTTTTGTGGAACTGCATCCTGAGTGTCACGAAAGAAGGCAGAGCTGTTGTCCTCACTTCTCACAGGTACAACACCCAAAATGGAGTCAGACTGTTGGAGAATAAGTTCATTTTTCCTCTATATTCATAGAAATAAATGTTTATAGTCTTTGTGGTCTTATTTTTATTATAATTTTTTCCGGGGTGATATAGAAGTTACAGTAAAGAGCAGAGCATGAAGGCCTCCTGTTGTTGCACACATACCAGGAATCATAATGAAAGCAGTTTGTCACCATATTGATCTCAGTTATGGCAGATTTTGCCGACTTACATTTAAATACTTAGTGATTTCTATTTATATATTATGTTCAATACTTAAATTGACAATTTGTACTTGCATTAATTAGCATCTGCTCGGCAACACAAACACATATAATCTTTTTTTATATATCTTAGAATAAAGTATGGGTAATAAAACACTTGATAATGTGTTTATTGACCTCAAAAAACACTTTTTTTCCCCTTTTTTTGTTGTATTTTTTTACAAATAAATGTGTATTTATAATGATATGAATGTCAAAGGTCGTTTCTTTGCCTGTCATTAGCATGGAGGAGTGCGAGGCTCTTTGCACCAGGATGGCCATCATGGTGAACGGCAGATTTCAGTGTCTGGGATCCGTGCAGCACCTGAAGAACCGGTAGCCACACACAACACAACAATTCTTTTCTCCAATATTTTTGTCCTTTCAGTCTTTGTAGTGAAAGGTTGTATTTATATAAGCAAAAAAGAAAAATAATGCAAATTGCACAAAAATAACATTTGGAGATGAAGAAGAAAGAGTAAACTGTGAGCATTGGTTCAGGTTTTATGTTGCAAAATGCTGAAAAGTTCCCTCTGTTTGAATTTTGAAATACCAGAATTTGCACAAAACTTTATATTTTTATCCGTTTGATTACTTTTTAAAATATTAGTACTTGTGAAACCTTTTTACCAAATACCTTTTTCACTCTTGAGTAATGTCTTACTTTTACTTTGGTTAAATTTTGAAGCAGTGCTACTTTTACATGAATACAGTTTTGCTTTACTGTGCAGAGTAAAGTTAAATCTCTGTTTTGATTTAATTTGGAAAAAACTGGAACCAATCAAAACCTTCACAGCCCTGCTTTGAAAACTTATATTTGATAAGCAGCAATATTTAAATTAGATGCTGCTGATTAGATAAAATAAGATTTTGTTTTTGGCTAAATGTTTCATAAACTTATTGGATAAAAAAGTTCTGTCACAAGTCATGATTTTATTGATCAGAATATTATTCAGGTTTGTGGGTGAATGAGTGACTTTGTTTTGGTGATTTTTGGGTTTAAAATGATCAATGATTTTCAGAGTTTTGTTTCAAATATCCACTGACTTAATTACGCAGAACTCTGTCCCCATTAAAGCTAAATCTTTTAAATCCGACTGGTGAATTTCAACAGATTTAGTGACTGGATGTATCTGTGATTTTAAGGAATGCAGCAGCAAACCTTCTCACATATCTTTGTTTTGTGTTAAAGAAAGATACAATACATGGAGGAAAACATTTAAACTTGATCTTCTTCCATCCTGTGCCCAGATTCGGAGACGGATACACCATCATTCTCCGTCTGGCGGACACCAAACCGGACGCCGAGTCCTGTCCCATCGACGCCTACATGAGGACATCGTTTCCCGTCATCGAGCTGAAGGAGAGACACCAGAGCATCCTGCAGTACCAGCTGCCATCGCACGCCTGCTGCCTGGCCCGCGTCTTTGACGTTCTGGCCAACAACTACGAGGAGCTCGGCGTCGTGGACTTCTCCGTCTCGCAGACCACCCTGGATCAGGTGAGGATGAGGATGCAGCAGAAATGAAGGCCTTCGTTACTCTGAAAACAGAAATTTTGTCACTAAAGGTTGGAGAGCGCTGCTGTAGCGAATGATGAGCAACATGCAGTCCATAAATCAACCAATATCAACGAATGTTTGGTAAAATTAACTTAATCTGAAGCAGGAATCCAACATTTCCATGGAGTTTTGAACAACTGCATTCTTAGATGAAGAGGGAAGATTTTAACTTTTAGATTAATTAAACAAAACGTTGAGCAAGATTACATCTAGTTTTAGTGGCTACTGGCTATTGAGTCTCTTTGGAGAAGAAAATGTTGAACTTTAAAGGTTGGGGCAAGCTGCACTGCTTAGAATGCCTAATAGTGCGTTTACACCAAACGCATTGCGCGCATTAAAAATGCGTCCGATGCTTCAAGTTCGACATGTGTGCACTTTGCAGTCACACGTGTGACATTTTGCTCTAGACCTGCGTCAGACGGGCCAGAATCTCTCTAGGCAGCCGCTGGGAGGCTTAAATGTAACCTCAAACTCTTCCATCGTCTCCTGCATCTTTTGTATAAATAAGTTTACTTAATGTTTATTTAACATAACACAACATTTTTGCTGGACGGATTTGGATAGCTCAAATGCGGAAATATATTTTCAAATAGTAAAAATCATAACTTATTCAGCATTCCAACTTCCTCGCTGATACTGCAAGGTCTTTTCTATTCCTGTTTCTGGAGGCACAACTTGAGATAGATGATGGGACGAGAGAAAACAGCGACAATTAGTTTATCCTCCATAGAGAACGCATCAGAAAATGCATCACTACGCCACAGAGCGGAGTCTCTCTGGTTGATGCTCCGCATCGAACGGCAAAAGTTCAGATTTTCCAACTCCAGCATTGGACGTTCGAAACGATTCAAATCGTGCCTGATGCGCAAAACACGCCGTGACGCGGCCTTGACCCTCCCTTGACACGCCTCCACATAGACTTTGATGCTCAAAACGCATTTGTTGTGTACTCATCATTAGGCTACGTTCACACAACAGGCAAATGCGTCTCAAATCTGCTTTTTTTGCTCATGTCCAACCCATATCCAACTTTTTCACGGGAGTCTGAACGACCCAATTCTGATCTTTTCACGCAATAAAAAAGGCCCGTTGCTGACGATTTGAGAAACTCTCATATGAGGAACTAATTCAGATACTGTAATTTCTGATTGCTTTCAAAGCATTTCCACTCTGAACGGTCATGTTGCATTTTATCTCACTTTATGTCATTGAGGTGAGACATTTGTCATAATTCAAATAAAGCCAGACGGTAAATCAAGACGTAAACAAAAGCTGAAAAATCTAATCATGAACTTGTGAAAGAAATCTGTCAGTGAAGGCATCACATCACAATCTGACTGCACATCCAAACAAACCTCTCTACAGAATCTGTAGTCAATGCTCCACAAAACACTGGTGCTATTAGTTGTGCTTTCTTTTGTTTTTAGCTTCCATCGTCTTGTTAGGATCTTGTGATGATGCTGTCGGCTCCCGTTGCTGATGCATAAATTGCAGCATCAGTTATTACTTCCTTAAACAATGGACTGTTTAAGTGTGATATCAACTTTCTTCTTCTGCGAATGCAGGTTGCTTGTTGGACGTAAATCGTTCACATAGAAGTCTCATTGAGGTCGCATTTAACTAGTTGCATGAATAACCAAGAGAAAAAAAACAAAATCAGATTTCAGAATTGAGCATCACAACCTGCTGTGTGAATGTAACCTTAGACTCATTCATTTGTTTCCCTGCTTCATTTTTGCAGGTGTTTGTCAACTTTGCGAAGGAGCAGACTGATGACGATTGCCTCACTGACGTGATGATCGGTAACGGCGCGGCGCAGTTAAACCTTCCCGCCAGAATAAATCCCCCCGCCGTCAAACCCCAACAACCCCCAACGCCACCTCAGCTGAGGAAATCCCCACAGCTTCCTGCGAAATCACCCGACAGCAACCCGAAGGAAACCAAGCCGAAAAAGGCCAAAGCCAGAAAGGTCAGTTCAAACGGAGAGATGAGCGGCGGCATGCCCATGAGCAGATCACCTCAGGGAGAGGAAGTCGGTCCAGAGGCGGGCAGCAGCAAACCTCACAGGTCGAAACACAGAGAGGAGAGCTCCAGCAAAGATCCGGCTGCGCTCTTCATAGTCGGCAGCAACTCACAGGAAAGCTCGCTGTGATGAGGCGCAAGACA
Source organism: Xiphophorus couchianus (assembly GCF_001444195.1). NCBI lineage: Eukaryota > Metazoa > Chordata > Actinopteri > Cyprinodontiformes > Poeciliidae > Xiphophorus > Xiphophorus couchianus. The sequence goes on from NC_040236.1 coordinate 4,900,988, forward strand.
AAGTGGACCAAAGACAGACAGAATAATAATTACTTCCTGTTTATTCACCTGAAAGCTGCAGAGTTCACACATGACACGAACTCTCCGGAGTCAGAAGTGAACGATGTTCTTCCTTTAACGGCTGCGGTGCCTTGTTCACCTTGTTACGTATTTGTAGCTTTATACGCGTTTTAAAAAAGACCTGAAAGTAACTGTTTGGTCTGTTCTGCTTGTCCTGAAGGAATACTGCGAAAATTTCTCAAGTTTCCGTCAGTTCGTCTTTTATTTATGTAATTTTTTTCCAGAAAGCACTTTATGCAAGATGCTGCAAAGAATCAAACAGTAGCAGATTAAATGTGACTTATTATGGGGATTTTATAGATGTGAGTGACATGGATCTTACCTCTTTAATGTTTTATAATTACATTTTTGTCATCTATATCTTTTTTTAAATGTATTTATTTATTTATATAGTCATAAGGTTTGCAGTTACTGTCAAGTAGAGGTTATTCACATTTTCTTTTTATTATTTAAGTTATTTTTCCATCTTTCTCTATGCTACACTTTTATGAGTGTTTTAGTCTAAAAAGGCTCCAGTTATACAAACGTTTCTTTTATGATTTAAATAAATGATAATATGCCAAAGTGTCCAAATCCAATGAACGATAAAATCCTGATCAGTAAAATACTTTTGAAGGAGAGCAGCTCAGTTCCCTGCCGAATGGCTGAAGCACTGTGATGCACTGTTGCATTTTAAAAATACTGTTACTGTAATATTTGAGACAAAATAAGCTGTCAGAGCTGATTTCTTCTGCTCTTTTTGCAGTTTTCCCTCCTGTTTTATCCTTTACTGCTGCATGTTAAATCAAATAAAGCTGAATGTGTAATTTCACAGTGAAGGCTGGCACCACTGAATGTAAACTTCTACTTGAAGGAAATATTTATCTGCTGTAAGATGCAAATCATATCCTGATATCATGATGTGGAAAAAGACTAAAGTCTGTTCCGAATGTTTTCTGCTGGAAGAAAATAAAAGTATTTGATTTGTTGACAACTTTCCTGTATTTCTTTGCTTTATCTAAGAACAAATTAAATTGTTTTCTGATGTTTTTCAAGAAATCTTACAGATCACGAATGTTGATTTTTGGCATATATCTGATATAATTTCAGTACTTTCACATATTGTAAATTTTACAATATTTCAGAACCCTGTTTCATTCCGCTGAATCATTTCTTCCTCTTTAGTTTAAATGAGGACAGGAAGATGAACAGAAAGTCAGCAGCTTTCCTTGTGGTTGTTTTACATAGTAACATGGCAGAAATATTTGTTCAGAGTAGCGGAAACATTAATTTCCTCTATTTCAGTTTTTTCCTTTTAAATCTGTACGGTGGGATAAACAGCGCCCCCTTCTGCTCGAGCACCGTCCTGCCTTTGCTCTGTCAGCCTCACTGGCTAGCTGCTAGCACCCGCTCTCACTGCTTTAATTTTTTAATTTTCTATATTCTGTCCCCTTTCTTTGTAAATATACTACGGCCCTGGTCATCCTCTTTCGATATACTTGAATAAAATGGTCGTTTTGACAAATGACGAAGAACAGGATTACATGTAAGTACTAACTTCCTTCTTACATTAGCTAGTTTGCATTAGCCGAAACTATAGTGCTTGTTAAATTACAATAAAATATGTTTCAAGTGTCTTTCTCGTCTTTAAACGCATTTGAACTGACCGAATATCAAGTAAATACCTAAAGCTTTCTGTAGCCTGTGTTTTAGTGCAGATTTAAAGGTTTTAAAACGATTTATTGAACTATCCTTGTTAGCCTTTTGCAGCTAACAATCTAGCTAACTTGTTTACGTCCGTTTGTCGTAGAAAACCATCATAATTAACATTATTGCATCTAAATCTAACAAGTGCATGATCTATGTGCATTTACGAATTGTTCAAGCAAATTTCACATCACGGAAGATAATAAAAACGTGCAAAAGGAGTAAAATACTGTTGTAACTATTAAAAAGCTGGTTTATACGTCTTTTAATGTTAAGTGAATGATTCAGATGAACCTCATTTTACAAGGTAGAGATTACACAACAAGTATAATGATACTAATAACATGCAGGGCTGGGGTAAAAATGGCATCTTGCAGAAAGAAAGCTCAGCAGAGGCGTGGGAGGATCCCCACTCAAACCCACTGACCTACATCTGATTCTGCTGCTGGAAGCAGAGGATTTAAATTTCACTGCCCTGATCCACTTTAGCCTGCTGGGGTCTGCAAACGGCGGCTCCTGAGACCTTCCAATGTAGTTCTCCAGTAGCTCACTAATATTTTTAAATAAAGTTTTAATAATAACATTAAAAAGCATGTTTTGCATTTGCTAAATCATGCCGTTTTCTTCTCATTAGGTTAGAAAATATGTGCTTTTTCCTGTATGTATTAACGTCCCATCGAAGGAAAACATATCCATCTTTTCTTAAAGGTCTTACGCTTTTATTTTAAAATCTAGATAATATAGAAATAAAATGTGGGGTCTTGAAACATTGCAACACATTCCTTACAATAGATATTAATCAAAACGAGAAGTTGTCTTTTTTTTTTAATTACATTTGACCTTCACTGAGGGTAAAAATGGTTCTTTGGACTGCTAGGATAGATTACTGCAAAGCATTAGAAAGCATTAAATCAAAAAATATTAATAATACTACTTGCTATATTATTTTTACAGCCACTGGAGTGAACTGAATGTTGTTCCTTTCCACATATCTTTCCATGTTAAAATATTCTCCTGGCAGATTTCTTTTGTTTTTTTCTTTGCAGATGTTAAATGGGGATTTGTCTATTATTAAACAAAAAGTAGATTTATTATTGCAAACTACTGTAGGTGCGTGCGTTATTGCTAAGTATTGAGGAACTTCCTGGTTTGTGAGCATCTGAAATCCTTAAATGGTTTTGTTTTCTTTTTCAGTGACTTTGTTTCTAATGTGTTATCAAATTTTTTCAAATTATGTGTTGTGATTATGTGTTGGTTTTTGACTTAATTTGATTTTTTTTAAAAATTCTCTTCATGTCATTTCTTAATTCTACATGTCTGACAGTAATTAACCGTGAGTTGATTAATAGAGAGATTGAAGCCAGAAAACATTATTTAGCTAATTCAGTTGAATGAAAATACATTTGAATCGCACTTTATCTATTAGGATCACATTGCTACATAAATGCAATTTATAACTTTAAAAAAATGCATTTATCACTTCTTTTTAAACATACATACATGAATGACAATGTAATTGTGTTTAGCTTCTTTGAATTCTCCAGTTTTTTATTGGCTTTGTTTTTGTTTTTGTTATTTTTTTTTGTGTGGAAATGCGACCGTCAAATGTTTGTGCAGCTTAAAGAAACTCAAGAGATGTTTCTGGTTTTCAGCCTGATAGAGGAGCGCAAATGCGTCTCGCTGCCCTGCTCGCCTGCTAAGCGAGTTTCTCCAGCCAAAAGGAAGCAGTATTACATCAATCAAGCCGTCCGCAACTCTGAACTCACTCCGCGCGCCAAAGGCAAAAAGAGCCAACGCCGACAGGAGAACAGTAAGGCTCACTGAATGTATGATCCGGTCATTTCTTTAGGTTAGATAAACATTGAAAGAGACACTTTTAGAGTTGGTACTACATAGATGTAGAGGTGCAGAAAATACATGTATATATTTTGAATCATTAATATTTTTTTATTTAAGAAAAAGCCAGGCAGCTAAGCTAAGTGAATACTGATCATTTAAGTTGCACATTTACGTTTTGGCTTGTAAAATCGATAATCTACTTTCTTGGCTGCAGCTCGTTATCTTGCCAATCTCCTGGAGAAGGACGAATGCTCCAAAGACGACCTGGAGGTTTGCAGCAACCCGGCCCTCCCGTCCATCTTTACTGAGGCCTGTACCAATGGAAACTACATAGAGGTACAGTTTAGAAACTTTATACTTAAGGTAGCAAACAACGCCTAATATTGGGAGATTTATTTTGGAGACTTTATATCTAATTGTTTGATTTAAATGTCTTAAAATTGAGAAGAAGCTCTTTTAAAATGTTTCATTTTGCACATATTTGTTGTCAGATTGGTTCAGAGTTGAGTAGTAACTAGTTACATTTACTTGAGTAACTTTTACTACGCCGTACTTTTATTTGAGTACTTTTATTTTGAAGTATTTCTACTCTTTGAGTAAAATTTCTGGATTCTCCATCCACCTCAGCTTACCTGAGTGAAGTTGCACCATTCACTTTCTTCAAATCAGACAAAAATGGTGTCAAATGTTTGTGCAGCTAAAATTTTCGTTTGTTCCGCTATCATTTTAAAGATATTAGGAAAAGTTTCCAGAGGTCATGAAAGGTCAACCAGCCCCTCTACCTTCTTCAAATCAGACAAAATTGGTGTTAATCAACTCAACTATGTTTGTGCAGCAAAAATATTTTGTTTGTGCTGCTTTGGCTTTGATATTAATGAAATTTTAAAGGTGATTTTGTAAAAGTGGGGGGGCTGGTTGAACTTTTGACCTTTATACTTTCATTAATATCTTCAAAGTCAAAGCAACAAAAACGTAGTCGAGTTGATTAACACCAGTTTTGTCTGATTTGAAGAAGGTACGGGGGGCTGGTTTACTTTTCATGACCTCTGGAAACATTTGTTAAAATGTTTAAAATGGTAGCGGCACAAACGAACATTTTTGCTGCACAAACCAGCACCACCAGGTCTTCATCGTGGAGTGAACTGAATCTGCTGTTCATGTGATTTCCTTAAAAAGATTCCCTTCTTATTTACCATCGTAGTTTTAAATCGTTTTGTGTTTCGGTAGCCGTGGAATGACTTCATGAATTGCTCCGGTGAGGAACAGGAGCGGCTGCTTTCTCTCCTGGAGCAGGAGGGAACCAATAGGAAAAATGCCAATCAACTTCTCAAAGACCACAGGAATGGTGAGTCTTTCCGTTTGGTTTTGTTTATTTTGGAGCGTTTTGTTTTCGTGCGTGCGGCTGTTCGGCTGACTGACTCTCCTCTCTGCAGTATTTCCTGCCTTTTCTGCTCAGGAGTGCTTCCACAGAATCGATCGGCGGCTTCGAACGACTCTGAAACGGAAGCAAATACCCATGGTGGGGGTCGCCTCGTTGTCGCATTTCCTGCGCTCAGAAGTTTATCGTTATTGTTAACAGTTTCTTTAGTTAAAATTTGAATTGCTTCTACATTAGGATACATTTTATTTGTTCCTGTTTTGTTGCAATGATTTTATTTTCTTTCTATTTGTTTAATCTGTCACTTTTCACATTATTCTGTTAGACGGATGGTGAAACATGAGTTTAGAGAAGGGATGCATAGAAAAGTTGCAGTAGCTCTCTAGGTCTGGACTTGAGTGTCCTTAATTTAATGTTAATTTTAATTTTAGGGTTTTACATCTTTTTGTTTGTTTTTGTTCACTTTATGACTTGGACAGCCTTATTAAGCAGAACACACAATTCAATCCCTTTTTTTTGGAGTACTTGAAGTCCTTGAAAGTGCTTGAATTTCAGTTAGGTGTTTTCAAGTTTTGACAAGTGCTTGATTTCTTTATAAAGTCCTTGAAATGCTTGATTTTCAAGCACTTCCTGATATTTTTGTAATAAAGCATGAAAATCCCACATTTGTAAAACACCATTTACAGTTGAAACCAGAGATTTTTATACACCTAATAAAAACACAAACATATCTTTTTTTCCTCACTGTTTGAAGTTAAATAAGACAAAACTTTTCTTGTTTTAGTTCAGGTAGAATTACTAAAGTTATTTATATTTGATAAATGACAGAACATTTGTATGTTGTTTTTGAATATTTGTTATTCCTATTTGCTCAATGATGTATTAATGTAAACGTTGGTCTAAGCAACACTATTGCAACTTATGGGATTCAACCTTTGCATGTTTGAGGGTCTCCGCCACTTTAAGAACAAGATTTTCTGATATTTCAGTGTTGGTAGGAGAAAGGTATGATGTCGGAAAACGAGAGTAAATAAAATCAAATCTTTTGCTTCTTTTTCTCCAGGGAAAGCTGGAAGTGATCGAGGAAGACCTTCTCAGCTTCTTCAGCGCTGAACCTCACTCAGTTTACACAACCATCCTCAGTAGCAGGTAGAAATCCTCTTTCTGTTGTCACAATATCTGCAGGTCTTCTGGATTCAGATGCTTAGTGTGAAGACTGGAAAGGTAAGTCTTTAATGGTTAGTATAGTATAATTTCTAATTAGGTAAAATAATTATTTTATTAGGAGGCACTACTGTTCAGTGCAGGCACTTCCTGATTCTAAAAAAATTATTAAAATTCAGCAAAAGCAGGCAAATTGTTAATTTGAGAAAGGACTGAGCTTCATTCAGCTGTTGAAAAACTGCAGTTATCTGCTCTCATTTGTGAGTTTTCTTTTACTTTAAATAAATTTTGACAGGTCTTAGTGTGAAGCTGCCACTGATCTTATGATCTACTTCGACTTAAATTTCCAAATATATGCTGGCATCATGCAGGAACTTCAACACAGCTTTTCCAATCAATAGCGAATTAGATCCATCAGGGAAAAAAACAATTTAAAAGAAAATATTTGTGATTTTAAAGTATCAGAGCCCGACAACGGCAGCTTATTCGCCACTTTTGGGACATTAAATAATTCAGTTAAAATGTGTACCTTAACTTTATTTGTGTACTTCGTTTATATTAGATGGAAAAATTGGTTAAAAAAAAAACAAATGTCAGTAATTAACGAGACTTAAGTTGAATATATTTCTGCTGAGTAAAGAAAGGGGAATTTTTCAAAAAAATCTCCATATTTTTTTGTCATCCTAATGAAGCACAATACTGTCAGAAAGGTTAAAATACTTGAGATTATAAAATAGGTGATGAAAAACTTTACTAGTTGGTTTGAATTTGTTGTAAATTATAATGTTTTTGTGTGTGTGAGCCAGTTTTGAGAGGCTGCTTCTTCATGCCATCTGCCAGTACATGGACCTCGTCTCTGCAAGTGAGTGGACACTATATTATGCACAATTTTTATTTTTATTTGCAACAAACAAACAAATCTAAAACTGTTTTTTTTAAGCTTTTCTCTTTGATTAGAAGTTTGATTTGTTTCGGTCACATTTGGATAATGAAACTGTTTTGTGCCAACAGGCATCGACTACAACGGCTCACGTCAGACTGAAGTGATGAACAAACAAGACGAGTTTCTTCCTCCTGGACTTTTACTGTCTGCCTACCTGGAGAAGATGAGCTGAGACCTCCTCTTCCTCTGTAATGTAAATGTAAATAGGACGTGGGGTGAATTTTCCATTAATTCTATCCACAAAGAAACTTCAACAAACATTTAACTAAACCTTCAACTTGCTTATCCTTCCAAAACTTTAGATCATTTCACCCGTTTCTCACTCGTTGCTGGTTTGGAGCAAAAGCACTCAAAACATTTTTTTAAATGTCAGTCTCGAATAACGATGTTTTTGCAACGACTAATGATTACAAAATGTTTGTAATCTCCGTTTTGATTAATGCCGCCACTTGAGGACGTTTCTAAAGTAGGATTTAGTCAAACGCTGAAACTGAAAAACGCTTTTTGTCGCGCACGTCTGACTGGAAACATGGAATCATAAAACGATAACAGTGAGCTCCTGTTCTACTCCAAGTGCCGATTTATAAAGTTTTATTCTTTTACATTAGAGAAGAATAAATATGGACAAAGTCATACTTTTACTCTAAGCTATAAAGCTTAATTAATTGCAGTAACAAAAGTTATTTTTGTTCTCATTGGCCTGTATTACTTTGACAAAAGTTTTGATTATAAAAAATATAGTAAAACCTTTTCCAATTTCAATGTGACGTTTATCCTGTTCAACAAAAAAATAATGTAGTTGCATAAATTTGTGCACAACCTTAACCTAATACTTTGATAAATAATGTATTGACTTAGTTTATGGTTGTTTATTAATACTAATCTAACAGCCTCCCTCTTTTTGGCTTTGATTTGACTCTTGACTTAAAATTTTATCAAAGTGATACTATTGTGATAACAAAATAAATTTCTTTAGGAAATTAGCCACATAAATGTCCTGAAGCAGATTTGATCATGTTTAATTATATTTAGTGACGCTTTCATCAATAAACAATGGAACAAACAATGAAGAAAATAGTAAATGAAACAGCAAATCTGATAATACAGCCAGTTTTTAAAAACTGTTTTAATTTATTGGGATAAACATAAATCAAAATTCCTATGATTAAATATTTTTCATGATAAGCGATGCAATAAATTCTGTGATCTGGTTCCGACACTTTAAGGTTTGTTCATCGTTTCTTCCACATCAATAAAAGCAACGGTTTCATGTAAAAAAAAAAAAAAGGATCAGATCATAATACTGCCACCACCGCGTCAGCCTCGATGTTTGATAAATATCCAGTTTTGGTAATGTTACTTCAAACCGTAGTGTGTGTGTGTGTATAGTTTCTCTAAAGAATGCAAATGATCTTAGGAAACTGAATTTCACTCAGGTTCCTCAGATTTACGTTGTTTTTTTTTGTGCATTTAAGGAAACAAAATGTTAAAATTTGATCCAAAGGTGTGTAAAATATTTGTCTTAAGTGATTTGCATACTTATACCACATTTTTCCCTCTAATAGATTAGTTTTATTGTACAGGTTAGATGTCAAATTAAAGGTAGAAAACGTTTTGAAATGATTCAGCAGCACTAGTTGTTCTCCAAATACAAATATACAAAATATAAACCTGCTTCCTGGCCATCACTAGAAATATTTTAGTTATTCATGTTGATGTTGCTAAGCATTTCTCATAGATTATAAAATACATACAGAATACATTAGAATCAATACAAGCTCACTTAACGAGTTTAGTTCAATCTATAAAGAGGAAGTCAAGCCTTTAAAGTGGAAACCTCTACGCCATCATGTATGAAAATTTAATGAACTGAACATGTAAAGTGTGTCTGTCTGAATAGAGAAACAAAAATGATAAAAGCTGAAGAACTAATGGAAAGTTTACTCTGAGGTCTGCAGCTGGCTTTAAGCATGAACGGTGCTATCTTTGCTCTCAGATCAAATGCTTTTCTGCCTGAAACTGTCTCCTGGATTTCTGTCAGCGAGTTTCACAGCATGAGTTTTAGGGATCCTCCTGTAAGCACAGACATATCGCTTGTCAAAGTGACATCGTCCTCGTTGTTTAGGGGACATTTATCCATCCGTATCGATTTCTGGGCGCGGACGTCCTGTTCACACTGGAAATGTTCTCATTAACTATATCTTCAGAGTTTATCGATTCGGCTGCAGACACTGCCACCTGAAACGCAGTCCGGACTTTGAGCTCAGATCTGTCGAGGTTTCCGATTACACAGCAGATCCAGTTTGGACGGCTGGAGCTACTGCTGTTCTGGTGCTGGTTTCCAGTGTAGACAGAGCGTCTGGGTCGCCTCAGTTAGTCTAAAAGATAAGGAACTTTATTCTATGTTAAAACCTATAATAGGAGCCTCCATGTCTGCATGCATTTCTGGATTTTTTCCCCCCTCCAGCCTCTTTGTTTACACTCAGATAACAGGTTTAGCAGCTGCTTTACTTTAACTGATACTATCAATTAATGTAGTTCCCAGTTTGTACAGCAGAGGCATCATTTTGCACTTTTGTGATCCACATCAGAGTATTTTTTTAATGATTTAAAAAACACTTTCATCAACAACCACTCTTAAAACCAGAAGATAAGCACTTCAGCTTTATGAACCTGCAGTTTCTATCATTTGTCTGTACATGCATTTCTATATTTTTACTTGACCAGATCTTGGAAACGTGTACCCAGTTTCTGCTTCTTTTTTACGCTGTTGACAGCAGCAGAAACAAAACTTGAAATGTTGGTGCATTTTGTCAACAACCAAAGCGTGTGTGTCTGTTGCATGGATACATCCAACTTCTCAGGCTTTGAATCCATCTCTCTGAATGTCTCGTTTCACATGTCGTCTGCTCTCTTCACATGAACCTGGTTCGTGTTCTCTGCAGCTCTTTGGAGGGCTGACATCTTTTTAACTACATGTAATCACGCTGTAAATATTTAACTGTCTTGTGCCAAAATATGGTTTTTAAAAGCTTAAGCATCTGAAAGCTGAATACGTGATTCTGGAGGATTTTTGTGTATATCTGATGTGCATATTTATAATGATCTCTGCCGCTATTAAAGGTGATTTAAGGTGCATGTTTGTGTATTTTATTCCTTGAGTTTTTCTCTTTTTCTTCAGGCAGCTGAAGTTGACTCGATTGTCAGTCAGAATCCTGATTTTAATATTTAATAAGTTACTGAAACAATTAGTAGATACAGGTTCAGGTTACAGTTGTACACATCTTCTATTTCAATGCTGTGGAAGAAATACATGGAGTTTATTTTATAAACTTAACATTTAAATCACAACAGAACTGACAAAAGTAATTATTTTTATACGTGCAATACATCCACATCTATATCTAAGTTTCATTCATAGTTAAAAGGTTTTTCTTTTTTTTAGTTTTATAGCATAAATATGGAAAAAAGTTTTGCATTTGCATCAGATTTAGCTTAAGAGTTTCTGTCTGTATTTCCTGATTAGAAGAGTTAAAGGGAAATGTGAAAAAATTAACATTTTGCACATTTATTAATACCTTTATAAACTTCTAAGAAAAACCCTATGCAGCTGTTTTTTGGAAAAACGTTCATGTTTCTTGGTGTCTGGAGAGGGAGCCATTTGAAAAACCTCCCAACAAGGCACAGGTATCTAGTAACCTAAATGTTGCTCCAGCACATTTGATCAGTTGGTTTTACTGCTGTGTGCGCTGCATAATGGCTGCTGGAAGAGACAACTGTTTTGTTGCTGACTTACCGTTTGGAAAAAACTTGCTGCATTATTGTTGGTTGTGCAGGAGGCTCCACTTCTGCTTTTCAAACATATGGTTGTATGATTGCAGATGTGTTTGCAGCCATTTTTGCATGCGATCGTATAAGCAACAGCTTATTTAGATTTAAAATGACATAAACCCTAAAACAGCTCATAGGCAGAACTGACCAGACTAAAATATCATCTAATAATTATTTTCTGCAAACATGTATAGACCATGTACCTACACTAACCTGTTCAAGAAATCACAATAGGTCCCCTTCAATAATAGTCTAATTATTATTTTTTTAATTACAGCCAATAGCGCCCAGTTTGGCATAATTTAAAATTACACCAGTCAAAAGCAATATGATCAACAACTCATAGCTCAATACAGAATGGACCAAAACTGTCATCAAACTGGCAATTTTAAAAATGGCGACCTCATTTGGACCAATTGGACTGAGTATGTAAAACCAATTAGATCCGACTTCATTTGATTGTTCTTGTGAATTATGTGCCCTGCCCTTGTATGTTATTGTGTTTTTTTTTTTTATTGCTCGAGATGGTGCATTCCCCGTTATTGTTCAATTCTGTTCATTTTTGTTATTGTTCACAACGAAAATTAGTAATAGTCCGTAAAAGAAAATACCAGAAAGGCAGTATGGACAAAATCACTTGGATTCTCAGGTTGTATACGTATGTACAATCTTAAATGGGTAAAGCTGTAATTAACGAATGTGATGGAAATCTGTCTTTCTAAATAAAAAAATAATTACAAAAAAAAAAAAATGGCGACCTCCATGGGTGAGAAATGTAACATTTTTGAAGTAATTATGAGTTTTACCATATCACAAAAGGAAAATTATTAATTATTAGTTAATAGGAAAATTACAACATATTTAGGCCATCATGTTCAACTAATCCTGGATCTCTTTAAAGCAGGGGTGTCAAACTCAAATACACAGTGGGCCAAAATCTTAAATTGAACAAAGCCGCGGGCCAAGGTTGAACAAATGAATCTTTTAATATGGATCCAAACAAGTTTTGATTTAACAATAAATATTGAACAAGCAAGGCTTATATAACTTAAAAGTGCAGGCGTGCAAAATTGAGTTGCTAATAATAATAATAAAACATATAAATGGCATATTAAATAAAATTTAAATAAAAATTGAATGCCTCCTTTCTGAGGTAAATGTCAAAATTAGCTTCGTACACAGACTAATACATTTGAAAATAAAATAACATAACAACTATGAATAAATCATTAAATAAACTATGAATAAACCATTCAGGCCTTGGAGTAACAAGAAAAGGTGCATAGAAAACGTATTTATTGCTCATTTTGCGACACACTGATCTACTCTGATGCGGCCAAGCCAGATACCTGGCAACTTTTTTTGGATGCCAGTTCATCAATGTCGGGGCTCAGGGTTTGAGCTGAGGAAACCTTCATTATCGAACAAAGGTCAGTCAGACGTCTCCTGTGAGACGTTTTTGTCATCTTCACTGAGGAGAAAAGTTGCTCACATACATATGTAAACAGATATTCTGTCTCCCACCTGTCCAGAAAAGTTCCATTTTCTGTCTTTCTTTTTGACATTTTTTGGTAGGGTAACACAGTGACGGCTGTAGTTTGAGGTCGCAGTGTGGTTTGGGGGAGAGGCACGGGGATGCGGGGTGCGCCGGGGCTTTCACCGAAGGAGTGCGCAAGAAGACGGATCACCACCTTCCTAATACATCCATGTCCGCTACCATAAGTGCTACTGACACAGAGGAGGAGGCGTGTCTGCCTCTGTCCTGATTGACACAAAAAACAGCAGAGCATTATGGGATTTGTAGTATAAGCGGTGAATGCGGCGTCACAGCATTGCCACCGTATAATACTGGCGGGCTGGCTCTAATATTAATTTGAAATTGCCTCGCGGGCCAAATATAATTACACTGCGGGCCAAATTTGGCCCGCGGGCCGGAGTTTGACACCTATGCTTTAAAGAAAGGAATAAAAGAGTCCCATAGTGACCATTAGGGGGCGCAGAGGCACCTGTTTTACTGTTGAAGCCCGTGAGGAAGTTGTTGACCCTTCGGCAGGAACAGACTTTGAGGAACAGTGGAGAAGAAGATTCTCTTCTGCCATTTGTGTTTGTTTTTGTGTAATTTAAAAAGTGCTGCTGCTGTCAGAAATGTTTATATTTAATTCAGGATAATTGTGTTTCTCCTGAATCAAAAGAGAGCAAACAGAAAAAACTCCTTTATGATTGTCATCAGCTTATGTTGCTGTGCTTTAAAGCTGAGGGAGCTTCTGTTATAGTGTTAAATGTCCAGATGTGAAAGTTTAATTTATTTACTCATTCAATGAATGATCTTCAAAAATATATTTTATTTGAATAATTCAATTAAGCTCATTGGTTCAATCTTATATTTAGAAATGAGACAATATTAATAAACATTTACATGTAAATACGTGAGATTATATAACAAATATAATACTAAATAAGATATAAGCAACCATAAAATCCAAACATATTTGCATATGTTTAGATTTTTATTTTAATATGATAAATTTTATGTTTTTTTGCTTTCCAAAAGCCCGTTTTTAAGAAGTTATCTAAATGAAATGAGAACGGTCCTTTTTGATGCTTGGAATGTAGAAAAAAGTAGCATTTTCAGTGGTGCTAAACTAAAAACTAACAAGAAATATCGCTGAAAATGTGAAAATTATTTTAAAAAAGAATGTCATCATATTAAAAAGTTTGAACATGCACTGTCCAGTGAATAAGTTACAGCCTATTAACCTCAAAATTAGCTTTATTCACTGAGGTTTGTGCTTTGATTCCAGTTTGCTCTCATAAAGACACCAAAATGAAGTTTCTGATTAAAGCTGAGTGTTTTTATCACATTTTTGGCCGACATTTTTCAAACAAATATGTGTTTCTTCCCTGCAGACTTTCTGTTTTCCCCAACTCAGCTCTTTCACTTTTAGGCTCAGTTTCTCTTCTGCATACTGAGTTCAGATTGAGGGTCGACCGGTGGTGTAATCTTGAAATTTAGCACAATGTGCATTTCTTTTACGCTAAAAAGAGATTTGGCGAGGCAGGCGAAGTGTCTTTCCCACGTCCACAACTGAGACAGACAAGTTCTGCCTCCTGAGCCACCCACATAAATCACATCACACAATTCCCTGTAAATGGAAATGTGAACTTTTGTGATGCTACAACCACAAATTTAAATAATTTTGTGTGACAGACAAAATATGATAAATAAAATAATAAAAAAAATCTGTAGTGATGTTCCATTTTACATAATTATGAATTGTAGTGAAAGTGACACATTGTTTTCATCATGTTGAAACCCAGTTTCTTGTCGACTCACTGTCTGATAAAGGCCAATTGGGTAAAACAAAAAAAAAGCCAAGATTCTGTATATTGTTGACAAGTTCTAAGTTAGTTTTGTCTTATTATTTCAAATGTACTAATGTAACCCTCTTATGTTCATCTCAGGTCCAGTAGGTCGACTTCACGACACACATTCAGCTTCACTACATTTATTCTAAGGAAAGAGGAAGTTAAGTTGGTGGTTTAACATAAGTCCAGAAGCTTCTGCCCCACAGTTACCGACGGCAACAGAAAAGGGAGGAGGAGATGCAGCTGTCAGTTACTGGTTGCTACGGTAACCACCAATTGTCAAGATGTCTGGAGAAACAACTTGGCTACACAAAACAAATTCAAAGAATAAATAAATTTTTGACCAACTTCACATTTATAACATTGTTAAAATAAAACCCCGTCACTCTAATACAGGAACGTTACAAATTAGACCAAAAAAATGTGGGTTGTTTTAGGGTTCTTTAAGATTTTTAAACAAAATAAATTTGACATTTACATCGACTTGACAAGTAGGATATTCATCAACATTTGATGAAAATAAAAGGATTGAAGCATTCAGAGACAGAAGACCTAACATTTATCAATTGAAATTGAAATTTTCTTTATTGTTTGTAGTGAGTCATTTACATATTAAACTCACAGAAAATTTTTACTGGCAGGTGGGCAGGTTAATCTCACCATCATTGCACTGCACACGCAGCGGGACTGCGCCATTGAGTGTTTTCCCCGATTTACAGACAAATGTAATGTGATCTGCATGTGGTAAATATATCTTATTCTCACCATATGCAAACTTAATGTTATGCTCGTTCATTAATTGCTCAGTCATGGTGCAGGGCTCTGAAAAAAAAAATTGAGTAGAAAAATAGAATTGCTAATAAAACAAATGAAATAAATAGCACTTGCCAAAAATAATACATTTGCTTTAAAATGTTTAGGTACGGTAATTTTATTTATATAGCACATTTTCAGCAACAATGCAGTTCAAGGTGCTTTACATGAATTAGAACAAAATACAAACAAACAAAAAGATAAATGTATAAAACTACATATTGACTCCCCATGAATAATAATAAGAATAAGTAGTCCGTAATTTATAAATTAGTAGATTTTCTCTGGATTAAAACTAGATGTTGGTTCTCCATGTTTGATTTTACACATTTTAAGGTAATGTACTTCATATTGCTTAAAATTACTTAATAATTTTATTTACACAATTTTAAGCAATGTGAAGAGTTATGCATTTAAAGATAATTATTTGGTTTGATGTTGTGCCATTACACATTTTATGAATCCAGTTTCAACAGTTTGTAAGTAAACAGTCTGTGGGGGACAAAATAATGACAATAAATAATCATTGTGCATTTAGGCAAAAAATATTCACACTCTATAGATGAAACTACAATGCTAAACCACAAGGTTGCTTATTTATTTCTTATTTCTATAAAATAAACTGCTCAAAAAAATAAAGGGAACACTTTAAGTGTTAAACACCTGTTTAAGTGTTCCCTTTATTTTTTTGAGCAGTGTACTTTCAATCGTCATTTGCAATATGAAAAAAAGATTTTTAAATGTACAGTTTTAGATGTTTACAATGTTTACGTTTTATGTACACTATTCTAAGCAAAGTGAAGTGTTCTGCAATAATAGATAATTACCTGGTTTGATGATGTGTCATTACATATTTTATATTTTTGATATTAGCTAGAAGAATCATAAGCAGCAGTGGATTCATAGTAGAATTGGAACAGCAGAAATATCACAGTTTGTTTAATAAAATGTTCAAATTTAACTTACTGAGGCATCTGATGTCTCCTTTCCATGAACCGTTGTCACAGGTTTTAAATGGGCCACCAGCCATAGGGTACATACTCTGAAAGAGATATTCAACTTTTTCACCATGTTCATACGCAAAATCTGATCTGATTATTGATTTGATGACTCCACCTTCAAGAGCTGGTGGTGGTGAACAATGTGAAGGAGCTGAAAGAAAGTGAGCAATGAGACAGTAGTTAAAGAAGGTGCTTCATCACAATGCAGGACGATTCTTTAGTGTTTTCACTTGAAAGAAGGAAAATTATGTTTGCAGTTCATTTCATTTAATATGAGACAGATAATCTGTGAAAAGATTGATCTCCTCCACCTCCTCCCTGTGCTGCTGTTGCTGTCTGAAGAAATGAACAGCTCTCGATTTAAAACAACCAATCAGAGCCAGGAGGAGGTTCTTAGTGCTGTAAATCAAACTCATGAATGCGCTGCTGAATGTGCTAATGGAGGAGAAACAACTTGTCATCACAGGGAAATCACTTGCCGCTGTTAAAAGTGGCCATGCTAGCTGATTATTGTCCCTATGAACCAGGGTCCCTTTAATTAATGTTTTCACATTTCACTTATTTAGGACCTCTGTGTTTGAGGGGAGTTTTCCAGACTGATGTTCTTACCTAGACATTCCTGTATCCCTTCCCAGGCTCCTTGCACACAGGTGATGGTAACAGATTCCTGATTCCCTCCCAAACATTCATATGTGAGTCGGTCACCGTCGTAGTAATTTCTTCTACTACTGCTGGTAATTCTGGAGTATTCAACGTTAGGGTTTTCACACTGTCTCCCTGATGAAGAAAATATAATTTTATTATCAGCTTATCATTATTTACAACTGTTGGACTTATTCAACAATATAAGTTTATCTTACTGCTATTTTTGCAGCTTGCGGTTTTTGTGTTTTTCTTTGTGATCTTTTTATGACAGATTTTGGTAAACAGAAACATCATTGACATCATTACTAGTAAGTCCTAATAATCAGTATCCATTTTTTCTATTTCAATTCATTATAAATTTTCATTAAACCTTTTTGTGTCCTCTGTACATTAAAGGAACAATGGAGTTTAAATTAGTAACCTCAAATGTTAGAGTTTGGTTTGTGTTAAACTTATTGGTCACATTAAAGTCCAAGTATCAACCTTTAAAATAAAAAATGAAGTATTTACACTTAATCTCTTTACTTTTTTGAGATTTGACACCACCTTCTAGAAAACCCTGATTCATTGCAGCCGACACAAAAATAATCCTCTTTGGATAATTTACAAAAAATGTTTTTCAAGATTATGAAGTATTTCATGTAAAGTGGCCAGGTAAATGAAATGAAAATATAGTTTTACAGTAAAACAACAAAAGACCATCTAAAGTGAACAGTACCACGACAAAATGGTTTCGGTATCCATCCGTCTCTGGTACACGTCGCTATGCTGTCTGAACTTGCAGGATCGTAGTTGTTGTCACATTTTTGCCCCAAGCGTTAACAGAACGATACAAATGTGCTTCTTGTATGTATCGTGGGCATGTAACCTCTGGAGTGGGAAAAAAATACATTTTCTATTTAGAAAGTTGAAATCAGCAGTACAAATCATACATAGGTCTAATTAAATATTAGCACAAATACTTTTTTAACTGAATAATCAATTGATGACATTTGGGCTTTTAATACCTTGGCATATCGGATCCGTATTCCAGTCTCCATTGATTCCACATGTAACATCAGCCACCGTTGTTTGCGTGTCCAGAATCCAGTGATTCTCCCCACATGTGACTCTCACTATTTCTCCAGGTAAAAACATGTTTTTGTATGGAGGGTCGTGGGTTGTCCCAGGGATTGATGCCAGATTCAGTTCACATTTAATTACTGGAATCATTGAACATATATTATGTCAGGTTATTTGCTGTAAGGAGACAGACTGTACTGAACACGTGTGCATAATAACTAAATGTTATAATTCGCAGAGCACTTTAAGGAACAGCAACACGATTTTTTTGTTTGTAAAAAATCAATTGATGTCTGCGTCTTGAATTCTGTTTGTAGCTTAGTATGCAGATTCTTCACATTCATGACTCTGAATGTTTAAAATACATATGTTTTGAATCCAGTTTCAACAGTTTCTTTTAAGTAAGCAGCATAAATAATAAATAATCATTGTGTATTTAGCTAAAAAAAATATTCACACTCTGAACCTGTAATGCTAAAGCACAAAGATAAGTAGCGCTTCTTCAACCTACCTTGGCATTTGACAGAAGTCAGTAACTGCAGCCACAACAGCAGGACAGAGTTTTTAATCATCTGCATTTTATCGTCTTATCTTGAACCGCCAAACAGAGTGAGACACCACAGAAAGCTACACTGTTTTTAGAGCGCGATTCTGCAAGAACGAAACGGATCACTGACCCGGTGTAATCATTGACCAGTGAGCTGAACTTTTCTTCCAATCCCAGATAGACATAAACATTTAAACAGATTTTTTTGCTAATGGATATTACTGCTTTTGTCACTTTAATGATTTTGCCACCCTCAAGTATTCTGGAGGCAGTTTATTTTGACAAGATCATTCAAACACTATAATTTCAGTCCTGTACTGGTTTTTCCAAAGTTGAACCTTAAATGCGCTGCATGCCGATTCATCTTTACACTGTGAAACATGGCAGTAGCAGCGTAATGCTGTGGGAATACTTGTGTTAAAATGGGAAGATGGATCAGGCTTACTGTAGCAGAAGATTTGTAAATATAATGGAGGAAAATCTACCAGGGAATGGTTCATAATAGTTGCCAGGTTTGTTTATTATAAATGTTTTTGGTCTTGTTTTTTTCTAACACAACCTGGAGGTTCGGACAAAAAACGGTGCCCTTTTAAAAATAGCTTCATTGAAAACCTAAGAATTAAAATCTTATTTAGTTTTCCAGACAATAGTGGAACACATACAAAATGACACAAAACCTCCTAAAGTAAGTTTTTTTTTCTCTGGAGTGTTGTAATTATTAAACTACTTTAGTTATCATTGATCTTCCCTGATTAGTAGCATAAAATACAATAGTGGATGTTACATCCCCAAGGCAGTCTAGGGGTTTTGGACGGGGGCTGTAACAATAGATAAACCAGGGAAAAAAGAAGAGACAAAACCAGGAGGGTAAAGTTTAAAGGGTTTATTCTTTAAGTGGGATTGGAAGAAGTCTCAAAGGTGAAAATGAGAACCTAAAAGAAAAGAAAGAGGAGAACAACAACAAAAAACCAGGGTTTCTAGTAGACAAATCCTCCATTACAGCACCACAAAGCTGCAGCACACATGCTGCCCAATTGGCCAAGAGGCCCTGAAAGTCAGTTTCCCAGCTGGGCCTGCTTAACCCGCTGGAGCTCAGCAGCAACCTGAATTGGGGGGAAATCCTACATGCAGCCACCACTGCATGTAACTGGATAATTATTGGGTATATGGTTATTAAGTTTCAGTAATATCTATTTTTTTTCAAATATATGTATAATTTATATTGTTTACAAGTTGCCATATTGTCTCTCTCTCTAGCTCTGTTAGTTTTTTTCTATCTAATATTTATGATTACTTGCCTTAATTGCTTCACTGTTAAGCACTGTTAAGCCTTTTGACTTTTTATTTATTTTTTATATAAAACACTTCATAAAGCTTGAGTTGTTTAAAACGTGCTATATATTTGACCTGGACCTACATTACACTCAAAACAGAAAACATTGTGTGCAATTTCCCTGGTTACCTTGCTCCATATACAGTATATATGGCAGTATCTTAGTTATGTGCAAATATTTTTAGAGATTCTCCAGTCTAATTAAACTGTAAATTTATGCTGTGCCCTATCCGTGTAGTTTGTCGTTAATAAGTTACATGTTTGTCTCAGCAGCTTATGTCACTTCCAGTTACCCAAAGCTTTCTCTGCCAAGAGACCCGGGTCAGCTGTCAGTCGGTCTATATTTCTCCGTTTAGTACATTTAACATCAAGTTCATTAAACTTATGGCAGTTTGTGCAATTTGTTTTTGCACTGTTTCACAACACTATGATGCCCAGATTACTGAAATGCATCCATGAGTGGTAAAAAAACACAAAAAAATAAATTGAAACTCATCTCTGTCTGTTCAGGTGATGCAACCACCTGCTTAAGTCAACAGGACGACCAAATATGGAAATGAAAAATTTAGATATCTTTCTGACTTTTCATCAAATGATCAAGAACTAAAGTAAAACTAGTATCACTCCTGAACAATACATTTTTATAATTGTTTATTTTTGCTGTATTCCTTAAAATATGCCACGCTTTTTGTCATATTGAGTAAATTCAAATATTGTTTAAAAGTGTATTTATTTGAGAAAGAAAATAAGCAGACAAAAAAAACCCCTGACTGAGTAGATATATTTAATTGAAATGACCATTAATTAATTGCATCTAGCAGTTATTATGAATGTTTTGTGATGCGATGAAGTGACAAGGTGAAGATAGAAATATACAGAAATGACATTAAGTGTGTTTGTGAGATCTTCTGCCCTGTAAATAACTTGTACAATAAGAATATTCACTCTGAAACAAAATGTTAAAAAAAACAAAAGGATGTACCAAGTAGGGATTTTTATTTAAATATTTTTCAGCCGTTGATAGATCCAATAGATTGATCAATAGCTAAGTAGCAATTTAGCTAGATAGCTTGGCACTGATCTTATCCACCCAGATGGTTTTCCATATGTTAATTTTTATGTTGTATTTTATGAAAATATGTAACTCCCAAATATCAGTTAATTGGATCTGGGTCAGTTAGCAGAGCCGCCATTTTGTGCCAGCGGTTTGTTTTGTTCACCAAAACTGACAGAATTAAAAAAAAAGAGTAAAAGTAAAGAGATTAATACACTTAAAATGCAAAAATGTATGAAAAAATAGGTTTTTCCTTTAATGATAGAAACATTTTTATATTTTTTTATTTAAAGGGGAAGTGTTGTTGGGCCATTTTAAAGAACAATCCAGTAACTATATTATATTACATTCAGTTATAAAATGCTTCATATATGAAATATGATGCCCTGCGACAGACTGGCGACCTGTCCAGGGTGTACCCCGCCTCCCGCCTGGAACGTAGCTGGAGATGGGCACCAGCAACCCTCCCGACCCCATTAGGGACAAGGGTGAACAGAAAATGGATGGATGGATGGATGAAATATGACTTAAAATAAATTTGACTTTGTGATTTAATGCCTTGAAATTGGGCCTTTGTCTTTTTGAGAAACTTCTGCTGTTTCTGAAGGCAAACATGGCTCCTCTATTAACCCTTGAGGGTTTTTACCAGCGTTGCACTGAGAAGTAATGAGCTCAGAAGACGTACAGTTCCACCAGGTGTTTCCTAACTGCTACTGGAGAACTAAAACATGCAGGATGCCGGCCCTCAGGACCGACTTTGGGCACTCCTAATATAAAGGATGTAGAATTATGACCCTTTCCTGTCAATAATCATGTACACATTTGTTTGCTTGGTTAACTTGCCCATTTTCATTAAAAAAGAAACTGCACTTTTACCTTTACTTTCAGAAAAGACAGAGAACTCCATGTTGCAAAATCAAAGAAATTGAAAGAAATTAAAGAAATTTAGTGGTAAGAAGATGATTAATGTATAACAAACAGCGTTGCCTACCTTTCTCAAACATTTTCTATAGCTCTAGCAAATGCTGAGAAACTAATGTCACAGAGGCACATGTTTGTAATCAAGTGGAGAAGACATAAATTTATTATAGTATATACATAAAATAAAGGTTTTGCTGGTAAAAGTCCTGTAAAAACTCTAATAGTCCAGGCTAAACCTCAAGTCCTGGCAGCAGACATTCAGAGAAGAAGCCTTTAGGTCCTTTGAGCACTCCATTTCTGGTTCTACTCCTTCAGCAGGAATATCC
This sequence comes from Xiphophorus couchianus, assembly GCF_001444195.1. Lineage (NCBI taxonomy): Eukaryota > Metazoa > Chordata > Actinopteri > Cyprinodontiformes > Poeciliidae > Xiphophorus > Xiphophorus couchianus. Next base: position 4,922,957 of record NC_040236.1, read on the forward strand.
TAGAAAGAGGAGGAGAGCAACAACCCTGAAGCACTGGCAAGGACAAAATGCATTTGTCAAGCTTTGGGTACTAAACTCTACCCTTCTCTACTGTTAGTCATGACCTGTTGCCCTTCATCTGTCTTAGACACTTCTTCTTGCTGCACATTGTTTTTCTTTTTTCCCAACATGCCAGCTCCTCATTGGTCAGCCAAGTCGCCACCAGGTGCCTCATTCATGGATAATCAACGTCAACAAAGTAAAAACTTATGCTGTGTTCCAGCGTTCTAGTTAAGAAGTTGGAATTTCAAAATGGCGACATCCATAAACATTGCATCTGGCAAACATAATTTTAAGCTCTACTTTCCATAAGCAAACACCATTTTTAATTTGTTGAGTTTAGAGCTGCAGGCGCTGCACGTAACATTTATTTTAGACACTTTTCCCATGTGGTTTCACCACATCTTACCATTGTCGATGCGAGGAGCGGCCATATTGAACAGGGTGTAACCAGAGGTAGTCGGAGTTGACCCTTTTTCTGTTGCCGTCAGTAACTGTGGGGCAGTTTGATCTGCTAGAGTAAGTAGAGCTAAACAAACTTTATATATGCTGCCATTCTTCATGACCCTTGACCTAGCAAGCTATTGCTGGTAAAAGTCCTGTAAAAAACCCAATAATCCAGGCTAAACCTCCAGTCCTGGCAGCAGACATTCAGATAAACCAATATCCAGAAAAAATAATCAATGCTTAAGGATCTTTCAGTGGGCATGCTGGTCCAAAACACTGACACTGATTGACAGTCGTTCTCCTGAAAAGCTCCTCTATAAAATAAATAGAGTATTGAGAAAAACTAAATTATGAATTTAAAGCTGACTTTGTAAAAAAAAAAAAAAGAAGGATGATTTGGAATAAAAAGTACAGGAATGAAAGAAAAATGACATAATAACTACTGTTACTGTAGAAACAAAATTTCCAGTAAAATGCTTTACTTTAATAAGCACATTTAAAAATATTTCACAATAATGGGCAAAGAATTATATATTTATTCAGTTTTCACACTTTCATTGTCAAATAGATATTGTATACTGAAGTTTCTTGTTTTACAGTGTAGTATTAAGTTATTTAATTTTGAGCATTTTGACGTTCCATCGTAGTAATTTACGTATTTTTGTGATTACATGTTTATATCTAGGTCACTGAAAACTTTTACTGGCATTTCAATCTGGAGAGACTCAGACGGAGAAAAGAAGACAATTAGAAGAGTTTATTGACATACAGAAATTAAAATCTTTGGCGCTCGGTCCTTATCAGCTGGGACTTGGTCAGTGATAGGACGGGACGTGGCTTGGTCCAGCTTGATAGGACATCGACGGTAGGCGGGACACTCCAAATAGAGGGTGCCGGTGGGGATAGAAAGAGTCTTCCAGTTTGAATTGGTGCCTAGGCTTCATTACATCATTACTGACCATCTGACCATCATTACACTGAAGACGCAACGGCACAGTGCCAACACGTCTTTTACCCCTTACACAAAGAAATGTGAAGTGATCCTTCACTTCACAGGATCTACTGTATTTATCCGCAGATTCAATTATTGTTCATTAAATAAAAATAGCAATAGCTGTTGACGTGTGGGAGAGCATTAAGCAAAGTTTTAAAACTTTGCTGGTAAGAACAAGTCTTACCAGCTGAGACTCCTTCAAAAGCTGTTCAATCGCTAGTAGTGACATGTCAATAACCTCAAATCATATAAATCATTCTTTTACTCGCAGGTAGGCAGGGTCATCTGACCATCATGACACCGAACATGCATCGGCACAGGGCCAACATGTCTTTTACCCCACACACAAAGAAATGTGAGATGATCCATATGTGGTGCATACATCTTAGTCACATCACCAATTTTAAAGGTAATACCATGTACATGCAATGATTCCCCGTATACAGTGCAGGGTTCTGAAAAACAAAAAATAGTAAAATATAATTAATTTTGTTCTATAAACTAAAAAAATAAATACGTGCAACTATGAATATATTCACTTTTGAATATGTATAGACATTTTGAGGTTGTAGAATGATATTCTCATTGGATACTAGTCAATCAAAAATGATTGTGTTTTTAGTTTAGTAATTATTCTTTAATTTTTACTGTACTCAAGTAGAGTTTGTTCTCATTCCTATGAAACACTTTTTATCATAATTTTGAAAATAAGATATTGTACATTTTCTAGATACTTTAAATGCAGTGGTGGGCCGTCAAGGCCTTCTCTGCTGGCCTAAAAATATCTGAATCACAGACTGATGTTAATTATATTTTGTCCATGAATACCTATTAAATAAATCCAAATGGTCTGTCCGCTTCCTTTCATTGCTAGCCCTCTGGTTGCGTTGCTTCCAGACGTGTATTTTCATATTTAAGCATTTAACCAATCACATTTCAGCCACTATTTGTTGCCAGGGTCAAAGAAATCTGCCTGGAGGCCCTGTAGCATAAAATAAATGTCGATCAAACTGTTGCTTCAACCAATCAGATTTTGAGTTGGCGACACCGCGGCCCTCTAGTAGACGTACGGAAACGTCAGCGTATTCACACTCTCTGATTGGATAGTCAAAGAGTGTACTAGCCAGAGCTAGCAAACTGCATCTGTAGCGAGCTGCACAAGCAAAGATGTTGTTGTGTTGATTTAATAGCTGGTTTGTCAATCCGCAATGGGTGAAGGAGGAGAAGAAATGGATTTGGTTAGAGATTTACTGTCAAAGCCATTTTCAAGACGGACTTTTCAAGAAAAGCTGGACATTGTTAAGCAAGGTCGGGCAACTCCGAAGCTAGCAAGCCTTTCACAACCGGGAAAAGGAGTTGTCCGCCATTTTCAGTCTACTAACTAAAACTTATGCCAGAAATAGGACAGTTCAGGCTCGACTTTCAGCATTAGCTTCGACGACGATAGAAAAGGACTTCTTCATGGAACTGAAACACACGGATAATCTGCACAACAGAGTAATTGAAATCTTCTTGAGGAAAGAAAGGAGGATGGATTTTGTGTACAAATAATCAGGATTTTTGGTGAGTAAAATGTTGCTATATTCCTAAATAATATTGCAATTTTATCAAGTTATTTTTAATGCTTTTTTATGTGTGTCGCAGCTATAGAAGTTTTATAGCCATAAAATAGTTATTGAGGGTTGGATTTATTCAGACGGAGCACTACTGAAGGCCTAGGTGTGAAATGCACTGCCCGCCACTGTTTAAATGTACAGATTACTCAAGAATGTTAACCTTTTATTTTTATTGTTTTAAACAATGTCAAAAGGATCTTGTAAAAAGATAGTTATTTGCTTTGATATTATGCAATTGCACATTTTATTATTGTTGATCGCAGCTGGAAGAATCATAAGCAGCAGAGGTTTTTAAGTAAAGAACTGGAACAGCAGAAATACCACAGAATGCAAAATGAAATGTTCAAATTTAACTTACTCAGGCATCTCATGTTTCCTTTCCATACACCTTTGTCGCAGGTTTTGAATGGGTCATATTAAGGAAGAATTATTGTTAAAACTTTGAACAAAACGTTTGGCTCGTCTCTTCCTTAACACAGCCGGGTTCTTCTCGGCGAGCAGCGGCCAGCTGTAAAACGAAACTAACAAGGCGTGTTGACGTCACAGATCACAGAGTTTAATTCATACAAAGCAATGAACAACAAAGCTGCAGAGATACAGAGATATGCATTTTCTCACAAAATAACAACACACAAGGAGAGACAAAAACAAACACGAAACACACAGACAGACAAAGGCGCCCACGTGGAGAAAAAGATGGAAAAAACTCTTCCTATATTAGCGTTACATTGTACTTTATACTGACTAGGCGTTTCCTCACTTTAATATATGCAAAGAAGGCGTTCCGTAATTCAACCAATCAGAGACCTGTTTCGGCCCCCAGAGAAACCCGCGAAACTCCCCTCCTTACAGCTCAACTCAAAGGTGATCTGTTCTCTGTCACACCAAACAGGGGAAAGTCCCCATTACCGAAGTCCTGATATAAATCTCGCCGACTCCCCTGAAGTTTCTTCCTCCCACATTCCAGCTGCCGTTTCCATGGAGATGCTAATTTTATGACCCTTGTGTGCTCTTAAGCAGACAGTGGAAGGCGTCTGCTTGTCTCCTTGGGCCTCTCTGAAGGGTCACACAAAGCCTGTTTTTCAAATAAGAGTGCTTAATATACCTTTACACATGTTGTAAGATTAAGTGTATTTTTAGCACTAAAATAATCATTTTCCTTAACAGTCACCATCCATAATGTACTTATTCTGACAGATATATTCAACTCTGTCACCAATTTGATAAACTGCATCTGATCTGATGAATAATTTGGTATCTCCATTTTCAAGAGTTGGTGGTGCTGAACAATGTGCAGCAGCTGAAAGAATGTGAACAATGAGAAAAAGGTAGTTTGAGATTGTGCTTTATTAAACTTATATCATTTAGGAAATACAGTATATTATTTGTTGTTTGCATCCTAACGGAAAGACATTGATTGCTGCCAATGGCATTTAGTATAAAACTCTTTTATACATTTCTCTTATCTCCATCTACAAATACTACTAAGTTTTCTTTCAAACAAATTATATTGTTCATACATAAATGCTTCTTTACCTGCGGATAGATAGACTTGGTCCTGACCCAGAATTTTGTTTGGAAATTTGTTTTGGGCTCGTTTCTTTTTTTTTGCTCCATGTAGGGAATTACTGGTCAAAAAGCAAAAATCTGTACTGTCACTACCAGTATGCTGTGAAAAACCTGAAATTGTAGCTTCCCTTTGCCAAACATGCTAATGTCCAACCGTTGAGCACATAATTGGACTTATGACCAGAAATAAATACCATGTGACCTAGCCTCCTGTCTGGTGTTGTCTAGTGTTTTTAAGCATGATGACCAGAGTGTCACTTAGTCAAATAAGTTATTTTAATTGTATTAGAGTGTAAATGCTGACACTTTAAATCAGCTTGGGTGTTAAATATTTTTAAAGAAGTGAAGTTTTTAGGTAAAAAAAATTGTTCAAGAAGTGATTTACTTGTGCACTCAGGCGGTGGAGTGCTCCACTTTCCGTTTCCCAAACAGCTACTTGTTGAACTCCCTTGCATGATGTGGTCTTGTTGACGACAGTCAAATGACAATGTATCTCCTTTACTTATAGCATTGCCTTGTACAGATGAAGTGATGCGAACAGTACTGGGTATGTCTGGTATTCTGCATTTCTCTGCCAAAGAACAGAAGTTTACAACATCAATGAAGTATGTTATAACTCAGTGAAACTAAACACTAATTTTAACAGTATTTTTTTTAAACCAGTAATTATAAAGTTGTTAATTTAAATTCATCATTTACATTACATATCACTTTTATGAAAATGACAAGAATGAGTGAGATTGTCAAATATGGGTCAAAAGTGTTGTTGATCAAAGATTTTAACTATCACAAATGTAAATGTTGCTTTACAACAATGCATGCAAATGGAATTATTTTGTTGTGGCATTGTGGATTAATTTGAAACATAATATGAAGTCAATAAAAGTTTAAAAACTATTTTTAAAATGAATTGATGTTAAAAGCATTCTATAAGTGGATTGGTTCTGTGTTTGCAAGCTGCACCCAATAGGAAGTGAACACACCAGAGCAGGTTGGAAACGGGGCATCCCACTTCCCCGTGTCTAAGCACTGAACTTCATCAGGACCCTCCATATCATACTCATCTTCACAAAAAAAACTTAATTTATCTCCAGGATTCACTAGATTATTTCGGGATGCACTTCTAAAACGTCTCAGTCCGTCACCCAATGGGTAAACTTCACAAGGAATGCCTGAGAAAACCAGAGCAGATCAGATGAAACACAAGTTTTAACTAAAAACTCTGTTTAAATTTTATTAAACCTTTTAGTTCATAAGCAATAAAAAGTGCATCTGTCAAACTACCTGTCATTTTCTTGAAGCATCTGTGCTTCAAGTGCATCTGTCATTTTCTTGAAGCGATGTAAAAATAAAAAACTAAATTCTATTTTTCCTATTTTTAGCACCATTTCCTCTTACCTGGACATATTTCCATTACGTGAACACTAACAAATCCTTTTGTACCAAAGTACTTAACTGTACTGGTGTTATTTATATATTTTTTGGAAAATAAGTATCTCACAATTTAGGGGAATTTACATAAATACTCAGGGAGAATTTATATTACAGTGTTTCCATTGGCTCTGGCTCTGATCTTAGATTAGGCTGGCTGATTTAAAAAGATCTGACTTTATGAAACTTGACGTAAAACAATGAACTAGAACAGAATAGAATAACTTTATTGATCCCCAAGGGGATGGGACCAAAAAAGTTAAATAAAAACTCTTTTAATAAGGGCAAAATATATGTTTTAAAATACTTTGGTGCAAGAGAAAAGAATAAGAAGAATAATATCATTTACTTTATTATCGGTTGTTATTTAAATTGCAGAAATATATAAGTAATAAAAAAACATCCAAGATTACATAAAATGATTTTTTTATTCTTGGATTTTTATGCACCACAAATCTGGAATAAGCTTCCTGTTCACTGTAGGAGTTCTCTCACAGTGAGCACTTTTAAAATAAGGTTGTTACTCTTACTCTATTGTTTTCTTTATTTTTACCTTTTTAATCTTAGTTTCATGCATGTTTCTAACTTCTAAATATAAGTAGATTGAGTCTGAAAGGTGATATATAAACAAAGTTGCCTTGCCTGAAATAAAACTTTCTTTGTGTTTTCTATAACAATGGCTTTAAAACATGAATAAAAAGCAGTTTCTTACCGTTCTGTGACCAGGAAAATTCCACGCTTAGAAACGCCTGGAGAACCAGGAACATAAACCACAGAGGCTTCATTGCCTGTGTTGACTTGATGTTTTCTGAGGAAGTTTAATTAGGTTGCCCCATTTTTATTTCAGCTGCAGCTCAAAAGGGTGACATGGACAGCCCACATATACGTCACTGTTTTTCTTCTACCAAGATGAACCCACCACTCATTTACAGTCTCACATCCTCACACATTTATCAAGACTTAAACTTATATATATTTTTAAAACAGTTAGGTTAGTCTTCTCTGTTTAAATATAACCTTTGCCTTTAAGTTACTGATTATTTCTAAGAATCTTGAGATTTTGTTTTGCTTAACAACTTTTGAAGGTCAGACTGGATTTGTTTACTATAAAACCAACGTTTCTGTCTGAACTGTTAGTTAATCATGTACATCTTTGTTTGCTTGGTTATCTTGTTCACGTTTATTTAAAGTCCCCTGGCATCTTCACCTTGTTTTCATGAGGGACAGTGGAACACTGGACTCAGTATTGTGAAACTAAAGTAATTTAGTGGTAAGATGATGATCAATGTAT